>NW_004443957.1:20862090-20875527 GCF_000243295.1 Trichechus manatus latirostris | reverse complement strand
TTTATGTTGAGGTGTAATCCGTACTGAAGGCTGTGGTCTTTGGTCTTCATCAGTAAGTGCTTCAAGTCCTCTTCACTTTCAGCAAGCAAGGTTGTGTCATCTGCATATCACAGGTTGTTAATGAGTATTCCTCCAATCCTGATGCTGCATTCTTCTTCACATAGTAGTCCAGCTTCTCAGATTGTGCTCAGCATACAGATTGAATAAGTATGGTGATTTTAAACCACGCAGTATCCCCTTGTTCTGCTGAAACGACTGCCTCTCTCTCTCTATATATATATATCTTCTGTATTTTTATGCAAATGATGTGTGTTCTAAGTTTTTTTTGCCAACCGAGCCCTCCCCATAGGAGATATTTTCATAAGCACACTGCTAATTTATTTTACAGCAACATGTAAAAAAAGATTATCATAGCATGCTTACTAAAATGGGGGGTAGTTCGGTTGGCAAAAAAATGTAGGACATGTGCATTATTTGCATAAAAATACAGTGTGTATGTATAAGCCCTGGGACACAAACGGTTAAGCACTCTGAAAGCTTGGTGGGTCCAACCCACCCAGTGATTCCATGGGAGGAAGACTTGGCAATCTGCTTCGTAAAGATTACAGCCAGGAGAACCCTATGGAGAAGTTCTGCTGTCACATGGGGTTGCTAAGAGTCAGAATTGACTCGATGTCACCCAACAACATATACATACATACAAACACACACACACACACACACACACATACACACACATATATATGTATGGAGCCCTGGTGGTGCAGTGGTTAAGCGTTTGGCTGCTAACCAAAAAGTTGGCAGTTTGAATCCACCAGCCACTCCTTGGAAGCCCTATGGGGCAGTTCTACCTCTGTCTTACAGAGTTGCTATGAGTCAGAATCAACTTGATGGCAACAGGTATATATGTGTGTATATACAGAGAGAGAGATTTACTTCATGGAATTGTCTCATGTGATTGAACACACCCTAGGGAAACTCCTTTTTTGCTCTTAAGGCTTTCAGCTGATTGAGACCTGCCCACATTATGGAAAGTAATCTGCTTTACTAAAGACCGTCTGATTTAATCACATATAACTACTTTATAACAGCAACTAGACTAACATTTGACCAAACAACTGCATACCATAGCCTAGCCAATTTGACAGATAAAGTTAACCATCACAATACTCCCTGCACCAAACATAAAGCTATAGTGATCCAGGAGATGTTGCAAAGAGGAGGCCTCAGATGCTCATGAGTTCTCTTTGCTTCCTCTTCTTCCCTCAGGAAATAAAGCTCAGTGTGCCCATGCCCTACACACTCAAGGTGCACTACAAGTACACTGTGGTCATGGAGACTCAGCTCGGGCTCCCCTACAGCCAGGTATTGGACAATGTGTCTAAGAAACTGAAGCTCCTGCCGGAACATACTAGGCTGAGGTGAGCGCTATGCAGGCAGTAGTTTTGGGTACAGCTGGGGACCCGGTGCTGGCTGGAAGGCAGAGAGGAGGAGCATGGTGTTTTGCATGGATGTTCTCTGACTTGCTTCTTACTCTTTGTCCCTGCCCAGCTACCGGCCTCGGGATAGCAATGAGCTGGTGCCCCTTTCGGAAGGTAGCATGAAAGCCGCCTGGGACCAAGTGAAAGACTACTGCTTGACTCTGTGGTGTGAGAACACAGTGGTGAGTGCAGGGAGCAGGGCATGTGAGGTTGTGTTCCATTGTGCATTGGCTCAACAACAATTCAACATTTATCAGGCACCTTATGAGCCAGACACCATGCTTGGTGTTGGGAACATGGTGGGTAACAAGATGCAGCTCTGCCTCCCTTTTCTCTGAAGCCTAATCCCTATTGCAGCCCGGAGTGGGTTTCCCATAAGAAAAGAGCAGACCCAGAAGGCCCAGGAACCCACAGAAAGCCCCCAGCCCCCTCCATCTGCTGCCACGCTTAATTGTTTCGTGGTTCATCCCCATCACTGTCAAGAGAGATTGGAATCATCAAGTCATAGCTTGAGGCTGAGCTCATAGCCATTCTTCATCTTCTTAAATTTCCATGAGGAAAACCACTTGTGGGTGAAAGAAAACAGTATTTATTTTGCAGAGAAGATTCGGGTTAACAACCTTTGAGTGTTTGAGAACTTCATGTGTGTCAAATACTGTGCTAAATACATTCTAGGTATTCTTTTAATCCCCACAACTCTACGAGGTAGGTATTATTAGCCTCATTTTATAATTTGGGAAACAAGGCAAAGAGAGGTCAAACAAAGTGACCAAGATCACACAACTGACCACTAGCGGAGTCAGGATTCAGGCAGGGAGGCATTTCGACTTCAGAGCCTGCCTGGGTTCTTAACCACCATGCTATACTGTGACAATAAAAGGGCAGGTTATCTTATTAGCCCTGATATCTCGAAAAGAGTTAGTGGACTTTCCATAAAAATAAAGGGAGATGGGAGCAGGAGCAAAGTTAGAGGTTAAAAATAGTAGCTGCAAGGTCAATACTCTTGGATTTTGCCCTTTAGGCTCCAGAGAAGTTGACTTCTTTTTGTTGTTGATGTTGTTAATTCTCTCCTCTTACCCCAGCCCCTGCAAACTATAGATCTGCTTTGTTACCATAGTTTTGCCTTTCCTGGAATTTTATGTAAGTGGATTGTACAGCATATAGTCCTTTGTGTTTTAGTAGTCCATTCCTTTTTATTGCTAAGTGATTTTCCATTGTACGTGTATACCACAATTTATCCATTCACCCGTTAATGGGGCATTTGGGATATTTCCAGTGTTTATTTAGTGACATTTATTCCTCAACAAACATTTGCTAAGCACCAACTGCTCTGTCTGTAGAGAGTCCCTGGAGATATAACAATTAAGAAGACACAGGCCCTTCTCCAAGCAGACTAACAATTATAAGCATCATGTTAAGTGATCTAACCGAGATACACAAATGGTGGACTGCTTTATGGAAGCCCATGGGAGCATATCTAAAGAATGCTGCAGGGAGGTGGGACAAGTCAGAGTAGTCTTCCTGGAGAAAGTGATACCTAAATCGAGTCTTGAAGCTTCAGCCTGAAAAGAATAAATAGAAATTAGCAAGGTGAATGAAGGTAGGATGTTATATAGGTAGAGAGAACAGTGGGACACCCTAAGTGGGTGAAGGGGCTCAGTGTTACTGGATGTGAGGGAGAGTGGTGGGAGACAACGGGGCCAGATTAGAAAAGGCCTGTACTGCTGGTACTGCTAAACTAGGATATTGTGGGCAAGGGAGAGAAATAATCAGGTCTTGTTTTGGGTGGATGATTCATGGGGCATACAAACAAGGCAGGAAGATCAGCTAGGCTGGCCAGTGGGCCTCCGAGTAATCAGCTCTCCAGTCTGCAGCTAGGGCGGGCCCCTGATAGTGTTAATGAGACCACAGTCTCCACTGACTGAAGCTGTTGCTAATCAGGGTTCCTATGAGTTTCAATTCTTCCTCTAGTCGCCTGCATTTATATATATCATATATCATATATATATCAGTGTAAAAAACAGTTGCTGTCGAGTTGACTCTGACTCACGGCGACCCCATGCGTGTCAGAGTAGAACTGTGCTGTATAGGGTATTCAGTGACTGATTTTTCAGAAGTAGTTCACAAGGACTTTCTTCTGAGGTTCCTCTGGGTGGACTCGAACTGCCAAACTTTTGGTTAGCATCTAAGTGTGTTAACTATTTTCATACCTAGGCATTTCTGTTACCAGTGTAGAGAGCTACTATTTTTCATCTAAAAGTGGATTTTAAGGAAATGGCCAGGCCAGGAAAATGGTTTCAGCTCTCTAGGCCACGGGCCCATGGTAGGAGAGGTCACTCCTCCCCACAGCTGAGCAGGGGCTTCTGCTTAATTAGGGGGAGGGCTTCCTTGGTAGATTCTCACCCAAATCAAAGACAAATGTTTGCTGGAAAAAAGCGTGGGAGAGAAGAATGACGATGGGACTGGAGAAGGGAACCGTATAAACCCCAGAGTTTGTGGCATCCAAGAGTTCAGAAAATTGCTGTCAGGAAGTAGAGCCACCGGGGCTAAGAGAAGAGGCCCCAGATGCAAATAAGTGCAAGTACGAAGGTCCCTTGGAAGTCTGAAAAGGTTTTCCAATTGCCCTTTGACTAACCCCTTCAGAAGCCTCTTGAAGGATTCTGCTCGAGATGTTAACTACTTAAGTTTGTACGTTTTTTCCCCCATTAACGAGAGCTTCAATCTATGCAGCGGCTGTACATGACTAATCCTTCCCCATCTCCCAACAGTCTTTTTGGAACTCAATCCAGGGTCAGGGGTCATGGTTGAACCCTCTTTATCACCGCCCCTTACCCTTGGGGGCAGCAAGTTAGGTTGTTCTCATTCACTTAGAAGGGAAGAGAAATGGACTAACATTTATTGAGCATCTACTCTATGCAGCAAACACATCAAGTTCAAATATTTTTATTTATTTAGAATAGTACTGTCACATGAGTAAGTGTTCAGAAAATGCCAACTACTATTATGCTATGTCTTCTCATTTAATTCTTCTAGCCTCAATTTCAGGTGAGGAAACAGGTTCTGGGAGGCTACACTCTTGCTCAGGGACCCAGAGCTGGTCTTGGGTCTTTGGACTCCTTAGAGCCATCTCCATGTCACTGTACTGCTCTCAATAATGAGGATATGCCAAGTAGGAGCAAACAGCACTGCGAAACTAGGACTTTCGTATAGCAAGTTAGCCTAGTGGTGTTCCTAATCATGACTTGTTAAATCCTAGGATTCCCATCTTTAGACATCGCATCTTTCCCCCTTTTTAACGTTGGTAAGTCAAAAATAACCATAATTATGACTGAGATGTGTGAGAAATGTTGTTATATATATTCTTATTAAAAGTAAAGCCTTTTTCATGGCTTTAGAAAGATAATGTGGAGCTGGGCAGTGGTTCTCATTTTAGGGAGCATCAGATTTCGTAGGTATGGGTTCGGGCTGAGATGGGTTACCACTATCAAGGCCCCCTGTGTTGTTGGTGCTTAAGAAAGGGTGCTGGATTCGGAGGTAGGAAACCCAGATATGAATTTGTGCTCTGCCACTTATCTGTGACTCATCTTGTTTCCCCATCTGAAAAGAAGGAACAGTAATGCCTAGTCTACCTTTTTCATTATTGTGGCAAGGAAGGTTTCAGCAGGATACTTTAAGACTACACACAGTTCTGCTGACCTTCTGATTTCATTTATCTGACCATCTAGTTTTCATAAAGTGCAAGCTAGGTCTGTGCTGGGCACTGACCACAAACCCACCTGTGTGAGTTTCTATCCCAGGTGCTGCACTGACATGCCACTGACTGCTTTCTCTAGTGATGTTCAGTGTTCACTGGTCTGTTAAGAAAACTAACAGGTCGTTCATTATCTCAGGGTGACCAAGGCTTTCCAGATGAATCCAGGGAAACTGAAAAATCTCATGCTAATAACCAGACAACAAAACCTCAGCTTAAGGAAGGGAGCCAAGTGGTAGCACTCTTCAGTTATGAGGCTACCCAACCAGAGGACCTGAACTTTCTGGAAGGGGATGTAATCTTGGTGCTATCAGAAGGTAAGTCTACTCTATGATTATGGAAACTAACTTAAGTGTTAGCAGAAACAAGGTCAGTGCAGAGAGAAACAATAACCTGTAAACTAAACTTCAGCCAGTGGTTTCATCTTCCTAGCTCAGTTAGGGAAGAACAGAAGTGAGTGCTCAGCCTTTCCCTGTCACTCTAAGGGCAGGGAAGCAACGAGTGGCCTAGTCAGATGACATCTTGATTATTAAAGATGGCTGATTTGGAAACGAGATTGTCACTCCTACAGTTAACAATAAAAAGGTGGCTGGAGTAAGTTTGCTTTTGCACCAAACACAGGATGCCTACTTTCTGCAAACTAGTTTCTTTGAATTGATGCACTTTTCGAAGGTAAACAAAGAAAAGGTATAACTGGCCTTAAAGGCAGGCGTTCAAAATGGCCCCATGTCTCTGCTGATTATTCAGAATGTTAGGTATCAACACATTAAAAAGTGAAGCAGGAACTTGAGCTCCAACTCAGCACTTCTCAGATTTCTTCACTATGTCTAAGCATAACTTGGAGTTTTTCAAAATAAATTCAGCTAGCCCCCCCAGAGATTCTGATTCAGGTCTGGGGTGGGGCCCCCAAATCTGCATTTCTAACAAGCTGCTGAGTGATGCTGGTCTACTGACCATGCTCTGAGCACTGCTGTAACTCATGGTTTGACACAGCTGTTTCTCTACCTAGGCAAAAATGAGATTCCCATCACAGAAACCTTATCTACATGTCCAAAATGCTGTGTATTAGCAATGCAAAAAGCTAATACTATTATCAATTGTAACAGAAAACCCAATGGATTAGAGTGGGAGAATTTCAAAGTTAATGGGGGTAGGGAGTGTACAAGTGTGTAGCAATTGACCCAAAATATGGGTGGTGAAAAACACGCACGGAGCACTACCAGTGCGTGTCTCCCAACAAGGGAGAGTGAAAACTCAGCAGTAAGAACTGGGTTTAATAACTGCCAGTGCCTTAATTGTTCAGTTTTTCTCGCGGATAGAGATGAAATAAAGGGGAGAGAAGACACAGAAAAACCTGGGTAGATATGGCAAGAGGGCAGTGTACTCATTACTGTGCTATGTACGAAAGCCTAAGCCAGGTTTAAATCAGGAAGCACCCATATAATACTCTAGAACTTTATTGTTTTAACACTTAATAGAAAACAGAATTCAGCATAAACATGGGACGAGGCTGGGGATGACAAAAGTTCCGTGTGGAACTATCCAAATGAAGCAATTTTCTCATACTGGTTTTAGAAACTGATGCATACTTTCCCTTTTATCAGTAAATGAAGAATGGCTGGAAGGCGAGTGCAAAGGGAAGACTGGTATTTTCCCCAAAGCTTTCATTGAAGAATGTGCAACTCCCAGAGAGGTCTAGGACGTTTCACAACGTCCAAGACTGAAGGAAGCACTGTCATTTGTTGGCAAGCCTTTGCAGTCCTCTGCTGTACATTGTACCGAGACATTAGTTTGGAAAATTGTTAACCTACTCTCCCGTTAAAATTTGACCTACTAGACAACGATGTGAGAACCCAGGATTACTCTGGGGTGGAGGCTGGATGTGTCTGGAAGGGGCAGGATGGGGTAGTCTCGGGTGCTGGTGATCTGTTCTTTGCTCTGGGTCCTGGCTACACAGGTATGTTTACTTTATGAAAATTCACTTAAGAGTTGTACACTTATGATTGGGTGTGCTTTTCTGTATGTGTGATAGCTCAATAAAAGAAACTTTCAAAAACAAACAAGGCACCCAGAGTCCAGGCCCAAGAACTAAGTGTATTACTGTTCTGTACCATTAATATCATAGACTCCTAGGGCATGAAGTAACCTTACATGTAATTCAGAGGGCACACATACAAAATTAACTTTTCTTTATTCATTAGAAGACCCATTGCTTAAACAGAACCTAGACTGAGCTAGGTTCCCATGGGATATAGCATTCAATTCCATAGAGAATGAAAATACTAGAATTACATCCCTTTATGCCTTCTCAGAGAGGAGCATCTACTAAGAGTTCAAAACTGAATAGATGCCACTAACACTTAAGCACTGAAAAGGAGCTGTGCGCAGGCATCCAGGTGGTTAGTTGTATCCTATTAGTTAGCACTTTATAATATGCACTGCACTAATAAACATGATGGAGCCCTGGTAGCGCAGTGGTTAAGAGTTATGGCTGCTAACCAAAAGGTCGGCAGTTTGAATCCAACACCCGCTCCTTGGAAACCCTATGGGGCAGTTCTACTCTGTTCTATAGGGTCGCTGTAAGTTGGAACCGACTCAACGGCACCTAAAAACAACAGACATGATGGAATGCTAAGGGGGTTTTTTTGGTGGTGGTTGTTATTCTGCCAAATGACCCAGTTTTTCACGGGTTAACCTGGGTGAAGGATACCATAAATACTAGACCTTAGGACCTGGCCTTAATCCCCACCCCTTTCTCCCTTTTCTTGTACAGTATGTACGTCTTTGCTAACAGTTTTTAAAGTGTGTAGGTGCCTGTTAAAAAGAGTTAGGAAATGAACTGTAACGCAGAGCTGCAGCAGCTAATGCCTAGGTGAAAGGCCAGCAGTGGTAAGTGTGACAAGGTAAGTCACCACGTGCTTCTGGCACACTGGAGAGGGCCTCCCAGGCTACCATGGGAAGCTCTGCACACCTGGGAAGAAAAGCAAAACCAAAGCTAAGAATAATAATTACTGTTGCTGTTAATTAGACTTAGTGAATTTTAAAGCCAAAAGGATAACCAATATCTGAATTGCCTAATTAACAGCTACAAAACAGATTAAAAGTGATTGGCTATTAACTCCTTTACATAAGCCATTCTTTCTTTAGGAGATAAAAAAATTTAAGTTTCTTTCTATCTTTCTCCCATGCCTTTCCATAATAATTCACTAGTTTGGAATGCTACTAAAAGCATCTGAAGCACTTTCAAGTTCCGATCATCTCGCTTTCCCAACTGGACTTCTGGTTTTAATTCTTGCTTATTTTATAAGTTGGATTTTCACTGATACTATATCTTTTAGGACAGGAAAAAAAAAAAAACAATATACACAGGTCTGGTTGGAGAGAACATGGTTTAATTAAAGGCAAAACTGATTTCAGCAGCTGCAGGTCTTGCACAGACCAAAAAAAAAAAAAAAAAAAAAAAAAAAAAAAAAAAAAAACCAGAAAAAGAAAGAGAAAGAAAAACCCCACATAAAGAAATTTACTACACAAAACCAGTTTCTGATGAAGATTCTCCTCCCCATCCTCTTTACTCCACAGTGAGGATGATAAGGCGAGGACCCCGCCCCAAGAGTCAGAAAACATTCCAAACATCAAATTCTCATGCAGAAATGGGGCTGTGGATGGGACTCGGGCACTACTGGGAGTGAGATGGTGAACCTGGTTAGCTTGTCTAGGGTGCAAGAATCAGTGACAGTTCAAACACTGGAATGTTGCAGCTGCCTGAATGCAGAGCTCAAACACATAGACGGGGTAGAGGCAGTAGGGAGGAGGCTCTGAGGGGCGAACAGGAGAAAGGCAACACAGGGAAGGGGCTGGAGAGAAGCACAAAGGGTTTCATACTGCCACTGAGCGGGGCGCTTCACCCTTTTCAGATCTTTCAAAAACAAAAAACAAAACAAAACCAAAAATCCCAAACACCACGTCAAACTAAAACAGCATTAATGTAAGCATATGGGGCTCCAACCACTCTGAAGAGCAATGAGCATTTCACCCCTCTTCACTGCTGGGGTTGCCCAGGCTCCAGTGACAAAAGGGGCTCCTGGATGTGCTTTGCTCTGCAGCTGTTTTTTAGCTCTAAAGCCCCAAGCGAACGGCATACACTCATCCATCCCGCTCCCTCCAGGAGGGGATGGACACATGGGCACACCTCCCCCCAGTCACACAGACGTAAGAAGCCTCCCAGAAAACAAACCCTACCACTAGCACAGCAACTGGACATTTAGATCCTTTCCATAATTTCCCCTTAAAATATGACTTTTCCAGGAAATGACTAACAGAAGTGCTGTCCTTCTGTTTCTACACAAGAAAATTCAGTCCTCTTTCCTCCTAATAAATATCAAATAGAAAGTTTATTTTCCTTTCTTTCGCCTTTTTCAAAATGGACTTCGTTGTGTTTTCTTCCGTGCACGACATGCACATGTCGCCTTGAATGTCACTCTGAAAATGGGGGTTGGGAGACTGTAGCTGGGCGGGGCCTGGCCCCTCTGTGGGCGATGCAGACTCCGCTGCTGCTTTCTTCTTCAGACTGTCCTTTGGGCCCCACCTGCTGGACCCCACGCTGTTGCTTCTTGGTGAGATGTTGAACACAAGAGGAATACAAACAATTACTAGCATACAGCGTAGGGCAAAAAAGCAATGGAGGTAGGGGCATGAGGAGGTGGGTGGTAAGTAAGGTGGGGCACAAAAACCAACCAAACAAAAAATAACCACACTGAAAGCTTCTACCTATTAAAATGTGTCAGGCCATGAATGGACAGACTAGCCTGCCTTCTGTCAGACAGCTTGCTATGCTACCGTAAAATGTACAGGAATCAAAGACATTAATTTAAAATCCTACAGCAGTCACCTGCTAGTCCGTCCAGCCCAGCACCACCACCCACACTGCATCCTCGACTGGGGCTCGAGCACCTACAGAGTGAAGGGCATTCCCTGCTGGGTCTCCAGGCCAGGGAGGGCCTACCAGAACCTTCGGAGTGAAGGTGAGGCCATGTACTCTCCCTTATGGAACACTTCCAATGGCCAAAGAGGTCAGTTTCTCCATCCTGTCACCACCAACCTCTCACAGGAGCAGTGAACGGGGCTCTCCTTGCTGCACACTGACTAGAAGCACATCTGTGTATTGAAGAATTCAGTGTGACATTTTACTACTGAGAGGAATAACAATAATAAAAGATGTTTAGGAACAATTTCAACTACATTCTCAGTCAGCAAAGCAATCATTAATGGATTCCTATTTTATTCCCCAAAGAGGAAAAAAGGACTGAGAAGTTCCCATTGGCTTCTCTCATCTGCCTTTCCTTCTCAGCTTTCACTTCCCATGTGGCTGGGGACATGCACAATGGAGAAGGTGAGAGGCGGTGATATCAGGTAACTGAGTGAGACAAACAGCAGTTCCTCTCTCCCTCCAGAAGGCCCGGGGGGACGGAGAGTTCCTGATGGTTTTTTCTTTTTGTTGCACTGCGGACATTTCGTGCACACTCAGCGGGCTGGTGGAACACTTACACCCTCTTGACAGCAAGGAACAGAAAAGAGGGCTGCCACCTGCAGGGGACTGTGTGGGCCAGTCCTACAAGCCCAACATGCCATGGTTTATGAAGCCTTCATTCCCAGGGTTGCCACTTTGGCCTCAGTGCGGTGGGTTCATGTTGCCTTGTCCCCGTTGCTGTTTCTGCTTCTGCTGCATTAGCAGCTGCTCCAGGGCGGAAGGTCCAGGATGCATCATGGAACTGGACCAGATAGACTGAAAAACAGCCCAGATCTTATCAGCAGAGGGCAAATGTGTGGTTGTCTGAAAGGGATTTATTTTTGAATCCCAGCTAAATATAAATGCACATATGTCCCAAGAACTCTACTCTAGCCCTGTAAAAATCCAGCTATTAGAAAAAGTCCTTATAAGACTCTTTTTCAAGACTAGTTCCCATTAAGATTGTTTTAAATGAGAGAAAGTGAAACTATGTTTCATATAAAGTCTTTTACTAAAACTCAGCTGTGAGGTACTGTAAGGTATTTACTATAAAGGTTTTAGGCAAATAAAACATTTCTAAAATTTGATACCCTTCTTTGATTTCATTAGAAAAAGACTTAAAGCATTCCAAGATGGATCAGAACTTTTTCAACCTTAGAACAAAACTAAAACCTTTGTTTTTATCCCCTGAAGATACTGCTTTATTACTAGTAAATTCACGACTTAAAAAAAATCCCATTCAAAAATCTTACAAGGCAGTCCATGTTCCCAGGACTTTTCTAAGGGCCTTAGAGAACGAGCCTAGCTATTTGTGTGAATGAAAGTGGAGCCATCAATGCTGCAAGAGTTCTTGTTCCTGAAATCCACTCACCTTTAGACTTTCCATGAGGACAGCAGAGGAATCCTCCATGGAGGGGCCATGGCCTGCCCAGGTGCCACTTGGAGTGCTGGCTGAATGCCAACTGCTCTCAGAGGATGATGTTGCTGAGAGATAATCAATGCCAAACCCACCCATGGCTAGAGGATGAAAAGAGATAAAAACTCAAGAAGGCACTCTATCATTGCCAAGTGCCAAAACCAGGGAAGGATACAGCAAGTTACTTCACTCTTGCTAGAGCAATAAACCCAGATCTCACCTGGCTTATCCGTTTTCCATCGATCTGCAATCCTCCTATCCCTGTTATCTGGAGTCCCAATGGGTCCAAAGTTGGAAAATGGAACAGAATTATGGTTGTGTGTTGGAGGAGAGCTTGGTAGACTGCTTGGATTGGATGAATGAGGAGATTGGCTGGCTGGTGTTGAATGATCTATTATAATAATAATACAAGAAATTAAAAGAATAAGATGTTTCACAAACATACCAAGAACTGAAGTTTCCTGTAGATCTGATCACTTGAATTCTAGTAAAAATAGCCACTGAGCTTTGAGGGAAAGGCAAAATAAGGTCCCCCAGTGGGAATCTGCCAGATACACTAATTGGCCTTATCACATAAAAACAAACAAGAAAACAAAACAGGTGACAATTTTTGTCAATTGCATGCACTAGCTTCAGTTAAGCATCTACTGGTCTGCTCTAGCAGAACCAGAACTGCCTAACCTTAAGAATTACTATTAAATCAGATCCAATTTACAAAATGCTATTTTAAAAATCTCTATTTTAAAAAGTGCAATTGTTCCTGCAAAGAAGGAATATCTACAAACAAAAATAAAAAACAGCTAGAAACCATATACTTCACAAGTTAGAACTCATATTTTCTCCTTTACAACTCTGCTGGTTACAGAGGATGTAAAAAGCTTTTCTAGTAGCATTATGTGAACTAGCGCATCAGGCTTTCTAACTATTTTCTTTCAGAAGTTAATGTTTTTTGTTGTTGTTAGGTGCCACTGAGTTGGTTCTGACTCATAGCGACCCTATGCCCATGTACAACAGAATGAAACACTGCCTAGTCCTGTGCCATCCCCACAATCATTGCTATGTTTGAGCCCGTTGTTGCAGCCAGTGTGTCAATCCATCTCGTTGAGGCTCTTCCTCTTTTTTGCTGACCCTCTACTTTACCAAGCATGATGTCCTTCTCCAGGGACTGGTCCCTCCTGATAAGATGTTCAAAGTACATGAGATGAAGTCTTGCCATCCTCGCTTCTGAAAAGCACTCTGGCTGTATTTCTTCCGAGACAGACTTATTTGTTCTTCTGGCAGTCCATGGTATATTCAATATTCTTCGCCAACACCATAATTCAAAGGCATCAATTCTTCGGTCTTCCTTCCTTATTCATTGTCCGGCTTTCACATGCATATGAGGTGATTGAAAATACGATGGCTTGGATCAGGTGCACCTTAGTTCCCAAAGTGACATCTTTGCTTCTTTTTTTTTTTTTTAAATATTTTAAAGAGGTCTTTTGCAGCAGATTTGCCCAATGCAATACATCATTTGATTTCTTGACTGTTGCTTCCATGGGTGTTGACTGTGGATCCAAGTAAAATGAAATTTTTGATGATTTCAATCTTTTCTCCGTTTATCATGATGTCGTTTATTGGTCCAGCTGTGAGGATGTTTGTTTTCTTTACGTTGACGTGTAATCCACACTGAAGGCTGGAGTCTTCTTGCTCTTCATCAGTAAGTGCTTTAATTCCTCTTCACTTTCAGCAAGCAAAGTTGTGTCATCTGCATAACGCAGGTTGTTAATGATTCTTCCTCCAA
>NW_004443957.1:20819849-20861990 GCF_000243295.1 Trichechus manatus latirostris | reverse complement strand
ATATATATATATATATATATACACACACACATATATATATAAATAATTACAGAAGCATAGTAACTCTTAATCAGCTTGAGTGCACAGAAAATGCAGGGTCTACAGTCTAAAGACCAGTTAATACCTGAACTGGCAGGAAGTGATGGAGACCATGGAGTCCCTTCAAAAAGCGAGTACAGTGATGTTTCCTGGGGGACCATTGAGGGATTGAGTTCTGCTTTAGAGTTGGTTGTCAGGTTTTTCCCATATACCTCATTGAACACACTATTATTTGGGTATCTTTCCTGCAACACAATAAACAGCCAAGTTATAAACTCACTCCAAGGAAAAGAGATTTAAGAAAATGCAATGCTTATGGACATTTGATAAAACTTAAGCTTTTCTTAGTATGACACACTTCTGAAGGCTTTTGTTCCTTTCTGTTTTTAAAAAATTTCCTGTCAAACTCATTTTCCCTTTTGCTTTCTCACCCATTATTTTGCTCTATAAAAATCACCCAGGTTAAAAAATGCAAATTATTTCTTTGACTGAACAACAAAGCCCTAAGGATTTCGATCAGAGACAGGGTAAAATCAAATATCTGGAAGACACTAATAATGGAAGGGAAAGGAAACAGAAAAACAGATACACTAAAATAAAATGGGAAAGAAAACATCAGTAAAAAAAAGTTCAACTTCAAATGTGCTAAGTTAATTTGAATTGTCTCCCTCTTTACTATAAACCAAAAAACCAAACCTGTTGCCGTCAAGTTGATTCCGACTCATAGTGACCCTACAGAACAGAAGAGAGCTGCCCAATGGGATTTCCAAGGAGCGGCTGGTAGATTTGAACTGTCAACAACCTTTTGGTTAGCAGCCAAGTGCTTAACCACTGCACCACCAGGGATCCTCTTTACTATAGCCTCCAATAAAAACACAAAGCAGGAGTCTTAACTGTTTACCCACCTGATTGAGAGAGAATCCGGTGAGGGACAAGAAAGAGGATGAATGTGACATGAGCTCCGAGGGCTTCTCCAATAAGGACTTCTTCAGAGCCCCGAGGGGGAGGAAAAAAAAAAAAGGCAGTTACATTATGTCTTCTATTTTCTAACATTAATCTTAAAATACTATAGAACCAAAGTAGAAGACCACCATTTAAGCATACTTATACCACAAGGGCCTGTGGTATATGATATAAGGCTTAGAAGATAGGAATTCAAATCCATTAATACCATGAAACTAGCTAAGTCCATATGCAACAGGTGAGTCAGACAGAGCCCTCCTTTATTGGTGTATCCTATCCAGCACAGACTGTCTGGCAGGGACCAGAGACCCTGGACAATGGCAATTCTGAGCATTTTCTAGGCATGAACCTCAGGAATCCCCTTGTTAATTGTTGTTGCATGCCCTCGAGTTGATTCCGATTCATTGTGATCCTACAGGACAGAGTAGAACTACCCCATAGGGTCTCCTAGGCTGTAATCTTTATGGTCTTTTCTCCCACAGTGTGGCTGGTGGCTTCAAACTTCTGACCTTGCAGGTGTGCACTTAACCGCTATGCCACCAGGGCTCCTCCCCTTGTTAACAGTCCCACTTAAAACACTCTCAAAACAAGATGAAGAGCTGTTCTGGCACTGTTTTTTCCTCCCAATTTTAAAACACTGAAATTAATGACTTAAAACCTTTCACATCAATGCGACAACTGATTTTGTTAACATGTTTCCTAAGCAGCTCTATTTGTGGTATGTATTAAAACAGTTGCTAAAAGTCAAGCTTCCATTTATTTGGCCCTAAGAAAGTTATTAGAAAAATAAAAAAGCTAAATAATGTTCACTGTCATTTAATAGCTGGTTAACAAACCATTTATTAAACACCTACTACATGCAAAGCACTTTTGCACACCCTATATTGCTGACAATGTTAAATATAGTAATGGCTACGGTAAAGGGTTTTTTTAAATTGTTATTTTAAAACATGCAACAAAATAGATCAAAAAAGCAAAACAAAACAAAAAACCCATACATCTGTTTCACCATCAGCTCCATTTCCAATGGGAGGGGTGGAAGCACCAGGAACCAAGGGACAGGGAAATAAGCGGACTGAGACACTACACTAGGTCCCTCACGCCACCCCAGCCAAAGCAGCAAGAAAGGCCAACATGCAGAGGCAACAGTACAGCAGCTGGACTCCTCCTACAAGCTCTACTCAGTCATGGCACTACTATTATTCTAGTTTCTAAAGGAGCAGTTATCTCTGCTGGGGGAAGGGGCCTTCTACTGCCACTCACCCAGGCAAATTCTTAACTTAAGGGAACTTCAAGTGCCAGGGGTGGCAACTGTTATGATAGCCATTAAGCTTTTATTTCTCCTGGGGTGCACCTTCATCTTACATTTTCTTGCTATGTGTTTGTGGGAAAGAAATAGCAAGAAAGTAAAACTCAGAATCTTTTTACGTATTAAGATGGAGTGAGGGAGGGGAAAAAACCTCACAGCATCTAGTCTTTCTTCCCATCTTTTGTACTCCTCCACCCTTCATAAAATATAATGTAAACACTGAAAAGAGTACAAAACAACGCTCTTTGGAATGCAGGCTGGGTTCTGGAAGATCATTTTAAAAAAGATTACCACTAATAAATTCTTAGATTTTATGTCACCCTAGTTATTCAGTCATTCATGGCAGTCCAACCATGTTTACAAATAGAATCCCCTTGATTTTTCTCATGCTGTTTATGAATCAGGCTCTGAATTTAGATCAGGACTCTTCCTGGGTTCAGACAACCAAACAGAAGAGAGCCACATACTGTTTAATAAGGTTAGTAACAAAAATCCAGAACTTATTTCCTTTCATATTTTGTGTACATCTGAGGAAAAATCTTGCTGTTCTTAAGCAAGATTAAATGACACTTAAAATCTGGGTACAGATGGAAGTGCCACCTGAAAAGTGAATTAACTTGCCAGCATCATGTCCTGTGTGTGACCAGCCCTGCAGGATGCTTTCAGGACAACACATACAACCAAGCTGTGACTTTAAGATTTGGGGGAGGTATGGAGTCTGAAATGTTTTGCCATGTTCTATTCTCATTTAGGGTTAGTTTGGACCATCAATTCTGTAAAGAATGAAAGCCTCAGAAAGAAGAAATTTATTTCAAATACTACAAAATCTCAGGAAAGAAGTTCAGGTTAGTGCAAGCAGCAGAATTACGTCAAATACATACAAAGAGGCTTCGTCCAGGAAGAGAGGCGAGAGGCCCCAGCAAAGCTGGGTAAAGATCAGGAGGGTTAGAAAAAATCAGCTCTTCCTCTTCCTCCAAGGCAGCCAGACTCTTTAACAGGTCCGGAGGAAGCAGAGGGGAGCTCTTGGGGTCCTAGTGACAGAAACGATCACAGTAAGATGCAATAAGGGATGACAATAGAAAAGCACAAAGGTGTAAGTAGCATGATTAGGATGATGAAGGCAACTAAACTCGAGACAGGAAAGAAATCAGTAGTGAAATATACAGGATTACGCAAAGAGGAAAGTGAAACAAGCACAGTGTAAAGAAACACCAAGACAGAACAGAAAGCAGCGAAAATATTGAGAAACAGAGCAGAATATAAAAGGTTAATTTGGCTAGTGAGTAAAACAATGCAAAGTAGCAAACGGATTAGCATATCACGTGCTAACAAAATAGAGAAACAAACTGTTTTCGGAAGTTACAAACACACCTGTTTCTCATGGATAAAAAGGGCAAGGAAAAGGAGCTCCACTGTCCAAGATAACTGGCTGACTTTGTTCCTCTCAGAAAGCAATTTGTTTAAATGCTTGGTAAACCTATTTCTAAACTCAGACGATTCAGCCCAACTGAGAGGAGCTCTTTGTCTAATTCTCAAACATGCTGTGTTAGAGATTTCTGCACACAATTTCTCTGCCAGTCCATCACAGTTCAAAATCAGTTAAAGAATTCTTCAGCTCCTTAAACTCAAACATACTGTGCAATTTTAAAGAGCTGCTCCAGTTACTCAACAGCATTCTGTAGTACTAATGTATCAGAGAGAGCTTTACAAAAGATATGCAGTCCCAGACCTATCTCTAAATTGCCTGGTGACAGGAAAGAACACACACCTCAAATGGCATCCTGGGCACAGGATCCTGTTCTGGACGGAAGACTCCTGGTGACCGTTTGCCCCTGCGGTCTATATTTGCTTGCTGTGCCATTACAGCTCTGTTATCAGCCATGTTGTAGGAAGAATCCCAGTAGAATTCTGGGACCTTGACTTCTGAGGGATTATGGTTATATGGCTCCATGGGAAAAGGCTTCATTTTTTTCTCTAGAGGCTGCTGCTGCATTACAGGAGGTGGCAATGACGGCTCAAACAGTTTTATGGGGTCTTGGGTCTGAAGGTAGTAGGGCTGTTTCACAGGCATGATTTTCCCTAATGGGCCTTGAACCTGAGGGGGATTCCATAGTTGTTTGGAGGCATCTGCCTGTTGATACTACAAAAGAGATGCCTGTCATCAAAGTGAGGATAAAATGTAATGTTACTTACATTCAATGCTCAGAAATCACAAAATGAACTTGCGGAATTTTACAACCAACAAAACCCTAGGCAAGGTAGCAGTTTTATCTTTTGCGTTTTTCAATAGACACAGCTTTCTGGGAACAGATTAAGGATGCTGAACTCATGTTCTTTCAATCCAATTATTTACAAGGTTTAATGAATGAATGTGTGTGTTTTCCCCCTCCTGCTTCAAGTGCTATGGGGATGATAGTATTTAAGGTTGGTGCCATATCTTATTTAGCACTTAATCAAGATTACAGTTCAATTTCCCTTTTCCAGTTTCTGTTCAAACAGAAGAAATTTACAGAAAATATTTTTCTATAAAGCTGATTAATGGCAAAAAGTGGTAGTTAAGATCTAATCTATTATCCTTTACAAAGGTAAGAAGAAAAGTATTTGAACTTCCCTAAACAGCACAGAGAATAGTTTTCTAGTCCCATATTCCTTACAAATCTAAGCAAGAAATGTCTCAAAGCTTTAGTATTTTTAACTGAGCAAATGCTGAATAATTGCAGCCCCCACCCCAGCCCCATTTCAGCATGGCAGTACACCAAGCTGAGCTTACCTGCTGGAATCCAGAGTGGTGAGGAGGGCTTTTCCCCAAAGCCGACACAGCTTTTGTAGGGGATTGCTGTTGCTGAGCTAGAGCCTGAACCTGCAACTGGCTTGTGGACTGTGCTGTTGGCTGAGCTGGTAAAGATGTAAGGGGTTGCTGGGAAGGTGGCTGTGATTGTTGAGGTCCCTGGTTCATTGGCCCCGGTCCAGAGGGCCGTTGCTGGCTGTAAGGAATGTGGGACTGTTTCCCAGCTTGCACCTGGTTTCCTGCTGGAGAGTGAGCTGTAGGCTGAAGAAAGGTTCCTGGGACAGAAACACCAGCTGGGAAGGTATAACCTGAGCCCATAGAAAATGCCACAGGAGGGGGGATAACATATGTTGGGGGCGGGAACCCTTCAAAACAGAAGAATATAACTTTAGTTTAAAGAAATACAGCAAAGAAAAGGAAAAAAAACAAAGTCATCTTTTTTTTTTTAAATGGGTGGGATGTCTTCTTACAAATAATAAAGAGTAAGGAATCAACCAATAGTATAAACCTTTAACTTCAATTAATTTTAAGAACTAAATACAGACCACTGGCTACTTTTCTTCTATCCATGAAAATAAACAGGGTTCTCTAAAGGTGGCTTCTTAAAGATCATGTTTAGTGACAGGAATTCCTTTATGTTAACAAATATGCACTTGTATATAAACTACAGAGCAATGAACCAAAAACAACTTCATAAGCATTAGGGAACACAGAGCTTCCTTCTATCTTTTAACATTATGGTGCAGTAATATCACTCCTATGCAGTATGAATTATTCAATGAATGAATACAAATTCCTACATAGACAGGATCAAGTAGAACGACAAAACATTTACCTGGCCGGCTGGGAAGGGGAGGAAAGGCTCCAGGGTGATGAATGGGGATGAACTGGGAGTTGCTTGCTTGACTTGGGGTTTGAGTTACAGGTGTTTTCCTGGCTTCAGACACTGGAGTCTTTCTTAGTTCTGTCTGGGATTTTACCTATGACCAACAGAAGCAAAACTATCTATAATAATCTGAAAATCAATGTGTCAGAAAGAAGCACCTACTCTTAAGTATTTAAAATCTCATTATGTAAAAAAAGTATACACTGAGAATATTTAAATTCACTTAACTTAAAAATGGAAAAGTCAAAACCAATTTAATTGCCAATAAAGATATAAGGGCTTAGTTTTACTAATGTAAGAATTTTGCTTGCACAGAATCATAAAAATACTAAATATGAAAAAGACCTTGGAGACCATTTGTTTTACAAATGAGACATGTGACACCAAAAAGACTTAAAAAGTTGCCTATGATCTCAAGCCACCTATTTATAGGGCCCAGGGCACTCTATATTCTAATCATTAATTAGCACAGATGAATTGTGAATTAATAACAACTATTAACCCACAGGTGAGAGATCTTTGGCCCTCAGCTTAATTTCACCTGGGCAGTCGCAGGTGTACCACCGGTCAGTTATCCACCCTCCACTCTGCAGCCCTACCACCCCTCAGAATAAATAAGGATACTTTTAGCAGGAACGAACAGGCCCTGAGATCAGATATATGGAGAAGCAGATGCCATGTGCTCCAGATAAAGGCTTTTCAGTTAGACAAAATGAGGAAAAATAGGCAGCATTTATAGCAAATTTGGGATGAGGTTCAGAGGGTGGTGATGTATTGGCTTCTTTAATCATCTGTGGACAGATTTTAGATGAGGGACCAGAACAATGATTTTACTTTCAGTCTGGACTTTTGGGAGGCAGTTACAGAGAATGGAGGCAGGGCAGGCAGGAAAAACACTGGACTCTAACCCTAATGCTCTGATCCTTTGGCTTTCTAGTTCCTTTGGTTTTTTCCTTTCCCTAGCACCTATCGTTCTTCATGTCTTTTCTCAATTTCTAGCATGTTTTTTTTCTGTTTCTCTCCCTACTATTAATCTTAAAGTGAAGCTATTATTTTCTTATTTCTCCCTTTCTCAAAAAATCCCATTAGGGAACTATACTGAAAGTACTGTTTATTTGAAAACAGTCTTCAACAATGTAAAGTTCCTCATGTCTACTGCAAACAAATACATCTGCCAAAATGTGTTAACAAATCACATGGTCACTAAAGTACTTACTCAATGGTTTAAATAAAATCAATTACCAGTGCAGAGTAAAGACTCTTTTCTGTTTATATGATATCATCTGTATCTCTCTGGAAAGGTATGGAAAAACCCAGTCACGAATAACCAAGCAGTGTTTATTTTTTCCCAGCAAGAGACCTGGGTTCTTGCTTTACAAGTTCCCATGAGCCAGGATAACACTTAAGTGGTATAATGCTATTACTGGCTCGGACAGGTACAAATGACGAGGAAAAGAGCCTCTTATTTTCTTCCAAGAATATACTTAATAATTTTGTATGGTAAATCTAGGAGAGAAAAAAAAAAAAACCCTATCAGAGGCTTAATATACTCCTAATTCTATTGGATTTATACAAGATCTCAACTCACCCACTACACATTAACAAGTGGGAATTACATCTTTCAGAGAAAATATGTTTGTGGAATTGACGGCTCTGCAACTGGTCATTTCAAACCACTTAAACTGGTGGGACTGACAAAGAATGTCAGTCAGGTTGAGATTTTTTCACTCATATTAAAATTTCCAAGAATTGATGAAGTAAGCTTCTACCATAGCTCTGCACATAACCTATGCGTTCAGAGAATGCACTGAAGCATCCACAAGAGCCCATTCTCAAGGCTTTAGGAACAAAATGAAAAACCTTGCCTTTTGTGTGAGCCTTCCTCTACCTGCTTTATAGTTCAAATACAGCTTACCTGCACTGCCACATTCTGCTTTCCTGTTTCCTGTAACTTTTCTAAGGTGCATTTCTTGGTTTCAGTTTTCCTCTTGGTGTTGTCCTTCTTTCCATCATTCTTAGTTACAGTTATTCCTTTGCTATAGTCCCTTCTCACCTCTTTGGGAGGAAAACTTCTTCCTTGGTCTCTGTTCACTTCTCGTGGCTTAATGTTCTCTTTGAAGGTGACCACTGGTTTCTCCCCTGTGTCACAGTTGTTGCTTGGATTTCGGCCCGTTGATAGCACTGATTTCAGTCCTGGGCTCCCGTCTGCAGACAGTGACTCTATTATAGATGTTTCTTGCAGAATGAGGTTCTCTTTGGCTTCACTAGGGTCTTCCAGTATTAACTCTGGGATTTCTGTGATAAACAACAATTTCCCTACCTCATTTTCACACTGAATCAGCCTAAAAAAGTAAAAATAAATCCATATATGAAAAACATAAACCTAAAGAACAGTAACAACTGAACTGTGTATGGATCCAACAGTCAATGTATTCCTGGTTCTAAAAACTATGGAAACAGCAAGACATAAAAAAATATGAATTCAGGTACCACAAAAAGTAGTTATCTAGAAATTCAGATTCTCATATCACAATTAACATTACCAAACACATTCCCCTGGCCTTTCGATGTTTTCTAATAATTACAGCTACATTAATGGACCATGTTAAACACAAGGCACTGGCCGAGGCCCTTATGCCCTACATGGGAGCTATATATAATTCCTATGTTATAGGTGTGGAAATTGAAGCTCAGGTGTTAATTCAAGCATTCAACCAGTTAAGTGCCTACAGTATGACAGGAACCTGAATGTAAAAATGAGTAAGTGGTAAGTTACTGTTTCTGAAAAGGTTATAATCTACTGGGGAGATCCCAGGGTCACATACCTGAGAAATGGCATAACTAGAAACTGAAGTCAAACCTGACACCAAAACCTGTGTTCCTTCCACTACAGCCACTGAAACCTGTTCCTGGTCTAGCCTGACTTAAACTGACCACCACACTCTTGCCAACATAAATCACTGTTACTGTGAACATACGATGTAGTTAGACTTACACAGATGTTTATCAATTAGAGAACTAGGGTCAGAATTTGATGGTATGACTGAAGGTAAATAGTTAAGGGTTTATGTTGAGACTTATCAACCTTTTGACTCAGGGGTTCATAACTAACAGCATTATACAAAAGCCTAAAATATATGTGGAGTGTGTGTGTATGCACATATCTGATAAGAAGATTAAAAGGAGAAGAGCAGAAGTTCCGTGGCCATACCTTGGTTGATTATCGGCGATCCATTTGCCTATAGAGATCAAGCGCTGCTGCCGTATTCGTCTTTGCTGACCCTCTTTGTCTCCTGTAATACCCTGGTGGCCTTTGGAAAAATCCAAGTTCCTAAAATTGACATGGCAAATTACAGAAAATTAAACTGCTAAAGATATTTCCCAGGCAACAAAAAAAGATATGTACCAAGTACTCCTGATTAACTGTAATGGCTGCAGATATTTCCCAAACAGGTTAGCAGCTTGATGTAATTAACTGTATTTGTTTGAATTTTTAATTCCTGAAGATTTTAAATACAATGAAGCAAAGTAGAAAAGACAATATGCAAAATAATTACATCAATGTAATAATTTTACTTATACTTCACTTTCTGAGGAGTTCAACTAAAGCACAATGTTTTATCAGTAAAGATTCTTTTTTCATTGTAAAGTTTCATACAAACCCTGCAATCTAAGTAATTTGCTTGAAATGACCATGGCAATGCTGAGCTTCTGAGATGCCTATTCTGATAAACAGTACTAGTCTATCCACTTTTTAAGATGGCCCATTCTAAACCGGAAAAAAGTATAAATACCATTAAGTATATAGAGCAAAAGCTCACTGACATTAGAAGGTTAAACTAATTTTTTCAATAGTGGTTATTTTAGATTTCTCCTTATGAAACAACAATCTCCCCCTCCTCTCAAAGCATCTAAGAATTGCCAGGCAGTAGGCTAGATACTGATGACACAAATAAAAAATTGTCCCAATCTTTAAGGACAAATAATTATTTGTCAGTGTGATAAGTATTATAACGAAAACTATGCAAAGAGAGCATAGTAAAAGAAGGTACTAGCTCCTTCTGATAAGGTCTGGTAAGATTTCACAAAATAACTAATACCCAAGTTAGACCTTTACAGGTATGGGTAAGTGCTTAATGAGCTAGTAAACGGAGTTGGGGGAAGAGGTTATGTTCCAGGCATAGCATGAACAAAGGTCTGGAGGAAACATAGAGCTCCAGAATAGGATGCTGTGTGTATGTATGTAAGTACTGGTGGGGAGGGGATAGTAGTGGCAAAAAATAAGGCTGAAAAACTAAGAGCCTGACAGTGACACAACTTGGACATCAAACAAGAGTCTGGAGCAACTGGGGTGGGGTAGGGTGGATAAATTGAAGTTTTCATATTTGTCACGGCACATCATCAGTTCTATACTTTAAACATATAATTCTGGAGGCAGAGTAGAAATGGACTATAGGAGGAGAGAAGCTCTAAGTAGGAGGTTAATTAGGAAGCCTTTTAATACTCCAGGTAAAAAGTGATAAAAGTCTTAACAAAGGTGAAATGCATGAGAGGAGATAGATCTAATAGGCATTTTGTACACAGAATTACAAAGACTTGGTGAGAAAGAGTAATAGAAATAAAAAATTTTCAGATTTCTAGCTTGGTCATATAGGTGAATAATGTCACAAGCACAAGTAAGAAATATAGCAGTAAGTGTTTTTTGCAGGCTAAACAGGAAAATATAAGCTCAATTTTGGTCATGTTAAAGTTTGAAATGCATAAAGAGGTCAGATTATTAGAAATATAGGTCCAAACTCAAACAGAAGTCAGAACTGATGATCCGGGGCTGACCATCCACGAGATGAAAGCTTAAGACATGGATGAGTTTGATCACCAGGGAGAATGCAGAAAGTAGGGAGGAAAGGCAAGGAAACAATCTTGGTGAACACCACTATTTAGAGGCATGTAGTACAAAAGAAAGAGTGAAACTGACTGAGTGTTAGGGGTAGGAAAAGAGGAGTGATGTCAAGAGCTAAGAAAATGAAGAGTTCGTGAAGGATGGGGGTCAAAAGATTCAGTGCTAAATAAAGATTAAATAGGATAAACGTTATAAAGAAGTCACTGGGATTCGGTAACTACAAGGGCACCGATAGTTTAAACTGCAGTAGGCTGAGAAATGACTGGAAGGTGAAGTAGAGTCCATAAGGTTCTACTCATTTCAGAAGTTTGGTGATGAAGAGAAAGACATGGAAACATAAGAGAAAGGGGGGTTGTGAATTTCTATTTTTAAAGAATAAGGCATACCTGAATGTTATCAGGCTAAACGGAAGTAATTAGTTATACATATATATATAGATATAGATATATAGATATATATATATATATACTGGAAATAAAACACGGAGAGAGAATAACAGCTGAAGCAAGGTTCTTGGGGAGGTAGTAACGGATGGGATCAATGGCCTACATGGAAGGGTAAGACCTGAAAAGGAGTTAAGAATTTATTCCTTAGAAACAGGAGGGAAAGAGACAAAGGATGTTTGGAAAACAGATTAGAGGGAGGGTAGAAGTTGAGAAAGCTGTCTGTCTTTGAAATGGAAAGGTTAGGTCATCTGTTCAGAGTGAGGCAGTTAATAAGGGGTTAATGATGGAGAGTGGAATACTCAGAAATCTCTAAAGGCTACAAACTCATTAAATTTTCCTTCCATATGACTTATGTTCTTGGAGTTTATGTCCATTTTCTAGAAATGTTTAATTTCTAATTGCTATGAAATGTGCCCTGTGGAAGAGAGCGATTCCTATAACAATTACTACTGAGAGCTTAGAACTCTTTCCAGAGATCAAGAGATGGCAATACAAGTAAAGAGAGGGTTTCTGGCTTAATTCTCAAGCTAATCTGAGGTACGAGCTTTGATGACTGGTTTGAGGGAAGCACACAATGATTTCTTTATTCAGTGCTTACAACAAGCTTTATCATCACTATTGATAAGAAAAAAATCAAGCAATATCCTCTGGATTACATCTGTTCCCTATTTTTGAAACATTTACCCTCTAATTTTAAGAAAAGTATAAAAGGTGGAATTCAGTGTGTATCGCTTGGAGAAGAAATTTTTTCCCCCTTTCTTTTTTGTTTTTTAAGCAGTTAGTAATAATATTACACAGGAATAACAGGCATGACATATACAAATCTATTTTCACATCAACAATCTTTCATTACAAGGTGCTATTAAGAAAATGAGACATAGCTGGGACAGATCAGTGATTCCTCTAAACCCAAGCCTGATTCCTGTTATTTGAATGCTGCAATCACCAGTAATGAAGTAAACCTCCTTCAGCTGCCACCCACCTGAAAGAAGGTCTCAAAGCCAAGAATCCTTGTAACTCAAACTCTTCTGGAAGTGGGGTAGCTAGAGAAGGATTGAAACCAAGATTTGTAAACATTTTAATTCTGCTCATTAAATGAAAAACAAAAACAAAACAAAAAAAAAACGGGATCTTCTATACAGAAAGAAACGATCTGTAATGCTCATAGTTCTCTGCTCTTATCTATAGTAACTCCGATAAAATAATTCACCTGTCAAAGCTCTGTATGCTACCTTAGACATGCACCTAATGCTGAGGAGGCTGGGTATGATGGATTTTTTTGAAATCAGCAGTCTTAAAAATTCATAACCTTGGATCCAGTAATCCCAAAACTCAGATCAGCTATCTTCTGGTTACTCCAAGTATTGAGTAACAACACCGACATCACCTGGGAACTTGTAACAAAGGCAGGGTCGTGGGCATGACCTCAATCCCACTGAATCATAAACTGCATTTTAACAAGATCCCATGTGATTCATTTGCAAATTAACACTTGAGAAGCATTGATCTAAGGGAAGGAAAATAGTCAGAAAGGAATCAAATTACAGGTTGTTCAGTGCAGATTTGTAACTGGGAAATTTTTAAACCAATGGAGAAATGAGTAAGTGTATTATGCCTCCTCCACAGGATAGAATGTCATGTAGCCAGTAAAAATCGTGCTTTCAAAATGTATAATGACAAAGGAAAATACTAACAATATAATGTTAAATTTAAAAGGCAGGTTCAAAGCTCTATCTGATACCAATCATATGAAGGTGTGTTTATGTACACACACAAAACAAAACCAAAGAAGATATACTATCATATGAACAGTACAAAGTATCTCCATATAGAGGAACTATGGGTGATCTGTATTCTTTGTATGTCCCAAATTTTCTACAACAAGCAGGTATTATACTTTGATGAGTAATGTTCACGAATTCCTTTTCTTTTCAATGGTAAGAAGAGGAAGGGAAGAAAATGGAAAGAATTTGAAGATATTGCACTCTCTGGACTCCTTAAGTCTATTCAAATGTAGCTAAACAGAAGAATATGCTGCCATATTACCTCTCCAAAAGTCTACAATGTTACAGTATCCTTACCTCTAAACTTAATGTAGAGCTCAAAGTCTCTTGTGAGGTACAGTGTGAGATATAGAATTTTAAGCCAAACACTTAACACTAAAAACCTGTTTTGCTCTGGCCTTAATCTTACCATTAGTGATGGATAACAACATCAACAATACAAGGTTAGGGTAGTCCTTACCATTTGTACTTGAGAGATCCTCTTCATGGGGATGGAAACTATTTAGAAGAGAAATTAGCCAGGGCCAAATGCTGTAAATTAAAGAGATATTTCAGACTTTATTTTTATACAAATGAAACCAGAACACTGATAAGCCATGAAAATGATCTCTACATAACCTTGACTTTATGTATTTTTCCCGTGTCAGCATTTTAAAGGTTTATTTAAAGGCTACATAATTTTCTAAAACATATTTTCAAAGACTCTAGATAAAAGGGTCCGATCTCTCTGCTAAGCGGATCATTTCCCAAGCTCCTAAGTTAACAAATAGTGAAAAATAACTTATAACCTTTAAACACTGGAAATTGACATTTATTAAGAAAACTCTGAAAAGAGAAACAACATATTATGTTTATATGGGGCTTTCATATACATTATCAGTTTCAGAATTCACTGTCAGTTCTTCATTAGGAATTGAGTTCTACGTACCAGTTAATTGTATCATTAAAATCCTTGGTTTCTGAATGAGGCATGTTAGGGTCTCCATTACGGACACAGATTTATAAATACCACTTTACATTTAAACATACCAAAAACACTGCTATATTTCAAACATTAGAAAAATCTATAAATCCGACGCACTACGTATGACTTGGCAAATTTTTTTTTTTTTTAAGTCTTTTTGAGAGAGGCAAACATAACTGAGTAAGAAACTAACTTGAGCTGTAAACTTTCACCTAAAGCACAATAAAATTAAAAAAAAAAAAAGTAGTACAGGGATCTCGGGGTCTTAAATATGGTTAGACCATTTTCTAGGATGTGACGTTGGTCAATGTGGCTGGGCCACAAAGCAGACATTTCAAAAAGATTCCCCTTATGTCCACCATCAAAATATGCATGGGAGGCAGTTTGTAGTCACTGCAAAGACTTCTTGGAAGTATTAATCCTATAATCAAAGGTGTTCTGAAAGTTTTCATTTGTCACTGTAAAATCAAGAGTTCCTAAGCCCAGAATTACTCAGAGTACAGATTACAGAGAAAATGGTGAGAGCCAAAACAACTTCCACTCCTTTATGCTCAAAACAAACAAATATAATTCAAAGTGGGTGTTACTGTAAAGCAACATCAAACAGCTTACATAGGGAAAATAATGGAAGAAAACAAAAATCTCTTCCCTTTAATTCCTAAACAGAGAATTGTGGCATACTGTGAATAGGTAAGAAACTGGTTTTATTTCAAATTCATTCTGAAATGTAAAAATGCCTTTTCCCCAGGATGGCAACTGGGAATAGGGGGCGGGCACAAGGAATCACAAATCCTTAAGACTTGTGGCTCACATAAAGAATTCAAAAAAGCAAAGGAAAAAAAAAATACACAAAAAGGTCTTCAATTCAATTTCCAGAGTAGGCAGAAAATAGTCTTCCACTGTTCAACTGCTGTGTTTTAGAAGCCAGTTTTTACATATCTATGAGTATCAAGCAAACAAAGCACACAAGCGAACACGAAATTCTAAAACACTTACTACTGTTTTTCATCCACCACTGCTTCCTGAAAGACCCTGGGTCTGAGTCTCAGCCAGTCCATGGAGACTTTGACTGCAGGAAGGGGGTAGGCATTGTAGGACTCCTCCTGAGATCCGTTCTGGAGAGGACACTTGCACAGGATGCCAAGAAAAGACACTTAAAGAGAAAATGTATTCAGAAAACATAAGATATCTGAAACTGTGTACCAGTCAAAAGTAAAATATCATTATGAGCCTTCTGTTGTATTCTGCTTAACAAAAACATCTTCTTTCTGAAAAGGCAATTTCTTTCCCTTGCTAAATATGTTATACAGTTGATGAGGGGGTATGAGCAAATAAAAAGGCTGAAACTTGGAGTTTAGGCCTCCTGATTCAATATTAAGAAATACATGACCTTTTGTATGTATTTTGTTGCAATGATGAAAATGGCTAATGTTTTTCAAAGAAAACAGCATAGACCAAGTTAAATGATTTAATACTTACTAAAGAGGGCCAGCAACTGTGTCCAACACAGCTGCTCATCTTGGCTATAACTATGTTGTTCCGTTTCATTGCTAAAGTCACGAAGGTGATGAAGTTGAAACAGGTTAATGACAGTGACATGAACTAACTGCTGAGAGTTGAAAGCTTTTTGGAATAGCAGCCTCTGTAAAAGAAGACAGGAATAACGTATACATAATCAAGAACAGGGGCCATTTTGACACAAAAATTAACTGGCAGTCTGTATTTAGAGCTCAGGTGAATAAACTGTCCCACTCTGAATCCCCAGTATTTTAACTGGGTCTAATGTGGTCTGAGTTTTTGTCTTGAAAGTTATTAATCCAGAAACTACTAAGGCCCACAGAGCTATCTGAGTAATTTCTCAAAATACTCTTTGCAGAAACTATATTATTTTTTAATATAAGAAAAATGTTTTAGGATCCATCAATGACTTTATACATCTTAATTCAACTGAAGTTGTTTTATAAGAGATGTGTATATATAAAAATCTTAAATTGGGATCGATGACTAGAAAGCAGATGCACACAGTGAAAAATAACATTTCAAACAAAAAGACTCAAAAATTACTTCTAAAATTTATTATAAAACTTACTCTTTTAAAGGCTCGACACATTTAAAGAACCTTATTTATAAACAAGGCACAGCCAAGAACATATTGCGGAAAACAGGGTAAATGATGTACTAAACATTAGGATGTGTTATGGGTGCTTCTACAAATTATCACACTAACGTTTTCCCCTATTAGAAATGTCCATTCATCTTCATCACACATGATGGCCTGTTACGAGCACTAAAAAGAGGAATTCACTTAGATGTTCTCAGCTGGTTGCTTCAACTTAATAGTCACCTTTCTACTTTAACATCTACAGTAGTTTCAGAATACCCCCATCAAAATATCTTCAAACATATATCCCTAACAAAGGTGATAGCTACTGGAGAAGATATCCTGGCTTCATCAACACTTTGGCTACAGCCAGCCTCCCTCCCTCTCCATGCAAAAGTTTTGGAGACAGTGGGAATTCATTGTCACCAGCAGTGACAAGACAGCCTACTACCTCATAAATTTAGAGCTGCCTTTGTCCAACTTATTTTATTTTTCTATTTACGGAGCTAAAGAATCTGAAATAATGAATATGCTTTATGATTCTAATAGCAAGGTCTTTCACATTATCACTGGAGAAAACTACAATTCCATTCCCCCTATCTTAACTCTATTCTCCCAATCACAAGTCTCAGCCTCCTTGCCTGCTGCCATTCCAGTGTATACATCTAGACTGCTTAACTCTTTTCCAAAGGCATCAAGTATTTATTTCTCTTTCCTTTTCTCAAAATTTTCTGAAATTCTACCTCTTCCCCAAAATTGTTCCACAAAATTTTTCCTTCAATTTCTACATCCAACCTTCTAGATAAGCTGATCATTTACACAAACGCATAACATTGGTATAAAATGAAAGTAATAACTTCTATTTTTCAAAAAGTATTTTAAGACGATAATATGGCAAAGTCCTATAGAACAGCCATAGCCTTTAAAGAATTTCCTAGTGTATTCACAGAAGCAGTAATGCATACAAGTGGAGCCTAGTACGAACAAACAACAATGCAAACTCATGAAGGCAGAGCTGTCTTACTCTATTCTGTATCTCCAAGAGCCTAGAAAAGTACATGGTACATACCTACCTACCTACCTGTTGCCATCGAGTCGATTCCGACCCATAGCGACTCTATATGACAGAGCAGAGCTGACAAAGGAGCAGCTGGTGGATTCAAACAGCTGACCTTTCGGTTAGCAGCCAAGTTCTTAACCACTGCAACACCAGGGCTCCACATGGTACATAGTAACCAAAACCAAACCCAACCCATTGCTGTCGAGTTGATTCCGACTCATAAGCGACCCTGTAACACAGAGTATAATTGCCCCATAGGGTTTTCAAGGAGTGGCTGGTGGATTCGAACTGCTGACCTTTTGGTTAGCAGCCAACCTCTTAACCACTGCGCCACCAGGGCTCCACAAAGTACATAGTAGGACTCAATAAATACATAATAAATGAATAAATAAACCTTAGAAATGATAAGAGACCTCAGAAGTGGTAACGTATAACCTTTAGAAGTGATAACGTATCACCTTTAGAAGTAAATGTGAACTCAATCAATTGTAATTTCGTAAGATTTAGATTGTAATTAGAGGGCCTCCCAGGGAACAAAATCAGACTGGAACTGATTGATATTTTTTGCTACTCAAATGTTCAACAGCAGTTAAGGAAAACAATGAATTAGATATGATTAAGAAACAGGATATATTTAACAGATAAATAAAACGTCTTGCATCTCAATTCCTAGATACCAGGCCTTAAATCCATCAAAGGACCTCAACTTGGTACATGTTTCTGCTTAAGACTGCTAGTTAGATACGCTGACGTTTACAAGTGAATGATACTAATTATCTACATATGCTTTAGAAATACTTTTGAAGATGTACTCAACTATGCTACAATTTCATTCCAACAATGCTCTTCTGATTATTTCAGTATTGGGTAAGGATTAAGAGAGATCTGCTTCATACTATGTTTAACTTTGGAGTGTTGGAATGATACTTCGAAGAGTATTTGTGCAACTGCCCACCTACAACCACCAGAACTTCACATACAAATATAAACACATACTGGAAGAGACTATTAGTATTTGAAGTTGAGCCAAATACAAAATTGACTAGGTTCTAGACTAAAATAACTCATACAGAGTAGATCTAATTAGGGCAATCCCCCCCCCCCAATTTAGGGAGTATATTTTTCATAGAACCAGCGCTTGAAGCAATCTCAAGAAGTCATTTAGTCCAATCCTCTGCTTTTTAGCAGGACTGCACCGGAACCATCCAAGAAAGCTAGCTGTCAATCCTACTGTTAAGATCTCCAAAAAGGGAGAGTCTACCACTTCCCTAAACTCTTAAAATTATTGTTCATATATCTGATTACTTACTACAAAACTATTTAAATTTGTTTGTTCTTCCTCAGGCTTGCGACATTAAAAAGTTAGCTTTTCTTTTCAGACACCCAACCCTATAAATGATACATCTTGGACTAAGTTTAAACAGCCACTAAGAGAAGCGGAAAACAAGGGACTTGAAAAGTTTACTTTAAAATAAACCATTTCTATTATAATTATCTAGTATAATCTCTCGCACATAGAAATGATCAACTAAAAAACGATTATCTGCAAAAACTATTTCAAACTGCTTATATTTGGCTAAATGTCTCTTCAAGTTCTACAATCTCTCGAAATGTGAGACTTTGAAAACATTTATAGAAAAGCTGTAAAGCAGTTACAGATAATCCTCCAAGCATATAGATTCTGAGAAATACCAACAAATATAAAATGTTCTTTGTGACTATTTTGTTTACTGTTGATCCCAGTGCCTAAAACAGTGACTGTTTTAATAGTCAAGAATTTGTCAGATAAACGAATTAAAAATAAATATTTAATTCTGACTCCTCTTATGTATTATTTACATTTCAAATGCTAATTTCTTAACACACTAACAAAAGATCATTTTCAAATATATACACAGAACAAAGGTTATTTAATTTTTATCTCCTTATACAAATAAGTAAAATATATTCCTACTGAATAAAATTCTCATTCCTTTCCTCTAAACTACCACAATTTCTGAACTATTGAAGCACAATGAGAAAAATGAATCAGTCTGCAGAATGAAAATATCTATAAGCAGGTGACAGAATCATGTAAGAACACAGGAACCAGCAAAAGGAGTATTTTTCAAAATAAAGAAAGAAGGGCTGGAACTGAGAAGAAGAAGTTATTTTTTTCCCCACTTTGATACATTTTGCCAAATGGCAGCTACTCAGTGAAAACATTGCTACAGTGTTTCTTTATATACACTGTACATCAGCTTAAATTGAGGGCCTACTGTATGCAAGAATTTCATATGCTTCAAAAGTAATTTTTACTAATAGCTCACAGTTAAGTAATGACATAGAAACTGAGAGTGAGTTTCTTTCAAATCTTACGCTTCTTGATTTAAATAAGACAAAAAAAAAAAATTCTCTGTTTTTGAAATCTAACCTTAAACTGTTCTTCCAATTTCTCTCGAAGAGGGCTCAATTTTTCCAAGCTCTTACTCAGGTACACATGACCGTGGAATTTAATAAAGGCCTTGATGAAGTCAGAAACACCCCATTTGGTTTTCACCTCATCCCGGCTGAAATGAAGGGAGAATTTCCATGAATTTTAAGCAGCAACAGCTGAAACCTATTAAAGAAGGTTCTGGCTTGCAAAAACAAGTTATGTAAGTATCTGATACAGAAAGACTCTGCATGAAACTTTTCAACTGTAACACACTCAGACAAGTCAGTATTCAGCACCTGTACTCTTCTACTGATAACAAATCAGACTGGTTGAAATTCAGGGACTATGAATAAACCTATTACGATATATCTATTATGTTTACAAATTAAACAAAAATAAGGGAAGAGAAGCATGGGTAACTGGCCCTTATTTTCTTGTACATTAATTTTTTGTTTTCAACTGTGCTTTAAGTTAAAGTTTACAATTCAAGTCAGTTTCACATACAAAAATTTATACACACATTGCTATGTGACCCTAGGTACTCTTTCTATAATGTGACAGCACACTCCTCCTTTCCATCCCAATTTCCCGTGTCCATTCAACCAGCTCCTGTCCCTTTTTGCCTTCTCATCTCGCCTCCGGACAGGTGGAGTTGGCTTCGGGAATGGTTTTAGTTCTTGGCTAACAGAGAGTCTGGGGGTCATGTCTCAGTCAGACCATTAAGTCTGGTCTTTGTACATTAAAATTTGAGGGGGCAGGACTATCAGGTTACACAAAGTCCTCTTTGAAAGAAGTCAACCCTACCTTTCCAGTGCTTTAGAAAGTGCTTTTTGTAGATTAGTGGAGGCAGCTGGGAAAGGGAACTTCACAGCTATACTTCTGCAGTAGTAGAAAATTGTGGTCAGATGGTCTCCTTTGGAAGAAGCTAAGATAGCCAACTGATTGTAAGGCTGACCTAGAGAAGAAAGTTAATATTCTAAAGTAGTCCAAAATGCACAAAGTCTTGCTATCAAAATACAAAATTATCAGTTTTTAAATTCTCAAATTAATAATGAGAATATTTTATAAGCTAATTCTCATGATTCTACCTTATTACAAACGGGCATCATATAAAACAGCACACTTATTTTTGGTTTCGTGGGCCAAATAGTCTCTGTCACAATTATTCAACTCTGCCATTGTAGAGTGAAAGCAGCCAAGTACAATGTAAAACAAATGGTGTGGCCAGACTGCCATCCCTTCTTTAGACCCTCTAATGGGGCTCCTTTTAGAATCTAAAGGAATTTCAATGTGGCTTAACAAGAATGACTTATATCACCAAATATCTGCTGCAATTTCTTTAATTCAGGAATCACTGCTAACAACTATTTCAGAGCAACCAAAAGATAAAAACACTATCCTTTAGGTAATAAGAGATGATTTTTCTAAGGAGAAAGTGGCAGTATTAAAGACAGATAATTCCTCTATATAAGCAATTAAGGAAGCTAGAGTTGTAGGAACTATTTTAGACAACATTAGGGGATATTCTATTTTTATTGTTTTACTGACAATAAGTCACCTTATTTAAAAAAAAAAAAAAAAAAAGTCATTTCAGGTCTTATGGAAAGACAAAACCAAAACTCAACATCTATTTTTCATGAATCTTGAAATATGAGCCTTAAGTTATTTTCCTTATTGTGATAAAGAATAAAGTATCACAGTCAACTTCAAGCTGACAGGCCCACTCACCATTGGAGGGGACAAGCTGAGCTGCATGCCTATAGTAGGACTCTGCCTGGCTGGTCTGGTTTCTGTATCGAGCTAAGAGGAGGAAAAAGAAAATTTAATGTAAACAACAATGAAACCCCAGTAGGGGAGTATTTCCAAAACAGCTATGATTTTAAATTCTAAAATAATAAAGACATTACAGTTAATTTAAGATTACAGACAGAAACCAAATACTTTAAAACAAATTAACTATAGGATTATGTGTGAAGTGTCCATCCAGCCTTCCCTATTTGGGACATTCAGCATGGAACCAATTTTAAAGCTTACCTAGCCCCCATTTTCAGGTCCTCCAGTGTCATGCATCACCAGCTCCCACTATGGACTATGCTGGTGACCTGGAGCCGGCCCACAAGAAGGGGTGAGTTATATGGCACTTAAAAACAAAACAAAACAAAAAAAACACTATACAATATGATCTGAAAATTATGTATATTTCTTCAGTATCTTATAAAGTGATTTTGAAAAATGCCTTATATCTATTGCAATATTATGTATGTGTGTGCAAAGAATACATTTAAAGCAAAAACAACCTAAACACACTATTCACTGAATCTCAATGCAGAACTCAGTGCTTACTTTGATGTGACCCCTCAGGGAGCCAATGATTTATGACATTAAGAAACCTAAAATCTTCCAACCTAAAAGTAATAATGTTTTCCATTCCTTGTTATTTGAGGACAGTCAAAACATAATCCTATAGTTAATTTGTTTTATAACCTTTTGAGGCCACCTTAAAGGAATGAACAAGAATAAATAAGTTAAATAACATTTCTAGATGAAATACATAAAATGGAAATATGAATTTAATTTTAAAATGGAAGCAAAGTTAAAAATAAGCTTTTAGTATGGTAGGAAGGAAATAAGGCAATCTAGTTTCAGAAGGAGTAATTTATAAACCCCATAATTCCAACAGAGTAGACTTTTATTTTAGGAAAATTTACAAACTTAGTTTTGATTACATTTTTGCTGTTTAGTATCTGCCTAGATCAACAGTAGTTTGCACAATAAAACTTAAATCTTAATAGGAAAGTTACTTCCTTCAAGATGGTCTGCCAATCCCACAACACCGAGAAATTCTAAGTTCCTTAAAAAAATTTTTTGTAATTTCCTCTGATGATAATCTAAATTGTGTGTGTATGCTAAGCTTAAAGGAAAAGTTTCTTTCTATGACTACTCCAAAGAAAAGGATGAATGTATCATCAATTCCTTCACCCGAAAGGCTCACCAATGTCTCCAAGGTGGACGAGGCAGTGCTGGCAGATATAGGAACAGGAGCTAGACTGTGGCTTCACTATGGCGCTGGTATGCGTCTGTTTATTGCTGATAATTCCCAACTGGGAAGACTTCACACGGCATGGTAAATCTACATTAAACACTGTACACAGCTCTTGTAATAACTAAAAGAAAAACATGAGCAAGATTTAGCTGGTAAGTCAGAAGTGCTATAACAGTAAAGTCTGCACGAGTCCTGTACCTAGTATCGTATACTGCTGAGACCTTAGCAAGAACTGCAGGAAAGTTATATGGTAACCTTTCATACATACAGCTCAAAGGATAACTAATATCATTCATTATAAATCATATCTTCTGAATTCTCAAGTATTAGAGCAACCAGGACATATTTAAAAGTAACAGCAGCATTTTTTTAAAAAGATGATTTGCCTGAATAGGGTTTTCAGACACATTCAGCAAGCAAAGAAAAGCATGAAACTCCATGAAATTATCCATCTATTATACCTTTTCAAAACACTAACATGCAAAAACCATTAAAGATTGATTGGCTACAAATATGACTTAAATGCAAGTCATTTAAGTATTTGTTAGATGTCAAGATTTTCTTGAAATTTATTTTAAGCCCTAGACCAGTTTTCATGTCTCTGCTACAAAACAGATCTCATCACAGATCTAGAAGGGACTTGAGGCATTATCTAGACAACCCATTCTTACCCAGTCGCAAAGGATGGGAGGTCCTTCCTCCTGTTCAGAACTAACTCCTCTGCCTGTGCAGGTCTCTGAGTCCATTCTCTTCTGCCTTTTGCCTGGTGCTCCCTCACTCTTTCATTTACTTTCAACCTCTTATGTTTCTTTGCTGTGGCCTATAAATATTCTCAAGTATCTCCCACAAGAAAAACAAAACACAGAACCAAAACACTTTCCCTTGACCCTGAATTCCTCTCTAGCAACCTTCTAATATCTCTTCCTCTTCTTAACCAAACTCCTTCAAAGGAATACACACCTACCATATTGTTTTCTCAACTCATATTCACTCCTTAATCTATTAAGATCTGGCTTCCACGCAACCCTTCCCCAGTACCTTACCTCCTACCACCACTCTACTGAAACTACTGTCAATAAGACAACCAGTTACCCAATAGCCAAAACAATGGGCATTTTTCAGTCATCTTACTGGACTTCTCTGCTGCATTTAACACAGCTGATCTTATGGCTGATCACTGAGTTTTTCTAGTTCTTTGTATCTCTCCAATTATTCCTTCTCAGTCTCCTTCATTCAAAGGCTTTTCTCCTCCTACCATGTTTCCCATTCTTGGCCCACACACCGTTCTTCGCACTCTGTTGTCACTCATTCAAATACTATGCCAGACACAAATTCTTAAAGAGTTTATAGTAATGAGCAAGACAGGTAGACAGGCACATAAAGAGAGACGAGATGGAGAAAAAGAAAGAGGGAGAGAAGGAGGGAGGGAGACACAAAGAGAACATATGATACACAGTATAAGCCAATAGTATATGCACATTTATAATAATAAACTTCATTTCCTAGGTTATATGAGACATCCATCATAATTTATCCTTATAATAAGCTAGTAGTAAAATACAGTGTATGTAGGTATAAAGCTCCATTTTTTTTCAGATGAGGATGTGAAAGCAACAGAAATATCAAGTGATTTGACTAAAGTTATAAAATTGGAAATACCTCAATTCTATCACTACTCTAACATGTAAAGAATTCACAATGCAAAATAAGACACCCTGAGGACTCAACTCAAAAGGATCTGCAATGTCCAACCTTCCCACCTTCTTCCTAAGATAAAAACCACCCACATAATGGAATATAAATTCTGGGCACCCTTTCTCATTAAGCATATGGAACACCTACTTCATCTTTACTTATACATTAGTAATTGGCAAGGAAATTATTGACATGACATTGGGTAAACAAGTTAATACCCAGATGGCTAGAGTCAGGAAATATAAAAGTACAGGAAAGGAAGAAAAATGAACAAAAAAAGATGACTGGGGAACATGGCAGGAAAAAACACGACAGAGGATAAGAAGTTCAGTAGGTACTGAAAGAACAGACTGGAAAGCTAGGCAAGGCTGCACATTTAGCAAGGAGAACAAAGAAGGATCACAAAAAGTAAATCAAACATGGTGGAATGTCTTATAATAAAATTTGTTCGAACTCAGGAGTTTTTAGTGGCGTTTTGTGGCACAGTGAGTTACTTAACATGGTCCCTCTAGCTACACATGATCTTGTGACTCTCACAAAATGACTGGGTGGGACCATGCAAATAAGGTGTTTGTGGACCACCAAGAAGACTCAACAGCCTGCTAATAATGCAGTGAGGTGCATGGAACCCTTGCAGGGATGGGACCATGCAAATAAGGTGTATGGAACCCTAATAAGGGGATTGGTCAGTTTTGCCATCCCACTAGGCTCATCCCAGAGCTGAGAGAGGACCTCGAAACCATTAGGAGAAGAGCCAGGGGTGGAGCGTGTCCTTTGGACCTGGGGTCCTGTGCTGAGAACCTCCGAGATACAGGAGATGGAAAGAGCTGTAACGCTGGAGACGGCAGAAGATGGCGAGAAGTGGCAGCAAAAGAGGCAGCAGAATCAGGAGACAAGGGTGAGCTGGTGCAGTAGGCTTCCTGGCCTACGGAGTGAGGTGGCGACCAACCTACGGAGCCAGAGAGCTAAGCACCTTGGGTGGGGGGAGGGGGGATTGGTGGTGGTGCCTCCAGGCACTTATTAGCGCGGCTGAAGAGTTTTGTAACACTTGCCGGAGCAGGGTACAGGCCAGGCCGAAGAGCTGAGAGAGAGGCCTGCTTGTAGGTATGGCTGAGAAGCTGTCCTGACCAAAGAACTGTATCCTGAGTCATTCCTGATCCTGAATTGTAACCTGTTACTTCCCTAATCAACCCCGTAACTGTGAGCTCTGTGTGGCCACTGCAACAAATTACTGAACTCAGCAGAGCAGCAGAGAATGCCGTGGGAGGGACGATGGTGTCAGAACTGGTAAAAAGGTTGGAGGGTGGAAGTATGTCTGACCTCCACCTCATAGGAATCAGCTTTAGGCTGATGATCTTGATTCTTTCTCCTTCCCCTTGTGAAGTTAAAAGTCTGATGCTGCTGTGCCATTTGTGGAAGTTATCAGATAGGTTCCTGCTGGCTCAAGGTTTCTGGTTAAGAGGGCTCTAGTTGGTTTAGGTGGAATGAAAGAGGGAGAACAGCTGTTTCCTACATTGAACAAAACTGTATTTGTCTATTACTGTGTAAAAACTATATCCTACCTTTCTATAGGCTGTAACCTGATGTACCTCACTCAACAGTTTCCTAAATCTAGATGGGTGGCTGGGACAAGTTAGAGTTACTTCATTATAAAGGAGTTATTTACCAGGATATATTCCTAAGGCTATAGCTGAACCATAATGCCTTTTGCTCTTCCCAAACTCCAATCATAGAATTGTAAAATTGAAAACAGAATCTGTGAGCACCTGTCTACACTACTCCTTTTACAGATCAGGAAGCCAAGTGTCACAGAGGTCAGTGACTTGAGGAAGTTGTCACAATTAGTTGGTACTAGAGCCAATACTGGTGGTGCCAGTGGTTAAGGGTCCGGCAGCTAACCAAAAGGCCGGCAATTCAAATCTACCAGCTGCTCCCTGGAAACTGTACGGGGCAGTTCTACTGTCTATAGCATCGCTGTGAGTCAGAATCAACTCAGTGGCAACGGGTTTGGTTTTTGGCTTTAGAGCTGATACTAGAGGAGCTCCTGGGTTCCCATGCATCGAGTGAACTTTATTCTATCCCACTGCTCCTTAGCTCTTTACTCTACACCAAGAATGGAGAGCTGACTATGAAGGTACAGAATATCACCTTTCACACTAATGCAGAGACTTAATGATAAGGCTTCCTTTCTGGCTTCCAATTTCTTAGCATAAGGACTACTGTTTTCTCCTTTGATTGGGAATTTGGTTCAGCCTGAAGCACTTGGCTTTAAATGGTTAACAAAAATGAAGGCGAGGAAGCCAAAACTATCTTTGCAAAAAGTATGACTGCAGATAATCCTATCCTAGTCTCTTCTCAATCCACTCCAGTTAGATTTGCATTCCCACTACTCCACTGAAGTCACTACATTTCATCAAATCCAAGGTACCATAAATATAAGATGAACTATTATTTTATGTAACACTGAGAGAGAGAAAAAAAACACTGCTAATTAAACCATGACTTGTTATCTATTGTAAATATACCCCTATTTCAGAGATGTTAAATGTGAAAAAAATGTTTTAGAAATGATGAAATATGGCACTCATTAAGTTCACTAATGACTTATATGCTGTCAAATCTAATTAGTCACTTTTAAATCATCTTACTTGACTTCTCAGCGGCACTCAACAAGATTGATGACATCCTCTTCTTACTGAAATGCTTTTTTCTTTGCTTCCAGGGCACCACTTTCCCTGATTTTCTCCTACTGCAATGGTGACTTCTCTTGTGCAGAACTGTTCCCACCTAGTCCTGTGGTTTCAAATACCAAACACTAATGTCTAGCTAAGTGAAGGTTCTTTGTTGTTATCATGAAATCTATTAAGGTCCTGACCTTTCCACTCCATTCCAAACTTATTTATTCAACTACCCATTCAATACCTCCACTTCGATATCAAACAAGCTTCTCTCTAACACAAAGGTTCTCTTCCCATCTCTGTAAATGGTACAACCAATTCAATTAGTTGCTCAAGATGGTAACTAGAAGTCACCTTCAACTCCTCCCTTATCCTGAATCCATATATCCGATCCAATCCATTAGCAAGTCTTATCAGCTATACTTCAAAAATCTATCCACTGCTTTGCATTACTACAGTAGCATCCTAACTAGCTTCCATTCTTGACCCTTGCTATTCACTCTCCACACAACAGCCAGAATAATCTCTTAAAAATGCAAATCTGATTACGTTAATCTTTTGCCTGCTCTCCAATAGCTTCCAGCTACGTAAACGCTATAATTTAAAACTCATCTTAGGCTGTAAGGCTGCACAATCACCTGGACTCAGCCTACCTCCTCAAGCTAATGACTAAACACCCACTGCATGTAATCAAGATGTATGCCACATTATTGTCTGTAACACCGTTAACTGTTTCAATGATCAAACCAAGACAGAGTAAAAACGCAACTGAAATAAAAAATCCTATTAATGTTGATACCTGAAAAGTCTACATCATCAAAATTTGTGAGAATAAAGTTTACTGATGCTTATTCCACAACTGTCATAACTGCTCAACCACTGCCTATGAAATTCATGTGGGGGAGAATCAATGCTCATGATAAAAATACATTTTAAAACTAAATTACCCGTATATTTTCCTTTTTCTAAAGAAAATGTTCTACATTCTTCTTTGGTGAGTAGCATCTGGGGTCTTAAAAGCCTGTGAACAGCCATCTAAGATACTCCACTGGTCCCACCCCGTCTGGAGCAAGGGATAATGAAGAAAACCAAAGACACAAGGGAAATATTAGTCCAAAGGACTAATGAACCCCAACTACCACAGCCTCTACCAGACTGAGTTCAGCACAACTAGATGGTGCCCGGCTACCACCACCAGCTGCTCTGACAGGGATCAAAATAGAGGGTCTTGGACAGAGCTGGAAAAATGTAGAATAAAATTCTAACTCATAAAAAAAGACCAGACTTACTAGTCTGACAGCGACTGGAGAAACCCAGGGAGTATAGCCCCTGGACAGCGTTTTAGCTCAGTAATGAAGTCACTTCTGAGGTTCACCCTTCAGCCAAAGATTAGACAGGTCCACAAAACAAAATGAGACTAAATGGGCACACCAGCTCAGGGGCAAGCATGAGAAGGCAGGAGGGGACAGGAAAGTTGGTAATGGGGAACCTAAGGTCGAGAAAGGGAGAATGTTGACATGTTATGGGGTTGGCAACCAATGTCACAAAACAGTACGTGTATTAATTATTTAATGAGAAACTAATTTGCTCTGTAAACTTTCATCTAAAGTAAAGAAAAAAAAAAAAACTATTTCTAAGCTATCTCTCAGAAAACAGAATTTTATTATTCACTTGCTTATAAAATGTTTTTACAAATACCATGCCCCCTCAACAGAAAGGATGGTTCTTGCTTTACTTTTCTGTAGATTTTTAAAATTTGTTTTATGAATGTCCAGTTAAACCCTTGGAAATGTGTATATGTTTGTCATATCATAAAGTAAGGTTAAGAATCATTTTTCAAGATGACAAACCAATTATATTAAGGCTATTATTAAAAGGTACTGGAAAAAAAACTGACAACTTTCATGCCCCAAAAACTTCTAAACAAAACAAAAGGATAACGGAAGAAACTGGAGAAAAAAGTTTGCCAAAAACACGATTTAAAAAAAATATATCCTTTTACATGTAGGACTCAGACAAATAAAAAAAAAAAAACAGGGATCTGAGATGAATGGTAATAGTAAATGAATAAAGATTTATATAAAAAGGAAATGTAAATATCTAAATAAAATAAGAGCGATGTTCCTAGTAATCCAGACATTAAAATTTAAATGAAAAATCATTTTCCATCTATCAAGTATAAGTTATTCACTCATTCATTCATTCACTTTTATTGAAAATAATTAACACTGGCAAGTGTACAGCCAGATAGGCACTTGAATATACTGCTGATGGAAAGATAAATGACCTTTTGGGAAAACAACTTAATAATATATATCAACAGTATTGAAAATTTCACCGATCCAATAATTCCACTTGGAAGAATTGGCCCTTGGGAAATAATCCAATATTAGAGAAAATACTTTATACACAAAGATGCTCATCAAACTTTAACTATACAAGGAAATGCTTAGATTATAATGTTTATAAAGCAGATACAAGACTGTATATACAGCATCACCTCAGCTATGTAAAAAAGTATAAAAAACACTGGAAGGCTATATATTAAAGTAGTAGTTTATCCTGAACGGGGGAATAATGGATTTTTTTGAGGGGGAACTTTCGTATACTAGTATGCATTGTTTTTATAATTAGAAAGCAACAACAAAACATCTATTAACATATCCATCTCTTCCGTTAGACTGGATACTTCTTTCAAGGTGATGATTCTGTCTCAACTCTCTCCATATCATCAGTTATCTAGTATTGTGCCTTATATAAAGTAGGCTTTTAACAGCTGCTTGTGGGATGAATTAATCTTTAACATCTGCTTTAAGGACTAGTTAGTGGCTCACCAACCTCTCTTTCCTGAAGTATTAATTTATACTGCTGAAACCTGGTGTATCCTTGAAAATGAATTTTGAGAATAAGAACCATACTTGAGTTCTTTCAATGATAAAACTGTGATGAATGCTTTAGTTTAAGCAAAATCTAATCTCTATAAGCTGGCGGCTAACTATTTGACGTCTTCAATACGAGATTCTTTGCTTCATTCAAGGAAATGGTAAAGCCAAAACGGAGCCAAAACAGAGGTAGCAAGCACCAAGCAGCAGCACAGAACTGGCTAAAGATTTCTTTCAGTGCATGATCCTTAAAACCCTGTCTTGTCATTGCAAGATGCTAATTTATACACAAAGTTACATTAATAAAATTAGAAATGCTGTTGCAAATGGATGAGATGGTGATATCTAAGGGAATTTGCATACAGTAAAGAAAATGGCACAGTCAGAAATTTAAGATTTATTTACTCCTCTAACTTGCCTGATTTAGAAGTTACATCAAGAGAAGAAAAGCCTCTGAGGACAGAGATGAATAACAGTTTGATTCATTGTTCAAACTAGGGAAAAGCTACTCCATTTCTAAGGTAGTTTAATAACATTTCAAGCTGCAAATAAATTCTAATATATAAATAATACTATGAAAACTTGATATCACAAATTTTGACTATTACTTATATGGCACAACATAGTGTTACTTTCATAATGACTATATCCACGCCCATAAATTCACATTTGCTCTAGTACTATTTGGAATTGACTACCTCTGCTATTTCACTAAAGCATTCCTCTCATTATCCCATTTCAATTCAAAGATACACCTCCAACCTTTAAACAAAAACATCAATCTTTTTAGAAGCAGAGCCTTCGTTATTACTTTTTTTAGAGGTCCTATGGTAAACAATCTGGGACATTTTTATTCATTTGGGAATTATAGGTGATCAACTCTTAGACGGTCCACATAGTTGTTACACAAAGTGTTTATATGAACAATAAGATGTGTACAAGGATCAGAATATTCAGCACTAATTCTAGGAAAATTGGTATACAGTGCAGAACTCACCTGAGTATAGAAGCCACTAGCTGCCTCTAGGAACAGAGAAAGGTTTGCCTGAACTTCACTCCGATTCGGATTTGCTCGATTCTTTGCCTGGCCTTGTAGTGTTGTGATCTGATTCTTAAAGGCATGATTCCAGCTGAAAACAAAATGTAATTCTATTTGGTATAGCAGTGACTCACTGGGCAGACAGTGGTCCCCCTGAGAACAAGAAAGAACTGTTTGTTATAATTACAACACACTAGAAAGCAAACCTGCATTAAAGTTATTCACTTACTTAAATAACTTTATGCTCCTTTTTGAAAAAAACTAGACGTGCAGTAGAATCCAACTGACCTTAGTAAACACTTACCAAATGTTGGAATAACCACACTGTAGCTTCAGCTATTAACCTTTTAGAGCTACTACGGTTAGAGCCTTTTTAGGAATCTCAGTACAAAATCAGAATGAAAGTGGTAAGACCAAAGTAAAAATAAGCTATTGACAAATTTTAATACACTGTGCCAAAAACAATTAACTGTACTCTATCAAGTGACATGTGTAGAAGAAAAAAAGTTTTTTTCTGGTAAATCGTAAGCCATATGTCTTAAAAGCTATTTCCCACCAGCACCCTGTTCTACTTCTATTTAATAGTTTGCTTATTTTTCTTGGGGTTAATATTTTCTTTAGAACTTGAAATACAAGTCACATTTCAATTTTGACTATTTAAAATAAGAACAACACAATGCAGAAATATGGCATACAAAATCCTGTTATAAAATGCCTTTTATTAATCAAGCTATAGAGACAAATCAGCATAAATCCAGTTATGGTGAAATACAGTCACTCTCTAACTTGAAAATCACAGAGAACAAAACAAAGCAAAGACAAAATCCTGAACTAGGATGGAGGGAAGAGATTACTGGCTTGATTAAAGGAAGCAAACACAGATTAAAGGGTTTACAACCTACCTGGAAAGTATCTTATTTTTTATCATGTCAGTTTTGTGACTCTAGAGCATTGGGTCTTTTAATGAGTTAGAAGGACAATCACTCCCTGAGCATCACTGATGACACCTTAACCTTGACTTTAGTATCACAGATACAGATAATGACTGGTTGTAACTTTGCTCTATTACTAGACTGCCTACAAATACAAAGCATCCAAGAAAGGTGTAGGAACAACTAATCTTCACCACTACATAGGGTAATGGGCATTAACCAGACAGAATATTCTTAACTGATTTTGAAACTTCCATCAGGCTAATGCCTTTGTCTTAATTTATAAGGCGAGACTTTCCATGAAAGTCTTTTATTTACTCACTTGGGAATCTGGTCATCTGCCATTTCACCGCTCATAGAAAGAACAAGTGGAATAGCCTAAATACATAAAATCTTTCTTTAATCTTACTGGAGGAAAAAAAGAAAAGAAAAAAAAAAAGGAAACATCTATTTACTTGATTAAAAGGAAGAACTTTCCTTACAATGCAAATACATTTTCTTTGGTAGAAATTTACAGAATCATATTTACTGAAGAAAGATTTTTCTAATAACTCCACTCTTAAATTTTTTTTAAATCATGGCTTAAGCGTAGGACTGAATACACAGAATCCAAGAAATATATATTTACTTTTCTGATATAACCCTAAAAGAGGTGCCCTAATGACCTTAAGAAGATTTAACTCTTACCTCCCAAGCCCGAAACTGAAAAAATACTAATGACCAAATATCTTGTTTAAAAAAATCAAGTACAACAACCAACAAACTGTTCTTTTCTAAAGTCTTGATGAGATTCTTGATCTTACAGGCACCTCTCAAATGATAATACTTACAGATCCTGTTCTACTTTCTTGTCTAAAGCGTATTCCAAATCAGTAACTAGCATTTTCTGGTACAGGTCCTGCAGAGCCTGCCGGGATGTCCAGACCTCAGCTGGACCCAGCTTAGAATCTGAGTAAAAAAAAAACCAAAAACACAACAGGAGACAGATAAACAGTTAAGACCATTATACCACACTAATCATTCCTTCCCTCTCCATTCTCCAAAGCGAATCCTGCTGTAAAAGTATACACTGCAGGCTGCTGCAAAAATTTTACCTTTTGGTTAATAACTAAATCTGGTTTAAAATGTTTGTGTATCTGTTTTCCTTTAGTTTGAAATAACACCATGACATGAAAAAAGATTTAAAAAAAAAAAAAAAAAAAAGAATGGTTCACTCTGTGCTTTTCACTTGGCTTTCTGCCTGTTCATATTATAGGAAGCCATATGCCTCACATATGGCCCATTTGATGATGGACTGCCAAGTTAGTTTGTGTACTCTTATAACTAACTATAACTTCTAGTCCAAAGCAGCTCTTTTTGTTTTGAATCATTCTCACAAATGTACTTACAGAATTCTCATGTCAGCTCACCATCAGCAGTTGTTTAGGCATTCTGCTGTCACTCCTATTCTATATACGTTAACCCAATAAAACCATGACAGTGGATGTTATTTTAATGACTGGGAGGCTGCTTTCCAAGAAACTTCTGTGAGCAATCCACACTTGCCATTTAATGCAAAGGAGGGCTTGTAGCAGACAGTGATTAAAATGCTCAAGAGGCCAGATGAGAGATATGGTACAAGGTAAAATCTGAGCCAAACAGGAAGTCAGGCTATGACTATATGTTAATGCCAAATTGGCGCCATAATGTGTGCCAGAGTTCTGCAGGGCACACCAACCTTCTTCATTATTAGGCTTATGGGTGCAGTAATTGACAGTGAGCTGCCTCAGTAGAACTTATTAATGGAATTTTAAATTTATTTTCAACAGCTAGTTAACGCTATCTGGTTGCATTTAGGATTCTGCTGCTGCACAATGGCATAATCTTCACTCTTCTGGAGGGTTGCTATTAATATCTATAGCCACCAAAATCCTATTCTGCACACAGAATCTCCTGGATATCTGAGTTTATGGTTAAAAGAGTCTGCTGGCTAGTAAGAATATAGTCTAGCATTCACTTCTTGGTTCCTTATTAATTTTTAAATCACTAAATAAATGTATTTATAGATTTATTCAACTCTGCTTCAATTCATTGATGGCAGGGAAGGGACTGTAAGGGATCATTAACTCTGACCTATCAGGTAGGCCATCATTAAAATGAGTAGGCTTACTATCTTAATTTCTCTGGGCACTCAAATGTCCCTATAAAGTCAAACCCAAAGCTGCCTTACTGTGGCTGTTCAATATTTATGAAAAATTAAATGGCATAGATAGCTTGATGTTGCTCCATGCACTGCATTTATCACACAATACAGACTATGCTTACAATGTCGATACAAAAGCATAATACTATAGCCTAGAACTGACACTGATGATGAAAATTCTGTTAATAATGGGAAGAACTTAGGTGCTATATTAAACAAATGTATAAACTTTCTTTTGCCTTTTTCTTTGAACAAGATGACAGTGAGGTTACCCATGAACTTGGAGAGCATAGCATATAATTCTAGAAGTATAAAAACAGTAAATATTTAAAGCAACTAAGACAGTATTTAGTGCTACAAATAACATAGAAAAGAGGATAAAGAAAAAAACCAAATCCATTGCTACTGAGTAGATTCTGACTCATAGTGACCCCATGTGTTACAGAGTAGAACTGATCCACAGGGTTTTCATGGCTCTAATCTTTACAGAAGCAGTTTGCCAGGCCTTTCTTCCATGGAGCTGTTGTGTAGGTTCAAAGTGCCAACCTTCAGGTTAGCAGCCAATCACAAACTGCTTGCGCCACCCAGGCTCCTAAAAACAGGATAGCCTTCCCTTAATTTAATGATATAAAATTAGTGAAAAACAGACAAGCCAAATACCTGTCATGTCAGCCTTCAGGACTTCTGCCTGCCTAGAGAAGGGAAAAGAAGAACATCAGTTAGAAACAAACTAGGCCTAAGTAACATAAATAACACTAAGTTAACATCCAGGATAGTGCTAGGTCTTGGCAAATTGACACCATTATAAAAAATTTATAGGGTCATCAGTAACCTGCTGAGCAGAGGTCACTTTCTTGCTGTTTCTGTTCAAATCTAATTTATTTAAGATAACATTAAGTGATATTCATTAAATAAAAAAAACTTCCCTCGATATGGCCAAGAAATCCTACTATGTTACTCAATTTACTAGCCGCCTCAACTACTGCAAATCTCCACTCTCCTCAAGCTGCTGATTCCTGCTCCCCTTCCAGCCTCCTAACCCCTTTCAGCAAATGACAGCTCCCTACCTCAGGGGAAACCTACCTACATTTACAACGTCCTCTTCTTTTCTCTTGTTAAAAGACTAGAGATTATCACACCTCTTACTTATAATTCGACTTAGGTATGTTCTTCCTAGTCTTTCTTAATGACTTGGCTCTTTCCATTACTCCCTCCCCTCCTGCAACAATTCTGAAACTTCCCCCTCTACTGGATCTTTCCTTCTTTTCATCATTTAAACATGCTCAAGTCTCTTACACACCTTAAAACTCTGTCCCACATTCCCCTCCACCTGCTCTCTCTTTTCTCTCTCCCAAATTCTTCAAGAACTGCCTATATTCAACAGGTTCAAAATTGAACTCATGTCCTATCCCCACCTCCCATCTTTGGTTCTCTTTCTAGTGTTTTCTACCTTAGCAAATGCATTAGAACTTTCTTAATGTGAAAGCCAGAAACCTGGATGTCATCCATGACCACTTCTAACCGTTGGTATGTAATCTATTAACTCCAGAGAATTTTACCTATTAAATATATCTTGAACCTGTTGATTTCCCTTCACTTCCACTTCAGCCACCCTCATTCAAGTTATAACCATCCCTTGCCAGGACTACTTACTGCAAAGCCATTGTTCTCTCCACTTCACTCTAGTCCCATTTCATCCTGCTCTTGCCACTTCAATCAGAGGGATCTTTTAAAAATGCGAATCTGATCTTACCAACTGTCCACTTAAAAAACTTTAATGATTTCCCACTGTTCTTAGGGTAAAGAACAAAATTTTTATTAAGGTGTTCTACAAAGGCTTACAGTCTCTGAGTTCCACTTCCACTACTCTTGTCTTCTCTCCATAATCTGTGCTCCAGTCACTGGACTTCTGCTCTGTTTCCTTCACACTCCGGGCCTTTGTAAAGGAGAGTCCCTTTGCCAGGAACACCTCCTCTCCTTTTGTCTGGTTAATCACCACTCATCCTAGGTCTCAGTCAAAAGATTGCTTTTTCTGGAAGCCTTACTTGAGCCCAATCTAGATTAAGAATATTCCTGTTACATGCTCTCAAAGCAATCTTATTTTTTCTTCAAAACATGTATCACAATTCCTAAGAATGCTCAGCATCACAACCCCTATGTCTAGTACAGCACCTAGCATATAGTAGGCACTAAAATATTTTTTAAATGAAAAAAGGAAAACGATAAATCAAGCTCATATACTCAAGAAGGAAAGTATATAAATTTAAGAGATTTCCATTTTTAAAAATAAACTTTTAAAATAAAAGTTAAGAGAATATTCAGAGTCTGAAAATTTTATCTGTGAGACAAAGAACTCAGGCCTTTTGTCTTTGGTTCCTAAAAAATAGCCTTTGGAATTTCCTAGCAATTAAGGTGCCTTTATTACATAAAACCGCCAAGTCAGCACCTGAGAATATGTGCAAAAGAGTAAGGGCATAATTAAATCATGACTATGTTATTAGGCCCCAATCATGACTATGCAAGAAAGCCAATAAAATGCTTTGAACATGGAAGTTAAGGGCTTCCTGTATTGCTGATAAAGACCTCAATGCATGGGGGAGGGTGGCATGTCCATTAGGACATGAAAGTCTGGTGCTGGGAACTCCTATACCTCATTTCACTTTGTTTGTATCCTTTCTTGGTTGTATTAAAGTTGTCATAGTGTGTATAGCCCCTTCCATGAGTTCTGTTAGTCTTTCTAGACAATTATCAAATCCATGAGGGGCAGTGAGAGCCAGCATGGGCTGGCGTCTGACTACATGCATGGGGCAGTCAGAAGGACAAGAGTCTTTCTAACTTGCGAAAACCCAGCTCTGGGTAGCTGGAAGATAAAGAAAGGCTGCGAAGGCAGTCAATCTGAAGGACAGATCTAAGTCTGTCTAATTTCTAAGATCTAACCTAACTGGTTGGTTAGGGTCAGAGAGACAAAGTGACATGTGAGTGGTTGGTGTCAGAGAAAATGGAGAAATGGGAAAGGGAGGATATGAGTAACCTTCACATTCTGGGAATCTGCCTTATGTCTATTTTTATTTACACAAACTGTAAATAATGTTTTACATAATTAGGTATTTAATATTAATTGTGACTTTTAGTTTCATCAAAATGTAAATAAAGTGGATCTTTTTGTTTTCTTAGCCTTTAAAAAGATATTTATGACGGGGAGGGAGGAAGGCTGAATAAGGGGAGCACAGGGCATTTTTAGGGCAGTGAAACTATTCTGTATGATACTGTGATGGTAGACACATTAAGAAGTTGCTAAAACCCATAGGACTATACAACACAGAGTGAACCCTAACGAGAACTCTGAACTTATAGTTACTAATAATGTATCGATATTGGTTCATTAATTGTAACAAATGTACCACAGGTATGCAAAATGTTAATAGAAGAAACAATGCACGGCGGGGGGGGGGGGAGTAAATGGGAACTCTGTGCTTTCTGCCCATTTTTTCTACAAATCTAAAACTGCTCTAAAAAATAAAGTCTAGACTATTTAAAAAAATTAAGCTTTCAAACAACAGAATCATGATAGGGTGCTACAGTACAGAATTAACTACAAACCATATGAGAACTATCAGTATAAATGAACAATACTAAATAAAAACCTATCCTTAGTTCTAAAATCTAACATCACCGAAAATACCATTATCCATATAGCCTAGCTTAACTGTTCAGTTTGAGGGTTAACTTTTGTCATTAAAAAAAAAGAAAAAAATCTTCACAGGCTGTTGTTGGTTTATGCCCTTAAAACTCCAAGGTCATACAATTTAATAAAGCATACTACATACCCCAGCCTGTCACAAAAACCACCACCTGTCCCCCCTCCCCCAATATCCCCCTCCAAAGTCCCTTCAGGAACACTAATTTATGAACCTTATACTGAGACCTTTCAATGACCGTTCATTCTATCCCTCAGCTACAAAGTTACAGAAGATGTATTTTAATTTTACCACGCTTCTATATATTAGCTAAGTTAAAAATTCATACTCAAGTATATACAGGATTATCTTCTTATACTTAGGATTGTATATTTAAAGGTTGTTTTCTCATTCCAAACAAGATTTGTTTGTAAAGACTGAGAAACCATTTTAATTCTCCTGGAATTCAGATTTCTGGGTTCATGCAGCTGGGGTGACCCACTCAGGCCTTCTGCCCTTGGGAATTGTTCAAACCTTGAGCCTTGGAGAAACTGGTTCCTGGGAGTGCCTTTCATCTTTGAGTCAAACAATGGTCTAGGTAAATTAGTAAGACCGTTTTGCCTTGGGCATTGGGCTCTTTTGAATAATTCAGTCAGTTTTGGGAAACAAACTCCAAGGGTCAGACAGGGAGCTAAGTTTAGGGTAAATTAGTAATTATTTTAATTGTTCTTCAAGACAATGCTGTATGAAAAGCCTTCCTGACCACATATTTATCAGTTCTGTTCCAAACCTTTTTTTCCATGGCAGATAAGATTTGGTCTAAGAGTGTTTCAAAGTTGTCTCATCTTTGGAACATTTTTGACTCTAGTTAAAATGTTACTCTGATTTGCAAATTGTATATTAAATAAACTTGAGTCAATTTCTATTACTGCTTACTGTGATTTTTGTTTTGACAAGATGAACAAATATCATTTTTGAATGCTAACATCCTCCTAATGCAGACATCAACTCCCAATCAAATGATGATCATATTGGGCACAAAACAGGGAACAATCTACCACTGCTTCTCTTGTGGACTACCAGTCAAGTGATGAGTAATTATAATTCTAGCAGATTCTGGAGCAGGTTTCCACTGATAAAACAAGGGCCAAAATTTTACTTCATATTTTTATATACTGTAATCTATCCAAGAAAAACAGCAAAACTAAAAATTCGAGCAATAACAAAAGTTCAAAAATGTCATAAAAGTTATATTCAACATAAATGTTAAAGGATTTTGAAATTCCAGGAGATCTGATTCCTCAGTATGACAAGGGTAGAGGTGCTCATCTCTAAGCCCAATTCTGTCCCAGATTCTGGAAGACATACCCGGTAATGATTAAAATAGCCTTGCTAAATCAAACTGATGAAAAGATAGTTAAGTGGAAAATATAACAATACTGGGAAATAGCTACTATTATTCCCATTTTATAAATGAGGAAACTAACGCTCAGAGAGGTAAAATAATTTGTTCACAGTTACAAAGCAATTATTTAGGTAAAACTTAGTTCTTTCTGACTCCAAAGTCTAAGTTATTTCTATTTCTTTCAAATTAAGAATAACAACAAAATTCTGTAAAATAAAGAGCTAACATGGGCTTATCTAGATTCAGTTTTCATGCTTTCTCAATCAAACACTAACATTTAAATTAACTAGCCTAAAGTAAAAGATCTACTCACAACTGAAAACAAATTATATATGAGATTTTTATTAGAAAGACTACCCCGGCGGCTCTGTTAACCCAGAACTAAGACCATTCCTGAAGTCCAATCTTCAGACAAAGATTAGACTGGACTACAAAACATAAAATAAAACTTGAGAAGAATGTGCTTCTTAGTTCAAGCAGATATACAAGACCAAACCGGTGGCTCCTGTCTTGAGGCAGGATGAGAAGGCAGAAAGGGACAGGAGCTGGTTGGATAGCCATGGGAAACTCGGGGTGGGAAGGGGGAGTGTGCTCTCACATTATAGGGATTGCAACCAGTGTCACGTAACAATATGTATATAAATTTTTGTAGGAGAGAGGCAAGGCCAATATGGAAGAGTAGCCAGATGATTCTGGTGAGCCCTCTTATAAAAAAGACCCGAAAAAAAAGTAAAAAGATTATATACAGCAATCTGAGAGCCCTGAACATCAAAGGCAGGGTTTGAGGAACCGGCCTGAGTGGCAGGGGGAGTGAGAGATGGTTTGGAAGCAGCAAAGAGTTGCCAGACCTGACCTGGCGAGAGCCTGAGCCTTTAAGGCCTGATCAGCTTGGGGATGAGCAGTGAGGCAGGCAAGCAGCAGTACTTGGGAGGCTTGTTTTCCGCACCGAGAGAGACCCAGTGCCAGAGTCTACACAGCCACCCAGAACCAGTGAGAAGCAGCTCTTGATCAGCGAAAGGTAAGTACTTGCTTACAGCCTACCACACAGATCAAAAACATCCACCTTAGGGAAAAAACCTCTCTCCCATTTACCTCCCCCCTCCCTGTTCTGCACTGGGTCCCAGACCAGCTTCAGCAATTGCCGAGTCCCCTGGGCCGGAAATAGGATCCATCACACATCCGGAGCCATTCTCTCGGCCTTGGAAAGTGAACAAATTAACAAACAGGAAAAAGCTAGGAAGCCAGGGTAGGCACAGATCCTTTGACTAGGCACAGGCATAAGGGATCCACGGACTTTGAGTGCCTTTCCCCCTGCATAGACTTGTGTGGGCCCATTTCAACAGCGTAGGCCCTCATTACCGCAGTACAACAGGGTATATGCCGGAACTATAACTTCAACTGTTTCAGCTGTGAAGTGGCAAGTTCTTGACATCTGACACTACTCTGCCCATTGAGCAGGGTCTTCACCTATCCACATCAGGGGCCTGAGGGCTGGTGGCTCCACCCACACCACTTAGCCACCTGCGATAGGGGCCCATGAATAAGCCAACAGCATTAGGTGCTTACAGCCAACAGCATTAGGTGCTCATAGTCTGACTGCAAAACCCACCTATCTATACACTCTAGGGAACAGGGACACGCCTTCTTCCTGGACAGTCAGGGGCAGCCGTAAGCCCCCTGCCTTGCTGAGTGAGTGTCCCCCTGCTGCAGCCAGATGCCTGTGCCTACACCAATCACCCATACTTGTCTAGGACTGTAAGTGAGAGCCTATACCACACACTTGGTGGCTATCTACCTGGGGACCTGAGCTGAATCCATACAGGAGGAATGAGCAGACTCCTGAGCTCACATACCTAGTAACAGATCTAACCACCAGGTGACAGGATATTAGAACTTCAAAGGTGCCAATAATCAAACTAGCTTATACAAGTAGTCTATTTGGGCATATCGAAACAAAACAAGAAGCTAAGACACAGTAAGCAAACATAAAATAAATAAATAATAATAACTTATTGATGACTCAGAGACAACAGTCAATATCAAATCACATAAATAGGCAATCCATGATGTCTTCAGCAAGCTCCCAAAATAAAGAATCTAGAAATTTTCCAGAGGAGGAAAATTTCTTAGAATTACTGGAGGCAGAATACAAAAGATTAATATACAGAACTCTTCAAGAAATTAGGAAGGAAATTAAGTAAAACGCAGAACACATAATAGAGGAAATTAAAAACATTAGAGAAGAGCATAATGACAAATTTAACAGGCTGCAAGAATCCACAGAGACAGCAATCAGAAATCCAGAAGATTAAAAATAAAACTTCAGAATTAAACAACGCAACAGAAAGTCATAGGAGCAGAACTGAGGCAATGGAAGTCAGAATTAGTGAGACTGAAGATAAAGCAGTTGACACCAACTTATTTGAGGAAAAATCAGATAAAAGAATTTTAAAAAATGAAGAAAACCTAAGAATTATCTGGGACTCTATCAAGAGGAATAACCTATGAATGACTGGAGTACCAGAAAGGGGGAAGGGGGGTTGGATAACAGAAAATACAGAGAAAATTGTTGAAGACTGTTGGCAGAAAACTTCCCTAATATTGTGAAAGATGACAGGATATCTATCCAGGGTGTTCATCGAACCCCACATAAGGTAGATCCCAAAAGAGGGTCACCAAGACATATTATAACCAAACTCGCCAAAACCAGAGATAAAGAGAATTCTAAGAGTGGCTAGGGACGAACGAAAAGTCATCTACAATGGAGAGTCAATTAGAATATGCTCGGACTACTCAGTAGAAACCATGCAGGCAAGAAGGCAACGGGATGACATATATAAAGCCTTGAAAGAAAAAAACTGCCAGCCAAGAATTATGTATCTAGCAAAACTGTCTCTCAAATATGATGGCAAAATTAGGGCATTTCCAGATAAACAGAAGTTTAGGGAATTT
>NW_004443957.1:20818649-20819749 GCF_000243295.1 Trichechus manatus latirostris | reverse complement strand
GGAGTCCTCTGGTTAGAAAATCAGTAACATCAGGTAACAACCCAAGACTAGAACTCAGGGCACAACAACCAGATATCAACCCAGACAGGGAAGTCACAAAAGTAAATCAAAGCTAAAACACTGAAAATAAGGAAACAGATGTCAATATGTAAAAGATGACAATATTAAAACAAAAAAGAGGGACTTGAAAAATGTAGACACAGATTTTGCATATGAAGAGGAAGTCAAGGCGATATAAAGAAATAAAACGGGTAAATATTAAGGTAACCACAAAGGAAACTAACAATCCTACAAGTCAAAATAAAAAAATGAGAAAAATATAAAGAATCAGCAAATACAAAATCAACAATAATGAAAAAGATTTAAAAAAAATACATAAAGAAAAATGACTCAACAGAAAATTAAGTGGACCAAAGAAACGGTGAACAATACACAAAAAAGACATCAAAATGACAGCACTAAACTCATACCTATCAATAATTATGCTGAATGTAAATGGACTAAATGCACCAATAAAGAGACAGAGAGTGGCAGACTGCATAAAAAAACACGATTGGTCTATACGCTGCCTACAAGAGACCCACCTTAGACTTATAGACACAAACAAACTAAAAGGATGGAAAAAATATATTAAGCAAACAATACTAAAAAAAGAGCAGGGTGGCAATATTAATTTCTGACAAAATAGACTTTAAAGAAAAATCCACTACAAAGGAAAAGGAAGGACACTATATAATGATTAAAGGGTCAATACACCAGGAGGACGTAACTATAATAAATATTTACGCACTCAAAGACAGGGCTCCAAAACACATAAAACAAACTCTAACACCACTGAAAAGAGAGACAGACAGCTCCACAATAGTAGTAGGAGACTTCAACACACCACTTTCAGTGAATGACAGAATATCCAGAAAGAAGCTCAACAAAGACACAAAAAAGCTAAATGCTACAATCAACCCAACTTGATCTCAAAGACATATACTGAACACTCTACCCAACAGCAGCCAAGTATACTTTCTTTTCCAATGCACATGGAACATTTTACAGAATAGACCACATATTAGGCCATAAAGCAAAACTTAACAAAATCCAAGCCA
>NW_004443957.1:20755609-20817312 GCF_000243295.1 Trichechus manatus latirostris | reverse complement strand
AAACTCATTCTATGAAGCCAGCATAACCCTGATACCAAAACCAGGTAAAGACATCTCAAAAAAAGAAAATTACAGACCAGTATCCCTCATGAACACTGACGCAAAAATCCTCAACAAAATTCTAGCCAACAGAATTCAGCAACATATCAAAAAAATAATTCACCATGATCAAGATGGATTTATACCAGGTATGCAGGGATGGTTCAACATTAGAAAAACAATCAATGTAATCTGTCACAAAACTAAAACAAAAGACAAGAACCACAAGATCTTATCAATTGATGCTGAAAAGGCATTTGTCAAAGTCCAACACCCATTCATGATAAAAACTCTCAACAAGATAGGAACAGAAGGGAAATTCCTCAATATAATCAAGGGCATTTATACAAAGTCACAGTCAACATCATCCTAAATGGAGAGACTCTGAAAGCATTCCCTGGGAGAACAGGAACCAGACAAGGATGCCCTTTATCACCTTTTTTTTTTTTTTCTTTAAATTGTATTTTAGATGAAGGTTTACAAATCAAAGAGTTTCTCATAAAACAGGCAGTACACATATTGTTTTATGATATTGGTTAACAACCCCACAACATGTCAACACTCTCCCTTCTCGACCTTGGAGGACACTTTTTGGAGAAAATATATATAGCCAAAGTTACACCATTTCGAAGTTTCTACATGTACAATTTAGTGACATCGACTACATTCTACCAGTTGTGCTGCTACTCTCACTATCCCTTTTCCAAATTATTCCATCACCATTATCTTCAACTTACTGCCCCCTAGGCTTCCCATCAAACCATTCAGTTGCTGTTGTCAATTTGATCTTACATAATTTTTTTTTTTGTACCCTAGATGAAGGTTTGCAGAACAAATAGTTTCTCATTAAACAGTTAAACAGTTATATTCCCTATAACAATGGTTAACAACCCCATGACATGTCAACACTGTCCCTTCTCAACCTTGGGTTCCCTATCACCAGCCTTCCTATCCCCTCCTACCTTCTAGTCCTTGGCCCTGGACTGCTGTGCCTCATTAGTCCCATTTTGTTTTATAAGGCTATCCAATCCCTGGCCGCTGAACTTCAGGTGTGAATTCACCACTGAGCTAAAACGGTGTCTGGGGGCCATACTCTTGGGTTTCTCCAGTCTGTCAGGGCGATAAACCTGGTCGTTATTTTGTGAGTTAGAATTTTGTTCTACATCCTTTTTCAGTTCTCTCCAGGATCCTCTATTGTGATCCCAGTCAGAGCAGTCAGTGGTGGTGGCTGAGGTAGCTGTGGTCTATTAGTCCTTTGGACCAATCTTTTCCTTGTATCTTATTCTCTTCATTCTCCCTTGCTCCCGAAGGGTTGAGACCAGTGGAGTATCTTAAATGGCTGCTTACAGGCTTTTAAGACCCCAGACACTGCCCACCATGTTAGAATGTAGAACACTGTCTTTATAAACTGTGTTATGCCAACTGAGCTAGATGTTCCCCGAGACCATGTCCCCACAGCCCTCTGCCCAGCAATTCAGACCCTCAGGAAGTTTGGAAGTGTCTATGGAGCTGCCATGACCTTTCCTTGTACAAGCTGTGCTGGCTTCCCCAGTACTGTGCACTGTCCCACCCTTCACCAAAGCTACCACTTATCTATTGTCTATTTAGCTCTCCCCCACTCCTCCCATCCTTCGTAACCAACAAAGATTGTTTCTTTTTGTGTGTAAACTTTTACATGAGTTTTTACAGCAGAGGTCTCATACAATATTTGACCTTTTGGGATTGACTTATTTCACTCAGCATAATATCCTCCAGTTTCATCCATGTTATGAGATGCTTCAGAGATTCATCACTGTTCTTTATCTTTACATAATACTCCACTGTGTGTATGTACCATAGTTTGTTTAACCATTAATCTCTTGATGGACATCTAGGTTATTTCCATCTTTTTACTGTTGTGAACAGTGCTGCAATAAATATGGGTGTGCATATGTCTATTCATCTGACGGCTCTTATTTCTCTAGGATATGCTCCTAGGAGTGGGACTGCATTTTGCAGTGCCTTTTTTTGTGGTGCTGACATTTTCTTTGCGCTGAGTTCCCCCTTCTTGTGGATTTTTTTCATTTCTTTTATTTTTGTAGGTTTTGTTTTTACTGAGACTTTATGTTTTTCTTCTTTATTTTGATGAGTAGGTTTGTTAACTTTCTTTGTGGTTACCTTGAAACTTACCCTTATCTTCCTAGATTTGAACCAGTGTATTATTACTTGGTATCACCTTGCCTTCCTCTCCATTAGAAGGTTCTATACCTACACCATTTATTCCCTCTTTTACTGTTCTAATGTTGTTGTCATGTACTGATAAACCTCTCTGGTTCCCTGTTGTAATTCTTTTGGTTTTGCATAGTCCTTAAGAGTTCATTTCCTAGGTTGGTATCTGGCTAGTACAATCCAGATTCAGTCCTAGATTCAGCCTGTGGTCTGATGTTGTTTGTTCTCAGACTGAAGGACTCCCTTTAATAAATCTTGTAAGTTTGGTTTGGTTTTTAAATAGTCCCTTAATTTCTGTTTATCTGGAAATGACCTAATTTCACCATCGTATTTCAGTGAGAGTTTTGCAGGATATGTTATTCTTGGCTGGCAATTTTTTTCTTTCAAGGTTTTATATGTGTCATCCCATTGCCTTCCTGTCTGCATGGCTTCTGCTGAATAATCCAGGCTTAGTCTTACTGTTTCTCCTCTGTACGTGACTTCTTGTCTTTCTCGAGCTGCTCTCAGGATTCTTTGTTTGTCTTTGGTTTTAGGGAGTGTGATTATGATATGCCTTGGTGATTTTCTTTTGGGATCTATCGTATATGGGATTCGCTGAGCTTCTTGGATGGTCAGCTTTTCAACTTTCATATACTGGGCAAGTTTTCTGTCGGCACTTCTTCAATGATCCTCTCTGTGTTTTCTGTTTTCTCCCCCTATTCTGGAATTCTGATCACTCGTAGATTTTGCTTTTGATTGTATCCCGCATAATTCTCAGAGTCTCTTCATTTTTCTTTGATCTTTTTTCTGATTTTTCCTCAAACAGAATTGTATCCAAGTGTTTGTCTTCAGTTTCGCTGATCCTATCTTCCTTTGTTTCAAACCTGCTCCTCAGCTCTTCTATGACACTGCCCATTTTTGAAATCTTGTTTATCTTTTGGATTTCTAATTGTTTTTGTATGATTTCTAGTTGTGAATTTATTTTAGCATTTTGCTCCTGTATTATTTTCTTGAATTCTTCTATTTTTTTGTCCGTATTTTCCATGAATTTGTCTATTTTTTCCTTATTTTTGTCTGCTTTTCCTTCAACTCTTGGATAATTCTGAATATTAGAGATTTGGACTCCCTATCAGTTAGGTCTAGTGGAAGGTCATCTGGTGTTTTATTTTGGACGCCTACTGGAACCATCCTGTCCCATTTCTGTAAATGTTCTGATATTGTCTGCTGTCTTCAGGGCATTCAGTGGTTAGTTTACTCATTTACTGATTGTAGATTTGTTTGTTTTGTCCTGGTTTTTTATTTGGTTATGTCTGACCAGGTGGACTGTGCGTTCTTTGTTGTTTGCTCCATTGGTGGGCACAATACTTTTCACCTCCTTCTCCAATGGGCAGGGTCAGTCACTCAGGTATGGTACAGCAGGGCAGGTCTACCTGAAGGGGAGTTGCTGGAATAGGTTGTTTGTGGCACGTACCAGGGCTGACAGTGTGGACTGGGAATCAGTGCAGGGCACATTCCAGTAGGCCATGCCTGTGCTGCTTGGGAGTGTGATGTTCAGTGCACGTTGCAGGTAGGCAGGAAGGAGCGGGTAGATTGTGACATGTGGAGCTAAGATGGGTACGGAAAAGAGAGAGATGAGAGAGGAACAGGAGCCAAAAACAAACACACAAACAAAAAAGAGTGCTAAAGGAGCTTACTACTGGGGTGGAGAGATAAGAGACTGAGAAATGCGGATAAACAAAAACAAAAAAGAAAAAGGGTAAAAGAAGAAAATGAATAAACTGAGAAACTAAAAATGAAGAAAGACAAAAAGGGAATAAGAGAGAGAAGGAAACAAAACAAAGAAACAGAGGGGAAAAAAAAAACCCAAAAGCAAAAAAATAATAATAATAATAACAAGAAAAAGAGAAATGCCCCCAGGGATGTCCCTGTGCATTTGCGCAGAGTAAGGGAGCAGCTTCCAAGCTGCGCGGTACTGCCCAGCTAGAAGGGGCTCCCAAGCGGAGAAAAGGGAAAGAAAACAAACAAATCAAAACACAGCAAATCAGAGCAAACAAATAAACAAACAAAAAAGCCGCGGGTCCCACCAGTGTGGCGGCACAGGCCAGGAAGCAGTTTCACAGTCGAGCAGTGTTTCACAGCCTTTCAGGGAGAAGCAAAGATGGCACACGGAGCCAGGTATTTGAAACAAAGGAGAGGGAGGTGGTGGGAGGTAAGGAAGAAATCTGAAGAAATGGAAAAAAGCAACACCAGCAGCCAACAAAAGGCACTCAGGGAGCTGGCCAGTGTGGGTGGATGGAATTCAAGCAACACCGGGGTGAATCTGGTGCTTCCCAGCCAAGAGACTGTGGCTGCAGGAAGCAGAGGAGGCTAAGTGGGGGTGAGGAAGGGTGGGGGGTGGGAAAGCCTATACCGTTGGTTACCGGTTGCTCTGTCTCCTGCTGGAAGCTCTGTGAAGCTGCTTTCTCATACCCCGTTCGCTGATCTCTGATAGGAGTCCATGATGGCAGATCCGTGCTGCGGTAGCTGATAGGGGACGTCTGCATGTATCTCTCCTTGCTCTCTGTTCTCGGTCAGTTTCTCATTCCATTCGGTGCTTGGCTGAGTTCTTTATCTCTTCATTTGACTCTTAGGGTTTCAAGACTGACGTGTGACTCTGTTTGACTTAGTTTTTTTGCTTTGCTGTGGAGAGACGGTGTGGTGCTTCTGACTATAGCGCCGGGTTGCCCGGAAGTCACCCTTTATCACCACTCTAATTCAACATTGTGCTGGAGGTCCTAGCCAGAGTAATTAGGCTAGAAAAAGAAATAAAGGGCATCCAAATTGGTAGGGAAGAAGTCAAAGTATCTCTATTTGGAGATGATAGATCTTATACACAGAAAACCCCAAAGAATCCACAAGAAAACTACTGGAACTAATAGAGGACTACAGCAAAGTTTCAGGATATAAGATAAACATATAAAAATCAGCTGGATTCCTTTACACCAACAAGGAGAACCTCAAAGGGGAAATCACCAAATCAATACCATTTACAATAGCCCCCAAGAAGATAAAATACTTCAGAATAAATCTAACCAGAGATGTAAAAGACCTATACAATGAAAACTACAAGATACTACTGCAAGAAACCAAGAGACCTGTATAAGTGGAAAAACATACCTTGCTCATGGATAGGTAGACTCAATATTGTGAAAATGTCATTTCTACCCAAAGCGATCTACAGATACAATGCAATCCCGATCTAAATTCCACTGGCATTTTTTTAACGAGATGGAGAAATAAATCACCAACTTCATATGGAAAGAGAAGAGGCCTCGAATAAGTTAAAACATTACTAAAGAAGAAGAAATTGGGAGGTCTCACACTACCTGATTTTAGAACCTATTATACCGCCACAGTAGTCAAAACAGCCTGGTACTGGTACAACAACAGATACATAGACCAATGGAACAGAATTGAGAACCCAGACATAAATTCATCCATCTATGAGCAGTTGATATTTGACAAAGGCCCGAAGTCCAATTGGGGAAAAGATAGTCTCTTTAACAAATGGTGCTAGCATAACTGGATATCCATCTGCAAAAAACTGAAACAAGACCCATACTTCATACCATGCACAAAAACTAACTCAAAATGGATCAAAGACTTAAATATAAAATCGAAAACGATAAAGATCATGGAAGAAAAAACAGGGACAACACCAGGAGCCCTAATACATGGCATAAACACAATACAAAGCATAAGTGACAATGCACAAGCACCAGAAGAGAGACTAGATAACTGGGAGCTCCTAAAAATCAAACACTTATGGCTCATCAAAAGACTTCACCAAAAGAGTCAAAAGACAACTTACAGACTGGGAAAAAATTTTTGGCTACGAGAAATCCAATCAGCGTCTAATCTCTGAAATCTACAAGATATTGCAAAACCTCAATAACAAAAAGACAAATAATCCAATTAAAAAATGGGCAAAGGATATGAACAGGCACTTTGCCAAAGAAGATATTCAGGTGGCTAACAGACACATGAGGAAATGCTCACAATCATTAGTCATTAGAGAAATGAAGATCAAAACTACAATGAGATATCATTTCACCCCAACAAGGCTAGCATTAACCCATAAAACACAAAATAGTAAATGCTGGAGAGGTTGTGGAGAGACTGGAACACTTATACAATGTTGGTGGAATGTAAAATGGTACAACTACTTTGGAAACTGATTCAGCGCTTCCTTAAAAAGCTAGAAATAGAAGTACCATACGATCCAGCTATCCCACTCCTTGGAACATATCCTAGAGGAATAAGAGCCGTCACACAAATAGATACATGCAAACCCATGTTCACTGCAGCACTGTTCATAATAGCAAAAAGATGGAAATAAGCTAGGTGCCCATCAACTGACGAATTGATAAACAAATTATGGTATATCCACACAATGGAATACTACGCAACAATAAAGAACAATGATGAAGCCATGAAACATCTTATAACATGGAGGAATCTGGAGGTCATTATGCTGGGTGAATTTAGTCAGTCACAGAAGGACAAAGATTGTATAAGACCACTATTATAAGAACTCAAGAAAAGGTTTAAACACAGAAGAAAACATTCTTTGATGGTTACAAGGGTGGGAAGGGAGGGTGAGGGTTATTTACTAACTAGACAGTAAATAAGAATTATCTTAGGTGAAAGGAAGGCAGCACACACTGCAGGAGAAGTCTGCACAACTAGACTAAACTAAAGCTAAGAAGTTTCCTGAATACAATCAAACACTTTGAGGGACAGAGTAGCTGGGGTTAGGGGTCTGGGGACCATGCTTTCAGGGGACATCTAGGTCAACTGCCATAATATAGCTTATTAAGAAAATGTTCTGCATCCTACTTTGGTGAGTGGCATCTGGGGTCTTAAAAGCTTGCAAGCGGCCATCTAAGATGCATCAATTGGTCCCAACCACCTGGAGTAAAGGAGAATGAAGAACACCAAAGACAGAAGGAAAGTATTAGCCCAAGAGACAAAAAGGGCCACATAAACCACAGACTTCATCAGCCTGAGACCAGAAGAGCTAGATGGTGCCCAGCTACCACCAATGACCACTCTGACAGGGAACACAACAGAGAGTCCCTGATGGAGCAGGAGAAAGGTGGGGTGCAGATCTCAAATTCTAGTAAGAAGACCAGACTTAATGGTCTGACTGAGACTGGAGGAACCCCTGAAAGCATGGCCCTTGGATTCTCTATCAGCCCAGAACTAAAACAATTTCCGAGGCCAAGCCTTCAGACAGGGATTGGACTGGACTGTGGGACATAAAGTGATACTTGTGAGGAGTGTGCCTCTTAGCTCAACTAGATACAAGAGACTAAACGGGCAGCTTCTGTCTGGAGGTGAGATGGGAAGACAGAGAGGGTTAGGAATTGGTTGAATGGACATGCGGAATCAGGGGTGCAAAGGAGGAGTGTGCTGTTACAGTATGGGGAGAGCAATTAGGGTCACATAACAATGTACATATAAATTTCTGTATAGAAGAGTAACCTGAAATGTAAACTTCATTTAAACTACAACAATAAAAAAATAATTTTTGTATGAGAAATTAATGTGAGCTTTAAGCTTTCACCTAAAGCACAATTAAAAAAAAAAAAAAAAGAGAAAGACCATAAGAAGTAAATTTCATACTCTAATGCTGCTTGTGGGTGAAATTCCTTCCCTCATCCCGAATCTACTTTTGTAAATAAAGTTTTATTGGAACACAGCCATGCCTACTCATTTCTGAATTGTGTACGGCTGCTTTTTGCTACAAAGGTAGAGTTGAGTAGTTGAGACAGGGAGCATATGGCCTACCAAGCCTAAGACATTTACTATCTGCCCCCTTTATGGAAAAGTCTGCCATCTCCTATCTAGTGAACATAGGCAGTCGCTGGGTTACAAATGTCCAACTATGTACAACCCACAGTTATGAACCAACCTGCATAAAGTCTATTATATTAAAAATTCGAGGTACATACAATGGTTCATAATAACAAACGGGAGTTACTTTCAACACACATCAAAGCATTATTTTTACTGTATTATTACGTTAAAAGTGTTTTAGTGTTATCTGGAAGTATTTCTTTAATGCTTTTTATCCATAAAAAGGTATAGTATATACTAAGACAAGCATTTCACTAACTCATCTATCTGTTCCGACTTATTTACAAATTAGACTTAAAGACAGACTTAGGAGTGGAATTCATTCGTAATCCAGTGGCTACTTGTTCAAAAAAATAAGAAGGAAAATGTGTGTAAGTTCTCAAATCAGGTTTTTCATATGAGGAATTATCAAAAATAACTAATTTTTCAGAGTAAAGATCCGTTTTTATTAGTTAATGTTTAAATCTGGTCACAGAAAGAACTATGTTAAAAATATAGTCTCATATAATTGGAAACAGTATTTGCAAGTCATGCCATATATAAACTATTATCCCTGCACTTGTCTTTTTTTCTGTGTCTCAAAAACAATCATTTAGACAAGTGGGAGGGTTATCTAAGAGCTATTCGCTCTTGCAAGAAGAGGACTCCCCACCCCACACAGTTACTAGTTTTCCTTTTTTGTTTAAAATAATGTGCAATATCCAAGAAATAAATGGATATAAGATCACATATCAACTCCTATCAAGAAGTCTAGCAGAAAATTGGCTATTTATTTTACTTTATAACAACAACAACCCACACCTCAATTGACCTACTCATTTGTTAAAGACCTTTAATAGATTACTACTACAATCTGTAGCCAATGCTTATATAAAAAGACATGAGTTTTAAAATGTTCTCTTGGTAGAAGGCATGGTAGCATGTGTTTCTTTTCATTCTTACTTTTATAATACTCATGCTAGCCCTAATGATGGCAGGTAGTGTTTTCAAGAAATGTAGAGCAGAAGACACAAAGACATAGATAATTTCAATACAATAGAGTGAGGAAAATGATAAGTGATATACGCCTAGAGTACAACTAGGGCAAGAGAAGGGCCACGGGGAGTGAAGGAGAAGATGGTGTTCAGGGTAATATTCCTAGTACATAGAATAATGCCTGGCATCTGGTAGCTGTTGACTCAAAATGTGTTGAATTAAAGAATGGTAAAATATGCATCATATAGGAGGCAGTTTTATGTAACAGAATAAAAAGACTTAGGCCTAAATTCGGGCTTTCCTACATATTAGTAGTGTTACACTGGTGCTTTTTTTTAAGGAGCCTCAGTTTCCTGGTCTGTTAAACAGGGGTAACAAACCATTCTTCAGAGTTGCTATTACAAATAAGATAACAAGTAAGCTACATAAAAGAACCTAAGAGATAACTCAAAGCAGGGGGCTGAGCTGACTGTGACATGAATACTTAAATGACCACCAAATTACTTCAGCTGATCTGGTTACTGAGTGACTAGTTAGGGTATCCCTTTCTCCCCTACTGCTTTAATGGGATCCCTTTTGACGCGTCACACTGGATTGAGGAAAACAACATTCCAAGACTAAGGACAAAAATCTTAGGTCCTCTACCACCACACAATGACAAATGTGACAATAAGTGACAAAAGAAACTGTCTGAATGTTATGGCTACATTCTTAGTATGCACAGAAAATAAAACCAGAGATAAATGCATAAGAACTAAGTTAGAATGCTTTTTTTTCTTTTCTGCTTCTCTCCAAAAATTAGTTTGATTATATTCTGTAATTTAACAAATACATTTTTAAAATTGGATCTAAAAATACATCAAGTAAATTATGAAATACAGAAATGTTACACTAATTAATTATAGTCTCTAAACCCATCTGTTTAGAATTAACTAACAGTCTAGTATTAATACAGTTTTGATCAGTTATTATTTGCCAGGTGCCGTTTACATGCTTTCATATATTATTAAATCCTTAATTTTCACAACAATTCTATCAGGTAAGTAATAATAGTATCCCCATTTTGCTGATGATGAAAGTGGGGCACAGAGTTAAATAACTTGCCCAAGGTCACACAACTAGGAAGTGGCAGAGCTTTGGTTTCCCTCTGCAGCTGGTTCCAGAGCCAGTGCTCATGAGCACCACAGTAAAGCAGGTCTTCTGGAATGCCCTGACTTAGGTGTCACAGCCATGGTATCAAACTTAGGGGCAATCATTACCTCTCATTAAATGTAAAGATACTCCGAGGTCAAGCATCTTTATATGCTCTGTTACTACAAGTGATGTAAGCTGCTGTGACAAGACTTACTAACTCAGTATGTATAAGAGAGCTTTTCTAGCACACTACTATATACCGATTTCTATGCGCACCCAGGAAGCTTGACTGCATCCTTGCTAACACAGAGAACTGAGAGCTGATGCTCTCTCAACTCTAAAATGAATTGCTACATATGTAACTGAAATCATAGGAATTTTCATTCCAGAAAATAATCTACAAGATGGATCATGTCCCTATGCTTATTGTAAATACTCAGAGACCTCATACAGAAACATAAAAATTTCTTAAATATACTTCAGTGAATGTTAAAAAAGGTTTCCCTGGACCACAAAACATAAATGTTCATGACAAAGTAAACACGTCAAAGCTCTCATGAAGACACGTAAGTAAAAAAAATCTTTAGCACTCCCCTCTCCCATCTTGGCCAATATCAAAAGCTTCAGAAAGACTAATTCTTCTATTAGTTACTTACAGAATATTAATACTTTAATAAACATATCTGAAAGGAAGAAAAACATGTAGAAATCCCTTGTAATTTTTATCCTACCTAATATTACTTGATTTCAGATGCTCCTCTGATTTCAAGTTTCCGGTCCTCATCTGGGACTTAAATGAAACGTTTTCTCCCAGAATGACTATCTGCAAGAACATCCAATTTCTCATAAGGTAGAATGGTTTAAGACATTCTAGACAGACGAGAGGAGGAAAATATGAGTTAACCCACAATAACAGAAAACCCCTTGAAGAAAATTAAATTATTTTCTCTTGATTTGAAATTATTTAATGGGAAAGAAAAGGAAAAATATCAAAGCCTTTTTCCTTTCTGTATTTTGTTTCTTAGAATACACATCTTAAAATTCTGTTTCATTTCTTTCCAACAGATCCTAGTTTTAGACAAAAATGTTATCTTAATCTCCCTGTCTGAAAGCTGAGTGATCTCTCCATGACCGATACCCATTACCCAGTAGAGTTCCTGTAGGACCAGGGTGACAGTGCCCTGCAGAACACAGTAGCAGATGGTTTGTTCAAACTGGACTGCTTACCAAAGGGAAAAAACATGTAAAGCTATCAAACCACAATTATAGGTGGTGTGAATAATGCTTAAATTCTAAGATCAGCTGAAAACGGCAGGTTTTTAGATCTTCAATCATTCACTGACCAAATATTTGGACATTTCTACGTGCTAGAGTGGAGTCCTGGTGGTGCAGTGGTTAAGAGTTCGGCTGCTAACCAAAAAGGTTGGCAGTTCAAATCCACCTGCTGTTCCTTGGAAACCCTATGGGCCAGTTCTACTCTGTCCTACAAGGTCACTATGAGTCAGAATTAACTCGACAGCAATGGGTTTGGTTTTGGTTATAGATTTAAAATCTAAAGTAGAGAAAGACCAAGGAAGGAGGAGGCAGTATAGGGTAGTAGTTAAAAAGCACAGGCTCGGGAGTCACGTTGTCTGCATTTAGTGGTACGCCAGGAAGTTAGTCAAGCCCCACCGACAAAACGTAGCACAATTAATTGAGGATATCAATCTTACTCAAAGATGTGGACAAAGTAAGTTAAGGGATTATTACTGTCTACTGGTAATTGCTTTTACACATTCTTATTATGTGCCACATTCTATGCTAAATTCTCTATATGCATAATCTCATAGAATGAGAGTAAAGTAGTTAAGTGTCTTGTATCAGACTGCCTAGGTTCAAATCAAGCTCTGCCACTTCCTAACTGTATTAAGTAAATTACTTCTTTATGCTCCAGTTTTGTTAGAAGGGGGGAGATAATAAAAGTACCTACCTCACTGAGATATTCTGAGGATTAAATGAAGTAACACAAGTAAAGCACTCAGGACTGTTCCTTAGTAAATATGCCCTCAAAAAATGTTAGCTATTACATTGTCATTGTCATTATTATAATTATAGTTATTACTATTACTTCTACCAACAATCCTAGGAGGTAAATGCTATTATTATTCCTATTGTATAAATTAGAAAATTGAAGCTAAGAACTCACACTAATCAATTCTACAACACAAAGTTTTTCATAATTTTTAACAATAAAACACCAATCTTAAGAGAAATTTCAAACAGGCAGCAGACCTATGCAGACTTTGTTCCCTTACTTCCAAAGCATTAGCATTCAATCTCCTGTGACTTCACGTGTACTTCCGTGGAAGAGATTGAGAGAAAATACCCCATGATAAAACCCAAGATCCTTAGCGTAGCATAAAGGTCCCCGGGCTCCTCAGTTTATACTTTAAGATTCAATAAAGCTAAATTCCTTTTAGTTTCTTGCTAGTTTGCCCCTTAGTATCTTTATTCATGTTCTTTTATTCAATCTGGAATGCTTGTCCTCCTTCTTCCATCTCTGTTTAACTCCTTCTCGTATTTTAAAACTCAGCAACTCCTATAAGATAAGCTTGGCTTGGCTAAGTACTCCCCGCGCATCTTAACGGCCACTTTTATGACAGCACTATAGCACTGAAGTGAAGTTACCTGTTTACATGTCTCCTCCACTAGCCATTATGTCCTATTCAACCTTGTATATTCAGTGCCTAACACAGCATCTGCCATACTGCAATAGTTGCTCAAATAAGCTTATCTTAATCTGGGTGAAACCATCTCTCTATAAAAGATCAAGACCCTAATAAGTCAAAGTTTCTCAGATCTGACAGTAATTTTAAAAGTAAACAATCTGAAAGGTTTCTCATCTTAGAACCAGTAATAACATACTTCCATTTAAATTCAGAAAATCTAACACTTCATACAGTCAATTAGAAAAGTACATGATCATTTATGTGGCTCTCTGAAATTCAGATTTTGTTTTCCTCATATTGGTATCTATATTATATATACAGTACACCAAATATTTCTACAGAAATGTAAAATCTGAACCCCTAAGCAGAACATGGATTAGTCCAACAACCCAAACAAGTTAAGTAAGAAGCTATTTCCTCTCATCTCAATTTTTACATTAGATGAGGTATGTCAGAACAATGGTTTCCAACCCCATCAGACCCAATGTCCTTTTTTTTAATAACCCATATTTTGCAACAATCCCTTTTTTTTTAACCTTCCTGAAATACACAGATAATATAAACTACTTATTTACCAATTTATAAATAAATAAATAAAAAGACCAGACTTACTGGCCTGACAGAGACTGGAGAAAAGCCCCGAGAGTATGATCCCCGGACACCCTTTTAGTTCAGTAATGAAGTCACTCCTGAAGTTCACCCTTCAGCCAAAGATTAGATAGTCCTATAAAACAAAATGAGACTAAAGGGGGACACTAGCCAAGGGGCAAGGACTAGAAAGCAGGAGGGAATACGAAAGCTGGTAACAGGGAATCCAAGGTCGAGAAAGGAGAGTGCTGACATGTAGTGGGGTTGGTAACCAATGTCACAAAACAGTATGTGTACTAATTGTTTAATGAGAAGCTAGCAGTTTGTTCTGTAAACCTTCATCCAAAGTATAATAAATAAATAAATGCCTTAGGGGTAATAAACCAAACCAAACCCTTTGCTATCAAGTCGATTCTGACTCATAGTGACCCTACACGACAGAGTAGAACTGTCCAATAGGGTTTCCAAGCAGCAGCTGGTGGATTCAAACTGCTGACCTTTCAGTTGGCAGCTGAGCTCTTAACCGCTGTGCCACTAGTACTCCTAGGGGTAACAGGAGACATAAAAGGAAAGCATTTACCAAACAAGATGAGGTGTGATCATAATGCCTACCTCTTAAAATAGTCCCTGAAACACAGTAAGGACCAATAACAGGAAGTTATTACTGTTATTCACAGCATTGTTTACATCTACCTTCTCCCCCTCTATTTTACACCCCAATTCCTATTGCTGATCCTGTTAAGACTACAACATCCTCTTCCTCATCATACTGCCCCAAAATTATTCCTTGAAATTAATCCCACGTTTTTGAGAAAATTAACTTTCCTACACAGCCACCACAAAATGTATTTCCTTTCTAAGTTCCAAAGACACTCTCTGCATCAGCCCCAACGTTCTTACCCTGGCTATAGAATACTTTTTGCTCCAGGCGGTAGCTTTAATCCACCTAAAACCAGTGCCCGCTTTCTTTGTACTGTTTTCTAATCCCTACAATATAAATTTCAGTGCTAAACTTCCTTTCATACTTAATTCTAGCCCTGTTAGGTTAAACCACCTTTTTTGTTTGCAAGGAAGATAAAGCAGATAAAACGTACACGAGGAGATAAATGAAGTATCAGTATTATTTCTTGCGTAAAATTTCTTAACACCTACTCTTTAATTACAGTGATCTATGCACACAATCCCAACAGTCCAATGCCCAAAAGACAGAGAACATAAAAACAAAGACTACAGACAGCATCAATGTCCTGGCTGAAGTAACTGAGGGAAGAAACAACTAATTCTATATGACAAATAAATATACAACAAAAAAATTACTGTTCCAACTTAAATGTAAGTAATTTCCAATTAGCAATAAATATCAATCAACTGATATTTAAAGACTTTTAGGAGTTAGTATTTCTTCTTATAATATTCAGTTCAAAAAATTCTCATGGGAGGGGAAAGACAGCAGGATTCAACCTGATGAGATGTGCTTTTTTCCCTCTATTACCATATACGTGATATAAAAACAGAGAATTTTGAAATTTATCATCTGGCATCAGCTGTTTGAGAAATCCAAAGTAAAGGTTAAAAATGAAGGTGATAAAAATCACAAGGAAATCAAAAGGCGTTTGGAGTATCTAAAATTTATCATTGTTTCTTTTCCAGTTCTGTTGGAATAGGACACTGACAAAAATACCATTTTCTCTGACTCATGGAGAACGTGATTTAGATAAATTCTAAAAACAACTCACCAAATTATACCTTGTTTATTCGTTGTGATAACAAAACTGATTCTCTATAAACAGATCTTTGTTCAGAAATCTTTATGTGCAAAATCTGAATATCACCAAGGATAAAAATGTTATTACTCGCCCAGTATAACTCTCAGGACCTTTTCAATTAGCAATATACAAAAAAGTCCTTTACATACAGGCATATCTCAGAAATATTTCAGGTTCCATTCCAGACCACTGCAATAAAGTGAGTATCACAATCAAGCAAGTCACACAATTTTTTTTGGTGTCCCAGTGCATATAAAAGTTATGTTTACACTATATTGTAGTCTATTAAGTGTGCAACAACACTATGTCTAAAAAAAACAGTTATGTGCCGTTGAGTCAGTTCCGACTCACAGCGATCTTAATTAAAAAATACTTCATCGCTAAACAATGCTAATCATCATCAGAGACTTCAGCAAATCATGATCTTTTTGCTGGTGGAAGGTCTTGCCTCGATGCTGATGGCCGCTGACTGATAAGGTGGTGGTTGCTGTGGCAATTTCTTAAAATAAGACGACAATGAAGCTTGCCACATCGATTGACTCTTCCTTTCATGAAAGATTTCTCTGTAGCGTGCGATGCTCTTTTATAACATTTTACCCACAGTAGAATTTCTTTCAAAATTGGAGTGAACCCTCTCAAACTCTGCCACTGCTTTATCAACTAAGCTTATGTAATATTCTAAATCCTTTGTTGTCATTTCAACAATGTTCAAAGCATCTTCACCAGGAGTAGGTTCCATCTAGAAATCACTTTCTTTTGCTCACTCATAAGAAGCAACTCCTCATCTGTTAAAGTTTTATCATGAGATTGCAGCAATTCAGTCACATCTTCAGGCTCCACTTCTAATTCTAGTTCTCTTGCTATTTCTACACATCTGCAGTTAACTTCCTCCACTGAAGTCTTGAAATTCCTCAAAGTCATCCATTAGGGTTGGAATCAGTTTTTTCCAGACTCCTGTTAATGTTGGTATTTTGAACTCCTCCCATGAATCACAAATGTTCTTATTGGCATCTGTACCGGGGAATTCTTTCCAGCAGGTTTTCAATTTACTTTGCCCAGATCCATCAGAGGAATCACTATCTATGGAAGCTACAGCCTTACAAAACATATTTCTTAAATAATAAGACTTGAACATCAAAACTACTCCTTGATCCACAGGCTGCAGAATGGATGTTGTGTTAGCAGGCATGAAAACAACATTAATCTCCCTGTATATCTCCATCAGAGATCTTGGGTGACCAGATGCATTGTCAATAAGCAGTAATCTTTTGAATCTTTTTTTCTGAGCAGTAGTTCTCAACAGTGGGCTTAAAATATTCAGTAAACCACGTTGTAAACAGTTGTGTTGTCATCCAGGCTTTGTTGTTCCATTTACAGAGCACAGGCAGAGTAGATTTAATATAATTCTTAAGGGCCCTAGGATTTTCAGAATGGTAAATGAGCACTGACTTCAACTTAAAGTCACCAGCTGCATTAGCCCCTAACAAGAGAGTCAGCCTGTCCTTTGAAGTTTTGAACCCAGGCACTGACTTCCCTCTCTAGCTATGAAAGTCCTAGATGGCATCTTCTTCCAATATAAGGCTATTTAGTCTATGCTGAAAATCTGCTGTTTAATATTGCCACCTCCATCAATTATCTTAGCTAGATCTTCTGGATAACTTGCTGCAATTTCTACATCAGCACTTGCTGCTACACCTTGCACTTTTATGTTATGGAGACAGCTTCTTTCCTTAAACCTCATGAATCAACCTCTGCTAGCTTCAAACTTTTCTTCAGAAGCTTCCTCACCTCTGTCAGCCTTCACAGAATTGAAGAGAATTAGGGTCTTGCTCTGGATTACGCTTTGGCTTAAGAGAATGTTGTGGCTGGCTTGATCTTCTATCTAGACCACTAAAACTTTCTCCCTATCAGCAATAAGGCTGTTTTGCTTTCTTATCATTCATGTGTTCACTGGAGTAGCACTTTTAATATCCTTCAGGAACTTTTCCTTTGCATTCACAATTTGGCTGTTTGCCTCAAGAGGCCTAGCTTTCAGCCTATCTCAGCTTTCAACATGCCGTCCTCACTAAGCTTAATCGTTTCTAGCTTTTGATTTAAAGTAAGAGACATGAGACTTTCTTTCACTTGAACACCTGGAGGCCATTGTAGGGTTATTAACTGGCCTAATTTCAATATTGTCATGTCTCAGGGAGTAGGGAGGCCCGAGGAGAGGGAGAGAGACGGGGCAACGAGTGGTCAGAACACACACAACATTTATCGATTAAGTTCACCATCTTACACAGGCATGGTTCATGGCTCCTCAAAACAATTACAATAGTAACATCAAAGATCACTGATCACAGATCGCCACAACAGATATGATGATAATGAAAAAGTATGAAATATTGTGAGAATTACCAAAGTGTGACAGACACGAAGTGAGCACATACTGTTGGAAAAACGGTGCCGAAAGACTTGCTCAATGCAGGCCTTGCCACAAACCTTCAATTTGTAAAAAAAAAAAAAAAAAATCTTTGAAGCACAATAAAGCGAGGTATGCCTGTAATGTAAAACACCATATAAATCAGATTAGAGAAAAACAAAGCATAACTTCCTGACTTGGAACAGGGGATAATATAGGAGATGGACAAGTTAAATAACTCAAACAGATAGCCATAATATTTAACATACTGTCTAGTTTAATTAATTTAAAAATGCTGTAAATTATTAATGGTACATATAGTATATTCTCTACTTGTAGGTGGTCGCTGAAATTAAAAAGTAAATAAAAGCTATACAAGAGTCAAATGTGACTCCTTTCCATCAAACCATTATTTAGCCCATACTTTCAGACATCATTTTATCTAGTTGGGCTCCTTTTTTCTTGATTGTTTTCCCATATGACTAAAGAAAGGTGTACTGTATTATAATAAAACAATTTAATAAATTAAACCTCAATACAGATCATACAGGGTCAGTAAAAGATTACTTTATTAATGGCCTACAATGAATCACATATCTTCTGGAATCCATACTTTTGTAAACTCTCTTCTCACGCTGACTCTGGAGTTGGCTATATGACTTGCTTTGACCAACTGGACTTCTGAAAATGTGACACAAGCTTGATAAGCACTTGTTCATTTGGGATTTCCCTTTTATAACACCAGTACCATGTTACAAAGCCGAAGATAACCTCCTTGAGGATGAGCGATCACTTGGAAAAAGAGGCCCAGTTTTTCCCATTATCCATCCCAGCTGAGGCCACACATTTCAGTAAGGCCGTCTTAAACCACCCAATTCAAATTAAGCCAGTGGATGACTGCAGCTGCACTTCACACAGACCAGCTAGGCTATTCTTCTGCTAGTCACACATGACTGCGGTTACAGTTATTCAGTGGCTCAACTTGACCTGGATGGTCTGAGAGACAGGGAAATCTCTGGAGATTCTGAGCAAAGGTATGATATTATCTAATATAGATTTTATACAGGTTCAGCCTGGCTGCTATGCTGAGAATTGACTGGCTTGAATTAATATGGCAGCAGTGGAGATTTTAAGAGGTGATTAGACTCTGATCAACACCATTGTCAATGGACTGAATATCGAGTGAAAAAAAAAGAGAAGAAATCAAAGATGATTCCAAGGTTTTCAGCCTAAGCAACTGAACAGTGGGTTTTCCATTTACGACCATGGGGAAGAATACAGAAGTAGGTTTAGGGGGAAGAGACCACTTGGGGACAACCATGCTTGGCACACAGTGTTATTAAGCATCTGCTGTTATTTTTTTATAATGATGATGGTAAGTTTGAGATGATTATTAGATATGCAACTGGATGTAATCATCAGTTTGTTAAAGAGTCTGAGGGTTTAGACTACAGATATCTTATGTGAGAGTCATCAACATACAGATATTATTTAAAGCCCACAAGATAGGGTAAGATTGTCAAAGGAGTGCAGACGTACAGAAGCCTGAGAAACTCCAACATTTAGAAGCTAGAGATGAGAAGTAAAAAACAGTAAAGGAGACTGAGAACTAATTGCCAGAGAGGTGAGAGGGAAATCTGTTGAATGTGGTTATCCTGGAAGGCAAATGAAGAAAGAATTTCAAAAAGGAGGGCAAAATCAATAAATGCTGCTGATGCATCAAGTAAATGAGGCCTGAGAACTGACAACTGGGCTTAATAACGTGGAACACTCATTTAGCTTTTCCTGCCCCCAACCCCCACCTTTTTGATAGGCCATTTTTCCATTCTTCTTTCTCTTTGCACCTAATTAGAGTAAGAAAATCATTAAAAATGAAAACTGGCTTTTAATCCTGTTCCCTAAGGATTTGATTCTGATACCCTTACACAATTCCTTCCCAGCTTACGGATTCAAGTCTCACCATTACTGAGTACAGTACCATTCCAAATAACTACTGGGCACCTGAGCATGTATATTCATTAAACATTCCCTTCAACACCCATACTTGTATTCCTTATTTCTATTAAAAGTGCTACCATTTCTTCATGGCCAACCTCAATATCATTACTGACTCTCCATATCTAACTAGTTACCAAAGTTCCACTGATTATACCCGTGTTAATATCTCTCACAGGCATTTCCCAGTATCCTGATTCAGGACTTCATTGTCTCTTACATGGATTTTAGCAAAATTTCTCTAAATGTTCTCCATGATTTTACTTGCAGAGTACTCAAATCTATCATACCAAATAATTCTAAACACATCAATTTCTAGCTCAGAAACATTAAAATAAATTTCTATTATCTACAGATATGGCCTGAACTAAGTAGCCTGGTATTCAATATCCTCAATTTAACTTCCAATCTTGTCTCCTCCTGCCTGCCTTCATGAACTATGCTCGAGACACTTCTGACTCTTCTTGTGTCTGTTTTTTTTTTAATTATAGTTTTTCTGCCTGGAATATCCTCCAATACCCAACAAAACTCTCCCTGCTTCATAAAACTTTCCCAGACCTTTCTGCAAAGTCCCCAAACTGTTCAATTAATTCCTCTTATGGCACATTAAAAAAAAAAAACAGAACCAAACCCACTGCTGTCGAGTCAATTCCGACTCATAGCGACCCTACAGGACAGAACAGAACAGAACTGCCCCACAGGGTTTCCAAGGAGCGCCTGGTGGATCTGAACTGCCGAGCTTTTGGCTAGCAGCCAAACTCTTAACCACTATGCCACCAGGGACTACTTCTTAATATTTTATTTCCTCAATTAATCTCTGAAAGCATTAATGTATACCATAAACCCCACAATTTCCTGAATAAATATGATGAAACTTTCAGTTAAGATATTATTTGTATATTTTAAATGTATATATTAAACTAGAAGAAAATCTCAGAGTGACAAAAATGACTTCACAAATTTTTTTTTAAGAACAGTCAAAATCCTTTGATGGAAACTCTTTATGGTCAATACTACCACCGTCCACTAGAAATATTATGCAAGTCACATATGTAATTTTAAATTTTCTAGCAGTCACACTAAGTCACCAAAAACGTAAAATGAAACAGATGAGATTAATTATAATAATAAATTTTATTCAACCTAGTATATCCAGGTAGTCGATGTAAAAGCTATTAAATATTTTAAATCCTGTTTTTCATACTAAGTCATCAAAATCTGGTATGTCTTTTACACTTACAGCACCTTCAATTCAGTAACTAAATTTTCATTGTAAATATTTGATCTATATTTAAATTTCATAAAATTTACTGTTGAAAAGGTAAATTTTACATACCCAATTGTTCCAAACATGCCTAAAAGTTTTTCGATAACTCAGTCAAGTATAACTTTTTAAATTTAAATTAGCTTTAAAATTAGATAAAATTTAAAATTCAATTCCTTAATCAAACCAGTCACATTTTAAGAACTCAACAGCGACATGTAGCTAGTAGCTACTACACTGAATAGTGCAGCTATAAACCTTTCATAAGGGGATTACTTATTTTCAAGAGGGAAAATATCACATGAAGATTTAACTCCTAAAATCAGGAAGATTTTAGGGGAGGAAAAAACCTCCAGAGCAACCACTTTGCTTACTGATAGAAATATTTATAGAATTTACCACTGATTCCTTCAACAAATATTTATTGAAGACCTACTATATTTTAGACACTATTCTAAGCTCTGGGACAGAGCAGTAAAGAAAGTACACAAGGTTCCTGCTCTCATGGAACTTACACTGTGGGTTAGGGCTAGTGGGAGGAAGCAAATAATAAGCAAGTAACCATATAAAATAATCTAGTATGATTACAGCCTGAATTGACTGGGGAAGATTTCCTGGGAAGAGTTAGGTCCATCCTTAGAAGGGTGAGGCCCCAGCCTAAGCCGCAGGATCTAAGAGCTAGACGCACAACAGCCAGAGTACACTGGTAAGGAGCTCTCATGGAAAACCACACTTGACCCTTCCCCAAGTTGCTCTACTTGCCATCCCTTGCCAGCTCCTGCAGAGAGATTCTACAAGGCCCTGCCCAGACCTAGGCAGAACAGATAGCCTTTTAAGTATCCTACCATTGACTACAGCACTTAGCTCCCTAAGTACTTCATGTTGCACTGAATGGAATTAAATAATTCAACTTCTGTTTAAAACTGTTGTTTGACCTTTGGTTTCTCTGAGCTTTCATTCCTTTATGAAAAGTGGAGGTTAATTACGCTTTTTTTGCCAGGTTTGTTTTGTTAATGAAAACATATAACACATGTGAATGGATGTGGTGAACTCTAAAGCATCATGTGAAAAGGAAAAAATTTCAGAAATAAAAAAAAGAGAAAGCCTATAATCATTCTCTTTTTACTGGATTGATCCTCGTACAATAAACATGCAACATGACTGGTATAGATCTGGGCTGTCCAATGTATTAGCCAGTAGCCACAGGGGCACTTGAAATGTGGTTAGTCTGATGAGGAAACGAATTTTTAATTTTATTCATTTAAATGAATTTAAACAACCACATGTAGCTAGTGGCTACCATACTGGACAGAACAGCTCTGTATCAATACCACTGTTACTGATACCACACTGGAGTGTGAAAGAGGAAGACCTCAAAACCTGCCCCACCTTTCTCCACCAACTATTCTCCTGTCACCATTCAAAAAACAAAGGTACAGCCAATAGCAATTTTCAGTGAACAGGTAAGAGATGCTAAATGAAAAGCCTTCACATAACAGAGCTGGCTTCCTATCATTTAGGGTCTGACAGAAATAGCACTGATTTCCGTGAGAGTACTAACTAGCACACGAACATGGCTTTCCACACCTGCTCTGGCTGGCACCAGAACAGAAACTGAAATGTATCTCATTCATGTTGTGTATCCCTAGTACAGAGTTTGTCCAATGAACAGAATCCTCATACTAATAACTCTCAACTGTACTTAATGCTCTTCTGGTTGGCATTCATTTTTGAAGCCCAGCAGCTGAATTTCCCTTCCTGTTTTTAAGGAATCCCCCAATTATGAGGCAGAACCTGCTTACCACTATAGACTCACCATTACCCTTGCAGGCAGGGTACAGACAAGGCGCCCTGGTGGCACAATGCTTAGGCACTTGGTGGCTACCTGAAAGGTCAGCAGTTTGAATCCACCAGCTGCTCTGCAGGAGAAAATACCTAGCAATCTGTTCCTGTAAAAATTATAGCCTAGGAAACCCTATGGGGGCAGTTCTACCCCGTCCTACAGGGTCGCTATGAGTCGGAATCAACTCGATGGCACACAACAACAAGGGTACAGACACATGATTTAGGCTCCATCAATGAGACACACCACCCCATATTTAAGTGGGAGGTAGTGAGAGAAAGTGGGGACTGTGGCGAGTCCATCCTGGACAGTGGCAGCAACTACATCCAATTTCTAATAGCAGTGGACCGGCATGAGTGGAGCATCAGGGGCTAAGGCTGCAAGTTATGGATAGGATCAAGGTCCTGCACAGAAGTATCTTAACAACCTGAATTCTAAGGTGTGACTTGAGGCACTGTTCCTGCCCGGATAGCTGTTGTGGGGAGAAGAAAATGGCTCCCCAGAGAGGCCTACATTCTAATCCCCAGCACCTGTGAATATGTTACCTCACATGGTAAAAGGGACTTTTCAGATATGGTTAGGTTGAGGGTCTTGAGATGGGAAGATTATCCTGGATTATTCATGGGCCCAATGTAATCATAAGGAACCTTATAAATGAAAGAGGGAGGCAGGAGAGTCAGAGAAGGAAACGTGGTAACAGAAGCAAAGGTGGGTGTGATGTAACTACTGGCTTTGAAAATATAAGGGGGCCATGAGCCAAGGAATGCAGGCAGCCTCAAAATCTGGAAAAAGCCAGAAAACAGATTCTCCCCTAGAGCCTCCAAAAGGAACAACACTTTGATTTTAGCCCAACAAGACCCATTTTAGGAGCCTACGTGGAGGAGTAGTTAAATACTTGGCTGCTAACCAAAAGGTTGGCGGTTTGAACCCACTAGCAGCTCCATGGAAGAAAGATGGAGCAGTGTGCTTTCATAAAGGTTGTTGTTGTCTGTTGCCATCAAGTCGATTCCAACTCATAGTTAACCCTACAGAACAGAGAAGAACTGCCCAATAGGGTTTCCAAGGAGCAGCTGGTGGATTCAAACCACTGACCTTTTGTTTAGCAGTCATAGCTCTTAACTACTACACCACAGCCTTGGAAACCCCATGAGCAGTTCTAGTCTCTCCTATAGGGTCACTACAAGTCAGAATTGACTCGATGGCAATGGGTTTTGGTATAGAATCCATTTTGGACTCTGATTTCCAGAACTATAAGATAACTTAAAATAATTTGGTACTGTTTTAAGTCACCAAGTTTGTGGTAATTTGTTACAGCAGTAATAGGAAACTAATAAAGCTGTCACGCCTAGGTCTCTAGCCCTTTCTTGTTTAAATGAGCCAGAGCTGTTTCTGTTGCTCACAATCAACAACCTAAATGATATACTCCCCTTATTCTTATTCTCCCTTCTTTACATCTATAATGAATTAGCATTTCTTAAAAAGATAAAGTCCCTGGGTGGTGCAAACGATTTGCACTCTACCGGAAACCAAAAGGTTGGTGGTTTGAACCCACGAAGCAGCACCACAGAAAAAAAGAGCTGCTTCTGCAAAGATTACAGTCAAGAAAACCCCATGGAGCAGTTTTACTCTGTGACACATGGGGTCTCCTAAATCACAAATCAACAACAAAAACAAAATGATGCAATTTTGTTTATTACAGTGGAGAACACCACTGATTAATTTAGACTCTACCATTTCTTGAAGATTGAAATGTCTCAATTATACTGAGAAATTCATGTAATTCAAAATGTTTGCAGTGTGATCCCATACATTATTAGTCAACATTTACTGAGTGTCATACTGCTCTAAGGCAGTACCAAAATAATTAAAGAGAAAGCCCTTCCCTCAAATACCAACCCAGGAACAAAACAGTGAGTACATACAAAGCAAAGTAATGTGACCAATTAATAAGGACTGAGAACGAAGAGAAACATAAAGTCATCTACTTGAGAAAATCCTAAAACGATTAAAAAAAAAAAAAAAAAAGCTTTCTGGAAGAAGGAACTTTTAAGTGCAATGTGAAGTAAGATGGAAAGAAGAAGTGAAGACTGTGAGGTAAGTAGAGGAAGGTTGTCCCTTTTCTTGATTTAATCACCGTCTTACTGTCTCAATTTCAAGTGATAATATATGCTTAAGCAGGAAAACAGTAAATTCAAAGATGTCAGGCCACATATAAATTAGTAATTTATTAGTTAAAAAGTTACACTGAATTCTCCTTTTGAAGCAACTTACTACCTAAGATTTGAATTTTGCATGTGCAAAATTATATTCCTTATTATCAGATGCTGGCACCTTAACATCTCTATGTAATAAGTAATAATTCTACCAAACCAATAAAGAAAAAGCAATCTCAATTTACGTAAGTTACCCACAAAAACTGGCAAGTCATTCTTCACTTGTCCCAGGTGGATAAGAACTGTTTGTCCCTACAATAGCTAGTTCTTAATGTTCCCAAGGGACCTGGGAAATAGCTTGTATTGAAGTAGCAATAGTGAAGTCAGAAACTGCAGGAAGAAATGAGGAAGGAGTAGCAAGCCATCTAGTCAGTAAGACAGTTCAAAGCAGTCTAAATGCATTTATTTCAAATATAAAAGAAAAATAATCTCCCCCTTCTACTTCCCTGCCCCCTCCCTTATTATTCAATGGCAAATAAATGCATTAGGAAGGTTGAGACTGATTAGAAAAGTTTGTTCAGAATGCATATATACCCGCACACACAACAAAAATAAAACAAAATCCTATAATTCTAAGCAAGCAAAACATAAAACTATAAAGGCAGAGTCAGTATGATGTATGGTTAAAAGCATTCTGGATTCTGGAGGCTGGCTCCTGGGTTCAAATCCTAACTCTGTCACTTTGTGATGACTCTGGGTTCAACAATTCTGTACCTCTGTTTGCTCACCTGTAAAACAACGGGAACAAGAGTATCTACCTCATAGGGTTTGTTGTGAAGATTTAAAGAGTTAATAAACATGCAACACTTAGAACAGTGTCTGGCACAAAATAAAACATAAACAAGTGTTGGCTATTATTATTAAAAAGAACAAGCAGCCTCTCTCTATGAAGTCATCATACCTCACTGCCACTCTACGCAAGCCTCAGCTAGCACTGAAAAATCAAAAGGCGTATCAGCGTGTTGCCAGATTATAGATGAGTGGAGCTAACCCAGGATTCATACAGCAGAGGACTAGAGCATATCATCAAGAAGTCCTTCAAACAACAAGCAAGTCAAAATAATCACTAAAAATGTTATTTACAAAATCGTAAAATGATATACCAAAAATTTTTTTTAAAAAGATAGTAACTGAAGGTTCCCTTTTAAAGTTTCACAAAGGTTTGTATTAAAATGTATACCCATATAGCCAGAAAATCCGGATATACTGCACATATCTCCCAAATACAACACAAAAATAAGTAAATCCTCACACAAAGGAAAGCATTTTCCTGTGTTAGCATTTAAAATGAGAGAATTACTCATGTGACACATTTCTGAGTGCTACCATCACAAGTAGCTTCACACCAACTGCCAAAAATAGTGGACAGGAAAGCTAACTGTCACGAAGAAACAGTGAAGGTAACAAATGGAGAACACAGAGAACTAGGGGGTTTTTATTTTATTGGCTTTGTATGGCATTATATCATTTTCAAACTCATTTTACAGTACATAGCCAAAATCCCCAGATTCTAAATTGTTCTCTCATTTCCATCTTACCTCAGTTGGGAATCTGGGGATCTGAAATGAGTAACATAAAAAAAGAAATTTTGGCCATATCTGGATCTAAAACCAAAGAAAAGCAGCTCATGTTTTATCAAGAAAAGCACCTGCTTCAGAAGCATTCTTGTATGAAGATAAATTAGGTACCCCCAGTCTTTCAGTTGGCCCTCCATCATTTCTCACCTGCAGCCTCCTAATTTAATCACTCCTCTAATTTACTAGAATGATCTTTCTCCTTCTGATTCCATTACTTCCTGTTTAAAATCCTTCTATGACTTGACACAGCTTTCAGAACCAAACTCCAATGAGTTTCATGATCTGTCACCTGACTACCTCTCTAGCCTATTGCTTCATCCCTCTACACACATCCTTCATGTTAGCATCTAGGTCACGACACTCCTCTCAGAAAGCAAATCGCTGCCTTCTACCAGAAATTGTTTATAGACTTCTAAGGCTCTTGAGAGAATTATTTTGTTTCTCTTAAGACAGTTTATAACACCTATTATGGCATCATCAGTATCTCAATTTCTTTAAAACCAGAACTGAATGAATGCACAAAGGGAACCCAGGGTGGAAAGGGGGAGTGTGCTGGCACACTGTGGGGACTGCAACCAATGTTACAAAACAATATGCGTATACATTTTTGAATGAGAAATTAGCTTGAGTTGTAAACTTTCACCTAAAGCACAATTTAAAAAAAAAATCACTTAAATAAACTGCTACGAATACACATAGTCCTCGATTTATGGAGTATCTGAGTAACGATGAACAGCACTTATGACTGTCAGTGTATCTGGAACATTACAGCTTCCTGGGAGAAAGTTACGGGAAAATGCATGCAGGGGATATGGAAAAAATTGCTGAGTTATGTGAACATGCTCCAGGCATTTGATCAGGATTAATATGACGGAAGAGATCAGAGGAAAATTCATCCACGTGGCAATGATGCTGAATTTAGAACTTTATATCACCGATGTGAAACAGCTCTCAGATCACGAAGAAGGGGAATCGACAGATCAGTACTCAATGAACTTTCAAGAGGAAAGAAATGCTGAAGAAGAAAGACATAATGAGGAAGAGGAAGGAGAGAAATGGTTAAAAAATTTTACAGTGAAAGGGTTATCCGGAGTTTTTTCCAAACTAAATCAGGGCCCTGAGTTGCTTGAAAAACACGGACTCAAATGCTGATCGCTTTGCTAAAGTCGATAGGCAGATTCAGGAAGCAGTGAGATGTTACCACAAAATACATGAAGAAAATAAGAAAGGACCATACAGACAACTCTCACTGATTCTCTGACTAGAAACACCATCCCCATTCTCAGGGATAATCCAGATGATCTAGAACCTTCCACAAATGGAGGTACCACTGCTACTAACAAAACGCCAATTCATCCAACTCTTCAGCATCAGCATAAACTTTTATGATTTGTGTATTTTTTAAATGTATGTATTAAAATATATCTAACTTTATATGTAATGTTTCCACCCCCAAAGACAAAGATCAGATTTATTAAAAAAAACAAAAACAAAAACCCGTTGCCGTCAAGTCAATTCTAACACACAGAGATCCTGTAAGACAGGGCAGAACTGCCCCATAGGGTTTCCAAGGAGTGGCTGGTGGATTCGAACAGCTGACCTTTTGGTTAGCAGCCAAACACTTAACCACTGCACTACCAGGGCTTCAGATTTATAAAGATACTGATAATAAAAGGCAATAATAATAAAAACTTTTAAAAAAATGAGGTATTCGACTTACGTCAGAACAGACCCACGATGGAGTCGTCAGAATGGAACCCCATCTTAAGTCAGGGACTACCTGTAAGTTCTATTTCTAGTTATCTGAGAATGGCCATAAGACAGACGCATGTATATTCAAAAGATTGTCCCTGATCTAACGATCAGTCCCAGAACTTGGTATATGTAAGTTCAAACAAAGAAAAAAAACTAAAGAAATTCATTAAAGGTAATACAGAACACTGCTCCATAAGAATATGAGCTTTCTATATATTAAATAATATACTACTACTGCTACTATTAATAACAGTAACTCCATTTATTCGTTTTTTAAAATAAGTACAAGGTACCACACTAAGAACTTTTACTGTTATTTCATTTGTTCCTTGTCAAACTGCAAAGAATGTATCATTTCCATTTTACCATTGAAGAAACTGGAATCCAAAAAGTTAGGTTAACATACCTTAAGGTCACACAGCCATTATTCAAACCCTCCTCAATAAAACCAACACCAAACCCGTTACAGTCAAGTCAATTCTGACTCATGGTGGCACCAGATGTTAGAGTAGAACTGAACTCCATAGGGTTTTCTTTTTTAAAGAATTTATTTTGTTGTTGTTGAGAATATACACAGCAAAAGATATACCAATTCAATACTTTCTACATGTACCATTTAGTGACACTGATTATGCTCTTCGAGTTATGCAAGCATTCTCACCCTCTTTTTCTGAGTTGGTCCTCACCCATTAACATGAACTCACTGCCCCCTAAGGTTCCTATCTAATCTTTTGAGTTGCTATGATCAATTTGATCCCATATAGATAGTTCTTAAAAGAGCATAAGGCTCAAGGCAAACATTTTTACTAGTTAGGCTAAACTATTCGTTGGTTTTAAGAAGACTTTAGAGATATCTTTGGTTTAAAGTTTACAAATTATCTCAGGGCAATAGTTTCAGAAGTTCATCCAAACTTCATCGCTCCAGGAAGTCTGGAGTCCATGAGAATTTGAAATACTGTTGTACATTTTTCCCCTTTTGATCAGGATTCTTCTATGCAATCACTGATCAAAATGTTCAGTAACGGTAGCCAGGCATCATCTAGTTCTTTCAGTCTCATGGCAAAGGAGGCAGTTGTTCATGGAGGCAATTAGCCACACATTCCATACCCTCCTCCTATTCCTGACTCACCTTCTTCCTCTGTTGTTCCAGGCTAAGAGAGACCAACTGTTGCGCCTTGGATGACCGCCTGCAAGCTTTTAAAACCTCAGGCACTACACATTAAACTATGAGGTAGAACAGAGACACTAAACATGTTATTAGGCCAATTAACTGGGATGTCCCATGAAACCATGACCCTAAACCTCCAAACCAAGAAATCAAATCCCATGAGGTGTTTGGTTGTACATAAGCAGCCTCAGCAGCTGCTCTTTTTTGTTGTTGTAAATATATCTATCACACAACTTTTGCCAATTCAATGTTTTACAGGTGTATGACTTACTGACAGCAATTACAATAATCGGTTGTACAACCCTACCCTTAATCATGTGATAATTCCATCACTATTCATCTCCCTTTTCCCTTCCCTCTCACCCCTGGTAACCACTATAAACTTTGGTCTCTACACATTTGCCTTTTTCTTGTCTTTTTATATAAGTGAGGTCATACAACATATGCCCTTTTGTGACTGACTTATTTCACTCAGCATAATGTCTTCAAGCTCCATCCATACTGCAGCATGTATGAAGACGTCATTTCTCCTACTGGCTGAGTAGTATTCTATTCTATGTATGTACCACATTTTGTTTATCCATTCATTTGTTGATGGGTATTTAGGTTGTTTCCACCTTTTGGCTATTGTGAATAGTGCTGCAATGAACATTGGTGTACAAGTCTGAGTTTCTGCTTTTAAATCTTTTGGGAATATACCTAGAAGTACATTCGCTGGGTAGTTCTATTTTTAGTTTTCTGAGGAACCACCACACTGTTTTCTAAAACAGCTGTACCGTTTTGCATTCCCACCAGCAACGTTAAGGGTTCCAATTTCCCCACATCCCTGTCAACATTTGTTATTTTCTGTTTTTGTTTTTTTTTTTTATCTTAGCCATCCTAGGGGGAATGAAATGGTATCTCATTGTGGTTTTGATCTGCATCTCTCCAATGTTAATAATGTTGAGCATCTTTTCATGTGTTTGGTGGTCATCTGAATGTCCTCTTTGGTGAAATGTCAAGTCCTCTGCCCATTTTATGACTGAGTTATTTGTCTTTTTGTTAAGTTGTCAAAGTTTATATCTATTTTGGTTATTAGATTCTTGTCAGATATATGGTTTCCGAAGATATTCTCCCAGTCAGTAGCCTGTCTCTTCACTTTTTTGGTAAAGTCTTTCAATGAACAAAAGTTTTTAATTTTTATGAGTCCCATTTATTTATTCTGTCTTTTGCTGTTTGTGCTTTTGTTGTTGTATTAGATAATCCATTTTTGAAAGCTAGGCCTGACAGCGTTTCCCCTGCATTTTCTTTTAAGAATTTTATGGTTTTAGTTTGCACATTTAGGTCCTTACTTCATTTTGAATTTTAGTGTATGCTATTCTGCATGTGGAAATCCAATTTTCCCAACACCATCTATTGAAGAGACTCTTCTTTCCACATTGAATAGACTTGGTTCCCTTGCCAAAAATCGGTTGACCACAGATGTATGGGTTTATTTCTGGACTCTCAATTCTATTCCATTGGTCTATGTGTCTGTTGTTATACCAGTATCAGGCTGTTCTGATTACTGTAGCTCTGTAGTATGTTTCAAAATTAGGAAGTGTGAGTCCTCCTACTTCGTCTTCTCTTCCAACATCACTTTAGCTATTCAAGCCCTCTCACCATTCCACATAAACTTGAGGATTGGTTTTTATATTTCTGTAAAGGCAGCTGTTGGAATTCTGATCAGAATTGCATCGAATCTATGTATCGCTTTGGGTAGTACCAACATTTTAACAATATTAAGTCTCCCAATCCATGAACATGGAACATCTTTCCATTTATTTAAGTCTTCTTTAATCTTTCAGCAGTGTTTCACAATTTTCACTGTAGTCCTTCCAGTCCCTGGTTAGATTTATTCCTAGGTATTTTATTCTCTTAGATGCTACCGTAAATGGAATTGTTTCCCTAATTTCCCTTTCATATCTCTCATTGCTGGTGTACAGCAATCCAAATGATTTTTGTTTATTGACCTTGTAGCCTTCAACTTTGCTAAATTCGTCTATTAGCTCTAGAAGCTTTCTTGTAGATTCTTTGGGCATAAGGTTTTCTCAGCTGTAATCTTTACGGAAGCAGATCTCCAGGCCTTTATTCCAAGGTGCCACTAAGTGGGTTCAAACCTTTTGATTTGCAGTAGAGTGCAAACCATTTGTGCCGCCCATTGACCTCAAAAAAACAAAGCCCTTGCTCTTAAATCACTATAATTTTAAATGCCCATCTTCTCCATTTGGAGTGTCAGGCTAACCTTTCTGATAACAAAGCTCCACTTTTAAAAGGAAAGTAAATTGACAAGTAAATTACATGAGATTAACAGCTATCCATACAAAAATTATTTTGACTATAATAAGGAAAAGACAAGATGAAAAAGTACTGGATGAAGTCAACTAGTAAAAAAAAATAAAGAAGGAAACGTATGAAAACATAAACAACAAGGCTAGAGCAAAGAATCATAACAGACATTAGTAAACTGAAGTACATTCATACTTTCTTTGACTGAATACTCAGCAAATATACACTAAGCTTCTACAATGTGCCAGATATGTGGAGGCCTTAGGGATACAATTTTTTACAAAAACAGTTCCTGTGCTCAATTACCTTAATTTGTAGAGGGGGAGACAAAAGAAAGAAGTCGTCAATGCTGCAGGAAAATCAGACCAGTAATCAAAAGAGTTCATGGATTTAGAAATAGGAAGGCCTTTGGTGACCTAAGCAAGTATAGTTTCAGTGAAGTGTCAGGGGCAGAAACAAGAGAGTGAGAGGTTGAGGGAAGTCAGTACAGAGTACATTTTTAAGAAGGTTGGTGATAAATGGAGAAGAAAAAAAGACAGCACATTTCTAAGGAAGAATGATAGGTTAAAAGGAGCATCTTTAAGTATTTATGACAAAGCTCCAATAATGAAGAAGAGGTTGAAAATAAAGGAGACTGTGAGATCCAGCACAAACACAGAGAAAGCCTGAATAAGGAGGAAGGAAACCTTTTCCATTCTGAAAAGAAGGACAGAGGCAAGGACCAGTGGAGGAGGGAGCAGGAAGCAAACTAGTTCCACCAAAAGGCTTTTATGTTTGCTGCAAAGACCATCTGCTAAAAGTAGCAAAGCTTCAAGGAAACAGAAAAGTTTAAAATAGTCACTGTAAAAAAGTGGGCAAACCAGGGCAGGGGAAGAACTAACAGATATTGAAGTGGAACACAAAGCCATTTATAATAGCAGCAATTGGACAGTCTGTAAGATTTTTTTTTCCCAGTGGAGCTACCCATAATACTCAAAGCATATTGTCAGAATTGTCAGAATCACTCAGTGGTGGATTTTCCCAGAAAAGTGAGGTGGAAGGCAATGGGACAAGAGAACTGAATATACTGGTAAGAAGGTAGTAGAAGTGATGTCTGAAAAAGAGCAGGAGGAGAGAGTAAAGGCAGAAGGAAGAGCGTAAGGCAAAAGTAGGAAGGGGCTAACAGAGAAAAAGAAAGAGGAATGAATCAACACACTGGAAGCCTTAAATAGAAGGAGCTGGATTACAGGAGATGAGGCTGTAGTCAGAGTCAAAATAGTCAAGTTAAGATTTTACAAGTGAATGAGTTCTGAAGAATGAAAAAGTCTATGGAACAATATAGGAATATATGAAGGTCGATGTATCAAAAGAAAGGTTAAGAGACAAAAGATAAAAAAGGGAGAGGATTTTCAAGAGTGTTCCAAGAAAACATCAGTCCTGTGAGATGTGACATAACTTTGGGAAAGAACAAACTACATCTCCCTTTTGGAGGTTTATAATACACATAATTATAGTATTACATACTATGAGAAGTCCCATTATAAAGAACCCAGCTTAACCTAGTGTTCTTAAATTTATTTTGCCTTGGAAACATTGATAATCCTACATGTAATCTAAGCAAAGGCATTAAGGGGTCTGCTTTAAAAAAAAAGAGTGAGACATCAGTATAATGTTGTACACTATGAGAAGTGCCATAATCCTAACACTTAGTGATATTCCAGAAAATTCACTTTAAATAGAATACATTTTGGGAAATGCTAGAGTACTGGATAGGTTAGCCCACTTGCAATCCAAGTAAAGACATCAAGTGGTCTGCTTTAAAAAAAAAAAAAAGTGAGACACATAAGACCCTTAGATCTGATAAGGATGTGAGGAAACTTTCAAACACCACTAGGGCTAGAATAAACAGTACAAACTTTCTTAGGCTTCTCTGCACTATCCACTGCATTAGTTTCCTATTGTAGCTGTGACAGCCCTGCTGGTGCAATAGTTAAGTGCTCGGCTGCTCACCAAAAGTTTGGCAGTCTGAACCCACCAAGCGGCTCTGTGTGAGAAAAACCTGGCGATCTCTCCTGTAAAGATTACAGCCTAGAAAACCCCATGTGGCAGCTCTACTCTGTCACATGGGGTCACTATGAGTTGAAATAGGCTTGACAGCACCTAACAACAACACCACTAATGTATTATCTTATTATATAAGGTGCTTGCGGTGTGATGGATCACTTTTATTATATGGCCTTTCTCTCCATGGTCTTGTAACTCCCACCTAACTTATTGGGTGGGGCTATACAAATAAGGTAACTGTGGTTCACCAAGCGGATTGGATAGCTTGCTAATAATGTAAATAAACTTCATGGCACTTATGTGGGGGTGGGACCATGCAAATAAGGTCTATGGAACCCTAATGAAGGGACTGGTCAGTTTTGCCATCCTGCTAGGCTTAAAATGAGTCTTCCCAGAGGCAGGAGAAGAGGCTCTCACCACCACCAAGAAGAAAAGGAAGGAGCACAGTGCATCCTTTGGACTCAGGATCACTGCGCTGAGAATCTCCTGGAACCAGGAAACAGAGAGGGAGCTGTAACACTGAAGATACCAAGAAGCGGTGGCAAAGAAACAGCAGCAGTAGAGACTAGCAAGGTATTGGCAGGAGATGGTGTGGTGAGCTTCCCAGCCCATGGAGCGAGAAAGCTGAGTGTCTTCGGACAGGAGGCTTGTTGGTGGAATAGGGTGCCTCTAGGCACTTCGTAGAGCTAGGTTTGCCGACCCATGGAGCTAGAGCTGAGCACCTTTGGGTTGAGGCTTACTGGCAGAGTAGGGTGCCTCAGGGCACTTACTGGCAGAACTGAAAGAGCTTTGTAACCCTTGCCAGAGCAGAGGAGAGGCTAAGGGCCAGAGAGAGATGTGCCTGATGGAATGGCTGAGAAGAGGCTGTCCTGATGGAAGAACTGTATCCTGAGTGCTCATGAACCTGAATTATAACCTGTTACTTCCCCAACGAACCCCATAACCATGAGTATGGTCTGTGAGTTCTGTGTAGCTACTGTAACAAATTATCCAACTCAGGAGAAAAGTAGAGAGTGCATGGGAGGGTCAGCTGGTGTCAGAACTGGTAAAGATGGTGGAGAGAGGAGGCATGTCTGATCTCCACCTCATAGGAATCAGCCTTGGGCTGTTGACCCTGATTCGCCTTCCTCCTAGTGAAGTTAGAAGAGGTCAGATGCCTCTGCCACACCATTTTTACAGTGCTGAAGGTCAGGAGTATAAAATAGATATCACCGGGCTAAAATCAAGGCGTAGCCAAGGCTGCACTGCAGATTCTCTATGGGAAAATCTATTTCGTGACTTTTCCTGTTTCTAGAGGCTGCCAGCATCCCTTGTTTCATGGTCCGTTTGCATCTTCGAAGCCAGCAATGGCCGGCTCAGTCTTTCTCAGGATGCCATCTTTCTGGTTCTTACTTTTCTGCCTCCCCCTCCTACAGTGAAAGGACGTTTTGATTACATTGGGTCCAACCAGAGAATCTCATTTTAAAGTTAGCGTACCAAACCAAACCCACTGTCGTCAAGTTGATTCCAACTCATAGAGACCCCACAGGGTTTCCAAGGTTGTAAATCTCTATGGAAGCAGACTGCCACATCTTTCTCCCATGGAGCCGCTGGTGGTTTCGAACTGCCAACCTTTCAGTTAGCAGTTGATCCTCTTAACCACTGTGCCACCAGGGCTCCTTCAAGTTAGCTTAGCAACCTTAATTTCTTCCTGTCATGTAAAACGACATATTCACAGGTTTTGGGGATTAGGATATTGACACCTTTTGGGGGTGGGGGACACTATTCTTCCTACCACACCTAACAAAATACCCTAAAATGTGCACACTCTTTTACCCAAACAGGTGTGAACAAGGATATGGGTGTTCAAGGATGTTCATTGTAGCATTCTTTATAATAAAGAATTGAAAACAACATATACTACAGTATACTGACATTTCAAATGATGCTGTAGATATATAATTATGAACATGAAAAGATTCCTTAAATACGTTAAAGAAAAAAAGATTACAAAGTCATATGATATAACCCAATCCCAGTTTTTAAAGCATACACATTCATACATGTATGTACAATCATGTGAATATGATTATGTACGTAGAAAAACAAAAAAACTGGAAGGCTATATAACCCTGGATGGTAGGATTATCAGCAGGGTCACTATAAATTCCTGTGAGTCTGGGACTGTTCAGAATTATGCCAGTTGTCCCTGCACTGATTAGCACTCTCTTTCACTGTCATAGGAGCATTCTTAAAATTTTCTGGTTTGTATTATTTTTAAAACAAGTATGTATTATTTTCCTAGCCCAAGGAAAGTGGGAGGGAGCTATTTCAATTTTGAAAAATGTAAAATAGTCTCCCAAGAGTCAGATTTATAACAAGGTATTATCTACATGTAAAATTCCACAGTTTGCAATCATCGAGTTGAAAGATTTGGATACTTTATCTTCATCTGTTCTAGACTCTAGCTAAAGGTACTTCCATAGAAGTAGTTAGTATAAAACACACTGAAACACTGCTAATCAAAAATATGATCTTAATAATTTAAGTTCTCCCAGAACAAGTGTTCTTTTTATATCAAACGTAAATCCTACGTAACTAGATGCCCTAAAGCATTAAATGCCTAGAAGAAAATTCATGTCTTTTGATTTAAATATTATTTATCTGTTCAATTCCTTTAAAAAATATGTTAACTTGAGACCATAAGAACTGGATGGGCCCAGCTAGCATTACTGAATGGTTTGATCAAAGATTCTATACAAGAATCCCGATCAAAAGGGGAAAAATGCATAACAGAATTTCAAATTCCCACGGAATCCAGATTTTCTGGAGCCATGGAGGCTGGATGAACTACTAAAACTACTGCCCTAAGATAATCTTTAAACATTAATCCAAAAATATCCCCTGAAGTCTTAAAATCAAAGAATAGTTTAACAAGTAAAGAATGTCTGCCTTGAGCTCTTTTAAAATCTATCTTTATGGGGTCAAACTGACAACAGCAATTCAAAAGATTAAATAGGAACTTGAGAGTGCAGTGAGTTTATGTTAACAGGGGAGAAATAACTCAGAAAAGGAGGGTGAGAATGGACACGTAACTCAAAGAACGTAACCAATGTCACCAAATTATACATGCAGAAACAAAATGAATTAAAAATTATTTTAACTTATTTATATTAACATCACAAAGCAGTTTGTCACAAAAACAGTTCTTTGCATTTATCCTTTCATTTCCATAAAAGCAGAGCACTTTTCAAGCCTTGTATTTTATAAAACTCCTGAGAAATAAATAGGCAGCAAACATGATCAATGACAAAACAGCAAGCGTAAAGAAAAGGGAATTATCACAGATCATATTGTATCACTGAGACTAAAATTAATGACTCATAATTCCTACTATTCACCTGGATAGTAGAAAGGGTAAGGAGCAGACTTATATTAACACGTGAAATTACGAAAAATAAAATTAAAGAACTTCTAAGAAATATGCTTTCAGCAACCAACCATGAGCTACCTAAATCAAATACATCACTTGACAGCATCAATGGCAAATGTAGATTTATCAAAAGGGAAATATTTCATTTTGAAGATCACTGCCCTATTAGGTACAATGGACCAAGAGGAAGCAGATTAAGGCCAGTCCCAACTCTGCCACCAATAAGGTTTCCGTACCTTGAGTCTCAGGAGTCCCTGGGTGGCTCATACAGTTAAGTGCTCAAATACTACCTGAAAGGTTGGCAGTTTGAACCAAACCATAGGCACCTTGGAAAACAGGCCTGGCAATCTGCTTCTGGAAGGTCACAGACTTAAATTCCTATGCAGGAGTTCTACTCTGACACACATGGGGTCATCATGAATCAGAATTGACTTGAAGGCAACTAACAAACATGTTGAGTCACAATTCTCTTCTCTATAAAATGCCAATCCAGTTATACAACGCTACAGGCATACCTCGCTTGCGGGTTCAGTTCCAGGCCATGGAAATAAAGCAAGTATCACACTAAAGCAAGTCTCAAAAATTTTTTTGTTTCCCAGTGCATATAAAATTTATGTTCACACTATACTGTAGTCTATTAAGTGTGTAATAACATTATGTCTTAAAAAAAAAACAATTTACATACCTTAATTAAAAAATACTTTATTGCTAAAAAATGCTAACCATCATCTAAGCCTTCAGCAAGTTATAATTTTTTGCTGCTGGAAGGTCTTGCCTCGATGTTGATGGCTGCTGACTGATCAGGGTGGTGGTTGCTAAAGGTTGGGGTGGTTGCGGCAATTTCTTAAAACAAGACAACAATGAAGCTTGCCACATCGACTGACTCTTCCTTTCACCAAAGATTTCTCTGTAGCGTGCGATGCTCTTTTTAACATTCTACCCACGGTAGAATTTCTTTCAAAATTGGAGTCAACCCTATCAAACCCTGCCGCTGCTTTATCAACTAAGTTTATGTAATATTCTAAATCCTTTGTTGTCATTTCAACAATTTTCACAGCATCTTCACCAGGAGTAGATTCCATATCAAGAAACCACTTTCTTTGTTCATCCGTAAGAAGCAATGCCTCATCTGTTAGAGTCACATCTTCAGGCTCCACTTCTAATTCTAGTTCTCTTCCTATTTCTACCACATCTGCAGTTGCTTTCTCCACTGAAGTTGGGAAACCCCTCAAAGTCATCCATGAGGGTTGGAATCAATTTCTTCCAAACTCCTATTGATATTCTGAACTCCTTCCATGAATCACAAATGTTCATCTAGAATGGTGAATACTGTCCAGAAGGTTTTCAATTTACTTTGCCCAGATCCATCAGAGGAAACACCATCTATGGCAGCTACAGCCTTACAAAATGTATTTCTTAAATAGTAAGACTTGAAAGTCAAAATTACTCCTTGATCCATGGGTTGCAGAACGGATATTGTGTTACGGCAGGCATCAAAACAATATTAATCTCCCTGTACATTTCCATCAGAGCTCTTGGGTGGCCAGGTGCACTGTCAATGAGCATAACATTTTGAAAGGAATGTTTTTCTGAGCAGTAGGTCTCAACAGTGGGCTTAAAATAGTCAATAAACCACGTTGTAAACAGATGTGTTGTCATCCAGGCTTTGCTGTTCCATTTACAGAGCACAGGCAGAGTAGATTTAGCATAATTCTTAAGGGCCCTAGGATTTTCAGAATGGTAAACAAGCATGGGCTTCAACTTAAAAGTCACCAGCTGCATGAGCCCCTAACGAGACAGTCAGCCTATCCTTTGAAGCTTCGAAGCCAGGCACTGAATTCTCCTCTCTAGCTATGAAAGTCTTAGATGGCATCCTTCTTCCAATATAAGAGTGTTTCATCTACACTGAAAATCTGTTTAGTGTAGCCACCTTCATCAATTATGTTAGCCAGGTCTTCTGGGTAACATTTATTAAGTTCATCATCTTACATGGGCATTGTTTGTGGTGCCCCAAAACAATTACAATAGTAACATCAAAGATCCCTGATCACAGATCACCACCACAACAGATACAATAATAATGAAAAAGTTTGAAATATTCCAAGAATTACCAAAATGTGACACTGAGACATGAAGTGAGCACAGGTTGTTGGAAAAACGGCACCCACGGGCTTGCTCAATGCAGAGTTGTCACAAACCTTCAATTTGTAAAAAATATAGTATCTGTGAAGCACAATAAAGCAAAACAAAATAAAACAAGGTATGCCTGTACTTTATACCTGTTGCCATCGAGTCGATTCCAACTCATAGCGACTCTATAGGACAGAGAAAAACTGCCCCACAGGGTTTCCAAGAAGCAGCTGGTGGATTCAAACTGGAAACCTTTTGCTTAGCAACCCAACACTTAACCTCTACGCCACCAGGGTTCCAAAACAGATACCGCAGAAAGAAAAATGTCATCAAGAACTCTAAGAACAAAATGTTAATCATCAAAAAGGGTCTGCAAAATCTTTTTTCTTTAAGACAGACTAAAAAAAATCATAATGGAAAAGTTAAACCCAAAGAGATGTCACTTAACCTCAAAAATTAAAGATTTCTAATTTCTTCCTCTAACACTACAGAATTCCTCCTTCATTCTACGTCTCTGTATCTCAACAGGTAAGGACTCTACAAAATACGTCCTATCAACAATAGCCTGTCGTAGCTACCTACTGCTGCCATAACAGAAATGCCACAAGTGAGTGGCTTTAAAGATCAGAAATTTACTGTCTCACAAGTTCAGGAAGTGGCTCTACAGGAAGGCCGTTCCTTGTCTATTTCGGCTTCTAGTAGCTGTCAGCAATTTTATCAATTCCTGGGTTGTAGATTTATCTATTTCTATTATCTGTCTTCCTCTTCCCCGCTATGTGTTCTGCATCTATTCTACTCTTTTTATAAACTCAGAAGTGATTTGATTTAGGACCCACCCTACTCTGGCATGATCTCAATAACATTACAAAAGAAAACAAGGTCATGGTATAGGGGTTAGAATTTCAAATATATTTTGAGGGGAGGGGAAATTCAATCCATAACACAACCCAAAATGGTTTTCAGAATTATATTTATTTACTAAAACTCTCATCATCTCCCACATAATAATTTAATAGTGTTCCAAATAACTATATTTTACCTAAAACAGGGCTACTTTCAAAGGTAGGGGGTAGAAATCTAAAACCTATGTATCTCAAAGAAAGTGCTATAGACATTGCATAAATATCTTTCTTTTGTATCTCTCTATTCCGGTAGGAACATATATAATAAACACCAGCCACTCAAATATAAATTGCTCCCATAAGATTAATGACCATGTTTGCTAAAAGAGAATCTGAGACTCCCAAAGGAAATGCAGAATAAGATAGGGACTAATCAAAATCTCTTTAATTTACATAATGTAACCTAACTTCATTTCACTTGGATCCACGATCGATGTCCATGGAAGCAACAGTCAAGAAATCAAACAAAGTACTGCACCGGACAAATATGCTGCAAAAGACCTCTTTAAAGTGTTGAAAAGCAAAGATGTTACCTTGAGGACTAAGATGTGCCTGACCCAAGCCATGATATTTTCAATCACCTCATATGCATGAGAAAGCTGGACAATGAATAAGGAAAACCAAAGAAGAACTGATGTCTTTGAATTACGGTGCAGGCGAAGAATACGGACTATACCATAAACTGCCAGAATAATGGAAAAGCTGTCTTGGAAGAAATACAGCCAGAGTGCTCCTTGGAAACAAGGATGGCAAGACTTCGTCTCACATACTTTGGACATGTTATCGGGAGGGACCAGTCCCTGGAGAAGGACATCATGCTTGCTAAGGTGGAGGGGCAGGGAAAAAGAGGAAGACCCTCAATGAGATGGACTGACACAGTGGCTACAACAATGAGCTGAAACCTAGCAATGACTGTGAGGATAGCGCAGGACCACGCAGTATTTTGTTCTATCGTACATAGGGTCGCTGTGAGTCTGAACCGATCAGATGGCACGAACAACAACTTAACTGCCAGTCTCAACTGATCATTATGTTAACATCAACCGAACTCTCACTTATTCCTAATACCAAACTTCTTAGAATTCCTAAAACACACTGCCTCTAGGCCTTTACTCACTTTGTTCCTCTGCTAAGCTCTTCCCATCTTTCCTCACCTGGCTAATCCCAGTCATCCCCTAAAACTGAGTTTGGGTGTTCAACTCCAGAAACTTTCTCCAAACCTCCCAGGCAGGAAAAGTCCCACTTCCCTCAGTATACTCATGGAATACCTTTAAAATATTTAACACAGCAGTTACCATATTGTATTGAAACAGGAGTGCAACACCTGTCCCTCCGTGAGACCACTATCCTAAGGAACAAGGGTTAGTTCATTTGTGTTTATGATCTCAGAGTCTGGAACTGATATATGGTAAAAAACCAAAACCTAACCTGTTGAGTCGATTCCAACTCATGGCGACCCTATAGGACAGAGTAGAACTGTCCCATAGGGTTTCCAAGGAGCAACTGGTAGATTTGAACTGCCGACCTTTTGGTTAACAGCCAAGCTCTTCACCACTGTGCTACCAGGGCTCCGGTATATGTTAAAGATTCCATAAATATTTTGCAAAAACAAAACAAAAGCATGAAAATTTTATTCAGGAACCATTATGTATATTGTTCATTTTAAAAATGCTAAGACGTGGTCTCTATCATACTCAGTCTAACTGTAGAGATAAATCGGTTATATAAAAAAAAGAGATCATTACAAAACCAAGAAATTATAAGCACCAAAAAACTAAGACACAGGGTTCAAAGAATGCAGAAATCACTAGGGTATCAAGGAAGTTTTCACACAAAAGGTGAGGCTTAAGCTAAGGTAGCGGATGATGGCATGTCCTATAGGAGAAATGGCCTGGAAAGAGAGATTAAAGCAGGTGTGGATATGACACATTTAAAAAGACAATGAGCAGATTACTCTGGTTAGGGCAGTTTGTTCCTGCCAGAGCATAATGAGATATCATGTGGCAGAGGTGGTGGTGCTGCTAGTTGCTGTTAAATTGGCTCCAACTCATGGCGACCCCATTACAAGAGAATGAAATGTTGCCCAGTCCTGCATCATCTTCATAATCCACTGTTATAGCCACTGTGTATTTTGAGTGCCTTCAAACCTAGAGGGCTCATCGTCCAGCACTATACTGGACAATATTCTGTTGTTATCTATAGGTTTTCATTGGCTAATTTTTAGAAGTAGATCACCAGGCCTTTCTTTATAATCTGAGTCTAGAAGCTCCACTGAAACCTGTCCACCATGGGTGACTCTGCTGGTATTTGAAATACCAGTAGCATAGCTTCCAGTATCACAGCAACACGTAAGTCACCATAGTACAACGAACTGACAGACAGGTGGTGGATGGCAGAGGTAGATGACGACCATTAGATGAAAGCCAGAAACGCCAGGCTAAGGAGTTTAAGCAAGAGAGCTATACACAAAATGCTTTTTCAGGAATATTAATACAGAAGCAATGCAAAAGACTAGCTCGCTGGGGGACAGGCAGTAGAGAGCTTGAAGGAGAACCAGAATTTGTTAAAGCACATGTAAACCTTTGTTATTTAGTTTAACATTGACAGCAATTTTTTGAGATCAATGTTTCATTTTAAAGATGAAGAAATCATAGCTCAGAGAAGTTGTCAGTATAAAAACAGAGGTAGTAGTAGGTAGTGTTTAAAACTCAAATCTATCTGATCCAAAGTCAACGCTTTCTTCTTGCTGTTTGCCAGAACTGCATACAAGGTTGGGAGACTATTTCAACAGTATGGGTATAAAGCTGACAGTGCTGGCAATGAAAAAGAGGAGACAAAAGGAAGGCAACATTTCCAAAATGGTGTGCGTATGGAAGAGAATGCAGATCTCAAAGATAACCACAAGGTTTTGAACCTGGGCTTGGGAGAAGGGTGAGGGGCAGCACTAATAAGGAAAATGAGAATACATGAGGAATAGGTAAGAAGATGAAAAGGAGAAGGACAAACAGTTTTCTTTTAAGAGTGCTGTATTTGATATGACAGTAAGACTTCTAAAATTAGAAAATGTGCTGCAGGCAAAGGTGCAAATTATCAAATTAGTTAGTACCAGAGATATAAAATTTCCAGGCACTGTCATTGTTGTTAGGTGCCATCAAGTCAGTTCTGATTCACAGCAACCTTATGTATAACAGAACGAAATGCTGCCTGGTCCTGCGCCATCCTCACAATCATTGCTATGTTTGAGCCCATTGTTGCAGCCACTGTGTCAAGCCATTTTGTTGAAGGTCTTCCTCATACCCACTTAAAACTTACATAAACCAAAAACCAAACCCACTGCCATCAACTTCTATAGTGCTTATGTGCCATAACTATTCCAAACACTTTACACTTATTAACTCATTTGATCTTTATAATCCTATGAGGTAGTTACTACGACCCACCCCCCAATGTTACAGATGGGGAAACTGAAGCACAGAATGTCTAAGTAACTTCCCCAAGGTAACACAGCCAGTAAGCGGCAAAGCTCTGCTTTGAATCCAGGTCTTTCTGCTTATGACTTATGCTTATACACTCACTATCCTGCACTTTACTATGCATTATTTTATGTTTACACCTATTTCATTAAATAGTTTATAAACTCTCTGAATGACAGGAATGATACACCAACTTGTCTCCCCAGGACCTAGCACGATGATTTGTACTAAGTAGATGCCTGAGAGATTTTAAACAATGATGATGTAGTGATCAGCAAAAGTCCCATGAGTGCATGTGGTATCTGAGGAAAACAAATGTAGAGCTGGTGGGGTGAGGTGGACCAAGAAAACTAAATAAGAGGTGGGGATAATCACAATCCTGGAATCTCGGTGCTAAAACCAACAGATCTCAAGAACTTCCCATAAGGCCCCTGTGCATATCATAGCAGGTATAAACTATGTGGTAATTATGTACTTACTTTTCAGTCTGATAAAACTACTTAAGAACATATTCTCTTTTTATCCCCAGGGATCTGGCATATATCTTGGCCCAGACTGAATGTTTACTGGTGAGATGGATGAATAGATATGATAACGAGGAACACAGAAAGAAAGGGAGGAAAACAAAATTATGGTTATGAGAGAAATGAAAACAATCAGTGGATGAATTTGGCCATTAGGAGGCTCTGACACCTTTGGAAATAATCAATTCTAATACAGTGCTAAGGAAAAATAGCAGGACTACAAGGTATGAAGGAAAAGTAGAAGGTAAATAAAAGGAAAACAGTATAGGGCAAACTTGAAATGGTTAGCCATAAAAGAAAAGTAAGGAAGGACAGAGGTTAAAGGGAAAACAGGAGCAGGAAAAAAATTTTAAGGAAAAATTTAGATTAGTTCACATAGGAGGAGATTAATCAAGGGGAATACTGTAATTAAAAAGATTAAAAGAAGAGACAGCACAACTAAAATAAGGTCCTACAGGAATGGTATACAATTGAGAGCAGTTAAAGGTAGGGATTCTGTAGGAACCTACCTGACCAACCTGTCTTTGCCTTTTCAAGGTCCATACCAGACATCAAATCTGCAGCACTAACACTTCCACATCTCTACTTCTCTGTCCATAAACCTATTTTATCTAAGAACAAATTAGAAAAGTCTGATCAAAATACAAATGCCATGTATTAAACGGAAATGAAATTTTTAAATTTATTTATAATAAAGGAGCCATGAGATATTCCTTCTGCCTGAATGTCAGTATGTCCAATATTCACGTTTAAAAGTCCCAGCCATCTTTCAGGACCCAGATCAAATCTCAACTCCTCCAAAAAACCCTCCTCATCCCACCTCCCGCTCTGATGGAATAAATCTCTTCTTGCCTATACTCACACAGTACCATTGTTTTCCCATCAACAGCACTTATCAGCTCACCTGCTATTATAGTTACTTAAATGTCTTTCCCTAGTATCTGAGTTTCCCGTTGGCAAAGCCCCATGATTGTGTTCTGCACATAGTTAAGTATTCAATAACTGCCAGTAAAATAAAACAACAACAAAAAAATATTTTAAATACGTACAAGTGTTTATGGGTAAAGTCTAAACATGATTACCAGCTTTACCAGATGCTGTTCAGTCAATTCCGATTCATGCTGACCCCATGTGTTGCAGAGCAGAACTGTGCTCCACAGAGTTTTCATGGCTGTGACCTTTTGGGAACAAACTGCCAAGCATGCCTTTTGAGGCACCTCTGGGTGAGTTCAAACTGCTAACCAACCTTTCAGTTAGCAGTCTGGGTATAAAGGTGGGCTTTACTAGTTGGGTATGAAGTTTGTGCCACCTAGGGACTCCTCTAAACATGGTAACTAGCCTATTCCTACCTCAGAGATAACTGATAAGAGAAGCATAAGAATTAATCAGTGGCTTGGAGGAGGAGAAAACAAGAAAATGAACCTACACTGTGCATATATGATATACCTTTCCTATACATTTCTAAATCACTGGTTCTCAACTGGGAGTGAATCTGCACCTCAGGGAACATTTGGCAATGTGTGCAGACACTTTCGGCTGTCACAAACAGGTGGGAATGACACTGGTATCTAGTGGGAAGAGGTCAGGGTTACTGCTAAACATCCTACAATGCATACGACAGCTCCCTACAACAAAGAATCATCTGGCCCAAAATGTCAGCAAGACCCAAAGTTGAGAAGCCCTGTTCTAAACGAAGCAGATGGGGGGTGGGTACTGAACTTACTCTGTCTACGATTCCTAAAGTTTTCTTCAACAATGAATAGTCACCTCCTCTCTCCACCCACTAAAAATTGGGTCTAAGGCAGAGTAAAAGCAACCTTCCTAAGCAACTTCATTACAAGCTAACAAGAAAGGAGCTGGTTATAAGTTCTCACTTACTTAGTGACATTTGCCAAAACTCCATCCCTGTATTTCCCTGTAACTGCTGATTAGCCCTAACAATCTCCCAGATCACTGAAAAATCTAGCCACAACAACACAACTACTAAATTAAAATACAGCTGGACTACAAAACTTAAATGGCAATATGTAATGACCATCGCAAACATACCCACATACAGATGAACAATAACAGTAAGACGTCTGCTTAGCAATTTATTTTCTGAACAAGATTGATCAGTTAAACTAACTTATCTAAACTTTCAGGCATTCATTCATACCATCAATAACAAAAATCTAAAAGGCTATTCAGGGTCAGAGATGTATTTGGAGATAGCAAAAAATTTTCCTCCAGTACAAAGCGAACTAGCCTTTTTAAAGTCTGAACCACCCTCCTCTCCAAAACTGCCTCATAAGAAACTTGCTTTACATATCCATTAAAAAAAAAAATTGTTTCATCTACCGCTAAGGTAGAACATAGCAGCTGTTAGAAAGCAAAGAAATGAAACAAGCTAGGACAGGAAGTATAAATTTTAAATCCAACTGAAACCACAAGGGAAGCAGAAATTAACTGCCAAAATAATTTAGCCAGTCAATATGCAAGCAGGTAAAACACTATTTAACAAATAAAGTATTATAACAAATAACAGTCTCACATGCCTCAAGAGACAATAATTTATTTCGAATGATTTTATACAGTGATGTCATGTTTGGTCGATTTTCTGGGGCTAAAGCTACTTTAAATCTTGTGTTTGGCGAGGAAGAGGAACCAGGCAAAGGGAAGAAGGCATTGTCGATCACATGAATTAATGTTAGCATGTGCTACGGGACTTCTTGAAGCTTCCAGACAGTGAATACACAGCCAAACATTACCAGATTCTTCTAGAACCTGGAGTCTATGCTATTTAGTATACATATTCCAACCAAACGTTCCCACTAACTTCTCTGTCCCATGATGAAGTTCTACTTGGTACTTTAACGGCCTCAAAGACAAAGGGGGAGGGCCCTTTTGTCTTCTTTTGTCCCAAGATTCACAGTGACAAATTTTATCTTACAATGTATTGGATATTTAAATCAGCATTTAAGTGACAACCACTTTTCTACTGCCCTAGGAAACAACCCTGTGGCTGTTATATTATTTCTACTTATGGTAACAAAGTTTCCGACAAAGAAGTGTGCCAGTGGAATTCAGCTCTTCACTAATAGAGAAAAATATTCTGAATTTTTCTCCAATATGAGTATTAAATTTCCATGTCTAGAAATCTCACATCTAAGACCATTTCTTCTTTTATATAGTGTAAGAAAGTATTATTTTTATCCTCATTAAATAATACTTCTCAATTTATTCATTTGGATAGGAATCGTGTCTGCTATTATAAAAAACAAGACATTTTCCTTTTAACAAAAAAAATTCATCATCCTTTCTTACCCATAATATTACCTTTGTTCTATTTGTTCTCCTCTTTGCTCTTTTTCTACAAGTTGAGATTCATTCAGTCCCCTTTATGTTTGTTTCTTTATCTTACTGAGGCCTCCTACCTCATATCCTCATACCTACAATCCCACCATTTCCACGCCAAGATACCCCAGCTCATTTACTCTAGCAAATTAAAATTCAGCTGAGACAAAACTAATTTTCATCTACACAAGGGAGGATCTGTAGCTATGCAGTTTGAAAACCGCCCAGTCATCGTCTTTTACTACTGACAAAGGTAGGCAACAAAAACTCTTCCTACAGTCAGTCACGAAGAATAACCACTATAACCCCAAGTACACTCATTCAGCAATATCTACAGCATCCTCCCTGAGCTGTCTATAAAAACCAACAGTTCCATTTTCATCAAAGCAAAGAAAATGAACATAATACTTCCCTGAAGAAATAACTTGCTCTAGTCTCTCTACAGCTGACTTTAAATGGAATGATCACCTAAAGGAGGAGGAAGGAAATTCGGGCTGGTGACAGTCTCTCTTTATTCCACTCCCCACTTCAGTCCCAGACTCCTATCAGCCCTAAGACTTTTTTTTTTTACTTAGTACATATGAGCAAGATTGAGAAAAGACTGGCTCCCAAACACCCTTAAGAGACCTCCTCCAAGGAGCCCTGGTGGCACAATGGTTAAACGCTCAGCTGCTAACCTAAACATCGCCGGTGGTTTGAATCCAACAGCTCCACCGGAGAAAAGACCTTATGATCTGTAAAGATTATAGCCCAGGAAGCCTAGGAAACCATATGGGGCTGTTCTACTCTGTTCTATAGGGTCGCTATGAGTCAGAATCAACTTGAGAGCATATAACAACAACAACACACCTCCTCCATTTTGCCTGTTCAATTGTAGCTGGAAAATATAGGTTAAACACTGTATTCATTCTTACTCTTTTCTCCCTTCTTCAAAGAATTAAATTCATCTCAAGTTGTCTACCATTGATTCTACAACCTAAGGATAAACCAATTTATAAAAAATAAAGTCTATCAACACCAGAGGCTCTCACAGCCAACTGAGTTTCCCATTAAAATACCACTCTTCCAATCTGCCTTTCATCATACCTTTCTAGTACTACTACTACCACAGTATTTCTAGCTCTCCTTCCACTGTTACACAGATTGGTCTTCCTAGTACATAACTATGAACATGTGAACTCCCTTCTGAACAAATCACCTTGGATTTCCCACTGCCCACCCATTTTAACTACAAACTACTAATCATAGTACTCAAAATTCTCTAAAATATGGTTACTTTATCAAATATACTTTCCCTGACAACCCTGCCTATATAAAACAGCACATCCCTACTTTATTTTTCTTCCTAGTACTTGTCAGCGTCTGATATATATTTATCTGTCCGTTTACTGACTGCCTCCTTCTACTAGAATATACACTCCAATGAAAGTAAAGACTTGTCACTTTTGTTCACCATTGTATCCTTTGAACCTAAAATATAGTATTCCTTGAAAGAATGACTGAGCCCAGACATGCAGAACAGCATAGCTAATTTGGAGTTAGAAGACCTATGTTTGAGCTATAGAGCTCCCACATATCAAGCCATATGGTCCTCAGCAATTTTAGGTTCTTTGGGCTTTACTTTCCTCATCTGTAAAAAGAAGGGGCCAAACCTGATAATCTATAAAACTCTAAGCTTTTCCAGCTTAGAGTTTAACCTGCATTCTTGTCCAGCTGGACTCATTATTTCCTGAACACCAACCCACCCCATCTACTTACAGTTTCCTTCCATCTGGAACCCCCTCTTCTCAATCAACACCTGCCAGGATACTGTTTATCCCTCAAAGTCCATTTTAAAAGTGTCATTTTTTCCTTGAAGCCTAACAAACTATAAGCTCTGTGAAGAGCAGGGTGGGGTTCTTACTTTTCTATTCTCAGCAGATGGTACAATTCTTCTCATATAGGTGATCAACAAAACATCTGATGAATGATGAGTGTACAGCTAAGCAAATGAACAAAGGAAGCCTTTCTGGATTTCCTCAATTGTTCAGGCAATCTCCTGCCTTTGCACTCTTATAAGACTTAGTATCTTTGACGGTAGTTACCATATTCTAGCCTGTGCTGTTATTTATTTACTCACCTAGTAGATACCAAACTGCAAATTCCTTAAGATTAAGGACTGTCCCAATGGTTTTCATATCTCCCTGCAGCACCTACCATAGGTCTTTGGCATAGTTGTACTTATTATGTTTATCTGATATGCTAAATATTAAAGGGATAATACAGGAGAAAAAGATCTCAATATACAGATACCATTCCTATGGTCATTGTGGGAATCTTGTCTCTGTTACTCTTGCACTCAACCATAGTTCTAAGACCTTATCATTCCCTCTTCTCTATACTCTCAAAAGTAGAGTAGCCGCTGTCACGTATCACTTACTACATACCTCCTCTTGCAATGTACATACAGGGATCGCCTCACGTCAATATTTTCACTTCACTAAAGAAAAAAACCTGACGAACTGCTTCCTTAAAGATTACAGCAAAGAAAACCTTATGGGACAGTTCTACTGTACAGCACCCAACAGCAACAGCCAGCTAAAACGACATTTCTCCTCATTTCAGGCTTCTACTCTGTCAAATTCTCTTCTCTAAAAGATATGAAACCAATTTTTTCTTTAAAACATCTCCCCATAAGGCCTGCCTTTCTTACTTCTGCTCCTAAAAGACAAAAAAAGACTCACTGTAAGGTCTTCCTTCCTCTTTTCTAAGAAGTAGCAACTCCTCAATTAATTTCAGGCTTTAGCAACCTTACTTTTCTCCACCATCAGGATTTTTGTCTCTGTTTTCCTCTAAGCTCTTATTTTGCTTGTGGAGAACCTTTCTGGCTGCACAATTGCTGATGCCTTTCCATTCAATATGCTCTCGCCATCACGTAGTAAATTCCAGTATTTCTGTTAGCTTTCCCTTCCTAGAATGTGTACCAATTGTCACCCTCCTCCTATCCGGGACACACATTACACTCATACTCTGTACCCATGCGTCACTCTACCTCCGAAATACAAGTTCCTTACACCACTCTTAATGAATGCACACGACTCTCAGAATGGTATCTTCCGACTGCAATCATTCCAACCCAGTATCTTCTGGGGAGCCCAACCTAGTCCATACTACCTCCCTTTCCTCATCTTCCCATCCTTTCTCCCTTTTTATGCCTGCCCCCCGCCCCGCCAACTAACTGGAGCTGACATTATTCCTCTTATTCTCAGCCCGAGAAGAACAAGTTCCAGTTTCCTGAGGACTCCCTTTCCTCTCCCCCCACCCCACCCCAGGTGTGCAGACTTCGACCCTGTCCTCTCCTGCGTCGCTCCAGCCAATCCCACACCACACTACGTTTCCCCACCACCAGGATCAGACAAACCCCTTCTCTATACCTATATCGACTCGGGGTCGCCGCCGCCTCCCAGGCGCCTTCGCCCACCCTTCCCCAGCGAGCCCGCGCTCACATTCTCACGCTTCCCCAACCTCCCTTTCCGCACCGCGACGAGCCGGCTTCCCTAGAGCTCAGCCAGTCCGCGGGGGCCAGGCACCCATACAAACATGTGTGTACCTGCTCCGCCCCTCCCGCAGATCCCCTCGCAGCCCCGGTCTCCCAGCCTGAGAAGGAGAGGACACAGCAACTCCCCCGCCACCTAGGACATACCACCTCTGTGTCTGTTGCCCCATGCCCCAACCCTCGGCCAGCTCCCCGTACGTATGAGGTCAGCCTCGGCACTCACCGGAGATACTGCGCGCTCTGCAGGCTCATCCTCCGCCGCCGCGTCTTCCCGCGAAGCGTCCGTGGGTCTCTCAAGCTCCTCGGAGCGGCCCCGCGGCCCCGCGGGTGCTGGCGGCCGCCGCCATCTTCCTCTCCTCCGGCTCCTCCTCGCTCGGCGGGGGGGGTGGGGGTGAGCGAGGCGAAGGGGAGGGAGTGGGGAAAGCTGCTCTCGCTGCTTCTCCGGCCCTTGAGGCGCAGGGACACTCCGACCCGGGAGGGGGGAGGGGGAGGGCGCAGGGAAGGGGGCGGGGGAAAGAGGAAGGAGAAGCAGAGGAAGGAAGTAGGGGTCCCTCTCGCGAGAATTCAGCGACGCCGAGCCCACCCTGTGATTTCCGGTTCTCTATAGAGCTCCCTCTTGGGATCAGTGGGCTGTGTGGCGCTTGTGCGGCTGTGCCTGAGCGGCCTGTTGGTGGCGCTTCGCTGCTTACTGCCAATCCACCCCTCTACCGCGTGAGGGGGCAAGCCCAGCCTCACCGGGAACATCGAGCCCAAATCAGCCGGGAGTTACACTCAAAGTCTTCCCCCGTCTTTCCACTCCACCCAATTTCTCTTTTCCTTTTCCCACTCCCCTACTTTTTCCCACCGGAAACGCCGTCTCTTCCTCCTACGGTTCCGCCCGCCAGTCCCTGGTCTCTTATCTTCCCTCGCGCGCTAAAGGGTGACGCGAAAGACTCTCTCCGCTTTTCTAAGGCCCCTCCCCCTGCACGCCGAGGGACTGTTAAAGGCGATAGAGTGGAGCCCGGGGGGCAGAGGGAGAAGAGAAAGGAAAGTAATCGGATTGGATAGGCAGTTGCCAAGGCAACTGCAGGCTGCGGTTGTATTGTCATAGGAACCTGTGTGTGCTGATAGGGTGACCCCGTGGCGAATGGGTTCCCGGGAAACTGCTCAGGGTTCCCCCTAGCTTTCCCCTTTATCTAAAGGCCGCCCCCAGCTTGGGAATCGAGGTAGTTCTCCCAGGCAGCGAAGTCCATTTCCTCCTCTCTTCCCCCTTCCCACAGCCATGGCGGGGTCGACCGCCAGGCATTCACCATGGGTTTTCCCACCCGCACGTGGGCGGGAACCACCTCCATAGTTTCCTCTCAGCGCCGGGCGTGGAGAGGGCCCCGCCCCGCGAAGATGCAGGCCCTGAAGGATGGCGGGCGGCAAGCTGGAGCGGGGAGAGCGAGGCGGCGGCGCGAGGCTACGAGAAAGGGCGAGGGGTTTCCCCACAACTGCCTCCGGCTCTGGGAGGCGGGATCCCGCCTGGACGGGGTCCCTGAGGGAGGAGAACGGCACACGACTGCCGCGATGCGATTCCTCTCCTGCAGACGGAAGCATTCGGCTTTCCCCGGCAGGTCGACCTCTCCCCGAGATCTTCCCCCCACCGCCTCCACACACCCTGAGCGACCGAGCCCCCTCGGAGTTCCCGCGCGGCTTTCCCAAGCCACCGCCTACTTGCGGAGAGGCCAGAGTGAGAGTAGGAACACATCCTAGAAGGCCAGCAAGTCATTTTCAAGCATTTAGAGCTGGGGACGAGGTGATTGCTCTCCTTCTTAGAGGCACCCCCCCAGTGGGGGTCCCGCTAGATTATCCAAGGCCAACCTCGGAGCTCCTCCCTCTTCACCCTTCCTCCTGCGATCACGAGTCTGCTATGATTTAGAACTTGTCACTGTATCTCTTGGGTTAGAGAGGAAAGCATTGGGTAAAATAGTATCTAAAAGAACCTACATATAAGTGCGAAGTTCCAATGAAAGGCGTCTAGGAAATGGACTTTCAATCATAAAACAAATATTTTTTTAACGTCTGTTATGTGTATTTTGTGTCAGGCTTGGGTTTTTCAAAGCAGAAAATAATGAGACTTAAAAAGCAGAAAATAATGAGACTTAAAAAGCAGAAAATAATGAGACTTAAAAAGCAGAAAATAACATGGAGTGTATGAGAAATAGTTGAAGTCATCATCTTAATGATTGAAGGACTTATTTGACAGTTTACAAGTTATATTTTCGATTCATAGAGTTTTGTGGAGTCGTTTAAGGAGCTATCCCAAAGTACTTTAGGATATGTAACAGTATAAAATCCTCCAGGAATGCAGTTCTCATTGGATAGTTAAAATTGGGATTTTAACGAGCTGTTTTGGTTTGGGTACCTGATTCCTGCTGTCTTCATGCTAGCTAAAGAAGCGCTTTTACAGATCCTAACCTGAAACCTCACTTATTTAAAAACTGGGCCAGTGTTTACTTGGAAAATCATATATAGTTTGGAGGAAATGAAAGTACAACCTACTTTGAAATAAATCTCAAGGACAGATTTTCATTAGCGAAACAAACTGAACTATGCCCCTCTCCTCCCCCAAGCTGCAAGAGCCTAGTAGGATGCGGTGTGACGCGCGCGGTGATTGCAAGCAGTACAATGACCTCTTATCATCCAGTCGGGCTCCAACGCGTCGCCCACTCATGGGGAAGAGAGCCACCTAGTGCGAGACTGTTCTCATCTCTGGTGTAAGATCCTGCTTTTCCTTCAACCCTGGGAATCCAAGGATGGAAGTGGTCACTACTACGTTTACATCAAATAAGCCTGCATTTCTTTCGTGAAATTTATTGGTCGGATTTTTTCTAGATTTTAACTAATAAAATGTTCTGTAAATAATTACCCCTTGCTAATCATCGTCATAACACCTTTTATTTCTGTGGCACACATCTCCAGTAAACAGTATATGTGCGGATATCATGACACTACTGGTAAGTAACCTAGGAAAATATTACTGTGTTCTCATTTTGAAAATAACAAAGCTGGCATCAGAGATGAACCCTTTTGTTGTGGTTTGCTGGTTTATTTATTCAATAAACATACACTGAGCACATATATTTCAGGCACTGTCCAGGTTACTATGGATACCACGATAAAAGAGACACAATCCCTATCTCAGAAGAACCCACCTTCTGGTAGAGACATCAGAAAGTAGAGAGGTGATTAGGATGCAAAATGACAGTAATTGAGGTAAGAGCAAAGTAATTTAGGGACACAGATGTGGGTCAGAAATATTAAATAACCTTTGTGTTTTATAGCAGCTTTCCTAAAAATTCTATAAGATTCTTCAATAGCCTTACAGTACCCCTGCAAACTAGATAGAATAGTAACATTTACATTTTACAGATTATAAGACATTGATACCAATCTTGCAAGTAGCTTTCAAAAATCAATAACAGTCAGGAAAATTATATCTGGAATTTACATACTGCATACATACATACATACATTTCCAAAACTCTTTCTACTGCCTCCTACCATCAGCAGAAACAAGCATCATTCTGCAATATATTTCATTTACTTTTTCCTGCAGATATAGAGTTCATCTAAATTAAAGAGGAGAGTCTGCCTCATTTCCTTTAGTCTTACTTGATTTTAAGTTTTTCAGTTTGTGCCTATTTTTGGCTAAATTATCATGGAAACAGTACAAGCTAACAGTGTTTATTCTAACTCTGTTATCTCAGTCTTTGAGGTTCAGTTTCCTCTTTGATTAAAATGAAAACATAACCTATTGTATAGACTTTCTGTGAGCTTTAATGATATGATATATGTAACAGTATAAATGAATGCCTGACATACAAAACTAGCACTTGATAAATGTTCATTTTATTTCTGTACTTTTTTATATCAAGCCAAAAGAATAATTTAGGACTAGTGCAGCATAAAATTATTTTTAAAAATTATTTTTAAACAATATCTAGTCTTTGTCTATATTATTCATAGGTCTGACTACACACTCAAATCTATTCTTATTACGTGATAGAAGATAAATTTCTTTATCCATGACTCTGAGTACAGGAAAGAATACACTATTAGGTCATTGTGGGTCATATTCCCAAGGTTTGAAACTTTTCAAAAACTCTTTATCACTAAAAACAGCCTAACATAACCATATTTCTGCCCAAGTAAACAGAGTTGCCACTTTACAAACACCAAGTTCTTTCTGAGAAGTTACTCTTAACATTCCTATCAAATTGACCTAGAGTTTCAGTAACCTGACAATTAATACATAGCAAGTCTCCTCCCTTTTTATAATAATAGATATCTCACCTGTTCCATGAAACTTCAACAGGGACTAATTTACTTTAATATTTAGCCTTCATATTCTGCATGTTTCCAAATCGTATGCACAATTAGGTACTTGATAAACATGCTTCTATTTTGATGAGAAGAATGATTTATCAGTTACAAGAGTCTAGTACACAATGTGTATGAAGCTGGCCCATACTCTTTGGTACCACACTTCGGACCATGATGTTAAGTGATTCAGTCTAGTGAATGATTCATTCTTTTCAAATAGTGAGCCAGATACAATTTGATGTGTCAACTCGGGTCTCCTGTTGCTTGGAATTTCTTAGATCAGGGGTCAGCAGCCTCGCAATTTGCCAAGTATATTCATCCACTCCTAAGAGGGAGTCACTGACCCTGAAGAACAGTCAGGGAGCATTTTGGTCCAAAATCCAGGGAAAGAAACGTGTGGTTTGGGAGGCAGTGCAGTGAGATTAGGAGAATGGTAGCCAGAGCTAGCTCTCTCTGCTTCTCCATTCTTCTAATATCTGCTAAAAAACCAAACCAAACCCATTGCTGTCGAGTTGATTCTGACTCATAGCAACCCTATAGGACAGAGTAGAACTACCCCATTGGATTTCTAAGGAGTGCCTGGTGGATTCCAACTACCTACCTTTTGGTTAGCAGACAGGTGCTTAACCACTGCACCACCAGGGCTCCAAAGCCTTACTAATCTTCAAGAACTTCCCCCAATTCCCAGTAAATACCTCTGGGAGACAGCCACACCTTAAAATCCTACCTGCTAATTTAGTGGATGAAGACAATCTGGAGATTCTCATAGAGAAGATTGAAGAGTACTAAAAAAATAAAAATAAAAAACTTAGCCTCTTGTGATATTTCCTATGTCTAGCGTTAGGGATGAAGTAGTTTTCGATCAAGAATATCTTTGAGCTGAGTGAAATGAAGGAATCCCACGTTTTTAAGGAAAATGTGTAGATATACATATGCGTGTGTGTGTGTGCATCCTTCTCTCCCAGTGTGTGTTATACACCTTTGCCTAAATGAGCTGTACATATTTGTGTGTTGGGGCCGTGGGGAGGTGTGTGTTTATTTCCAATTAGCCTGGTTGCAGGCTCCTTAGGGGTGTAGGATATCAAGTTTCCTGTCAATTGTGCTGTTGGTTTTTTTTCTTCTTTTAAAGACTACTTTGTTGCAGTTTTTTGGTATACATTTTCATATCTAGTGATTTTGTTTTAAAATATGGCTTTTCTTTTTTTTTTAAAAAAGGAAGTTACCTTTGTTTTTTGTAAAAAGGATTCCTAAATAAATACATTATGAATTAAAAAAAAAAAACTTAGCCTCTTATACTCTATTGACAGAGGCTCTTAGTGCTCACACATCTTTTTACTATCCTAGGCATGGTATTACTGAAGCCATCCTGGGGTCCCTAATCTAAAATCAGTACGTTTGATATAAAAATCTGTTTTATTATCCAGAAGCTGTTTTTTTTTTTCCTTAAAATAATAAGTTAATATTTTATAGTCTCCACTTTCTTAATTTCTATAGGATAGACTACTATTTTTGAGCACAGAGACTATGATACTAACATTCATTGTCATAAACCTACTCTTCATCAAAATCACAGAAAACCAACCACACACACACACACAACAAACACACCCCTTTCTCTTTTCCTTGCCATTATTATTTTACTACCTCCATTTGCAATTCCAGTTAAATATGGTAAAAATGACAAAGGAGCCCAGGACTTACATTCATCACTTCAAGGCATACTGAGGAAACACACCCAAGTATCATTGTTTTTGTTTTGCTTAACTAAGTATCCTAGGATCTTTTCTATTCTCAGAAAACATCTGAGACCTACTATCTATGGGACGAGCTATCAGAAACCTAGTAGCTTTCCCTAAGAATTCTATATATCAATGGATTACTAGATATAAGATCACATCCCAAAACAAATTAAATAGTAAATTAAGTGTATTTATGTTCCACATTTCAGCCATACTAAACTTTTTTTTAAGTTTTGCTTCCTCCTTAGCACCATAGTCTTGTAGGGCAACTCAATCATCATAACATAGTTCATGAAGTTTATGTTCTGCATCCTAGTTTAGTGAGTAGCGTCTGGAGTCATAAAAGCTTGCGAGTGGCTATCTAAGGTACAACTATCAGTCTCTTTTTGTCTGGAGCAAAAGATAAAGAAGGAAGCTAAAGACTCAGGGAAGAAACTAGAATACAGAACTAGCAGTCTACAAGAACCATGGGCTCACCTACCCCAAGACCAGAAGAACTAGGTGGTGCCTGGCTACCACTACTGAATGCTCTGATCAGGGCCACAATAGGCAGATCCTGACAGAAGGGGAGAAAAATTGTGGAACAGAACTCAAATTCTTAAACAGTCCATACTTACTGGACTGACTTAGACTAGAGGACTCCCCAAGACTATCGCCCTGAGATACTGCATAAATCCTGAACCGAAAGTACCGAGTCCACCTTGTAGCTGAATAACAGATTACCTCATAAAATAAAGAATATTACCAGTGAGTACTGTGCACCTTTAAAAAATCATCTATACGAGACCAAATGGTTAGCAATTACTCTAAAGCAAAGATGAAAGGATAAGGGGACAGAGAAACCAGATTATTGGAAGTGAAACATCCAGAAGGAAGTTAATGAGAATGTTAACACATTGTGAAAAATGTAAGCAATGTCTCTGAATAATTTGTATAGTAATTGTTAAATGGGAACCCAATTTGCTGTGTAAACTTTCACCAAAAACACAATATAATATTATTTAAAAAAAAAAAAGTTTTGCTTCCTGGCTTAGATTCTCCATTGGCTTTCTACTATCCTAAGAATAATGGCCTCAGTCCTTAGGATAACCTGGTCTCTGTCTGCCTCGTCGCTAACATTTCCCCGGCATCATCACTCTAGCCGCCGTGACCTTGTCATAGTTACTTGAATGGGCGTTGTTCTTTTCCACCTCAATGCTTTTGCACAAGCTCTTCCCTCTATCTAGATTTCTCTTCTCCCAAGACCCCTCGTCTCCCTTCTTATGTTTAGGCTTGAGCTTTTTTGGAAAAACTATCTCTAACTACCCCACCACCATTAGACCAGGTTAGCTAAATTCCCATAGCACCTGGCCCATCTTCTTAATGACATTTGCCATATTAGTAATTCTTTGTTCAATGTCTGTTGCTTCCAATTGGCTGTAAACTCTATAAGGGCAGACAGTGTGCGTCTTTTGCTCACCATTGTATTAATCACTCACCTAGCAGATTTCCTGATACAAGGGGCAGTCAATAAATGTTTGTAGAATGAATAACTTATAGAAAAAAGACAAATTAATAGAAATTTTGACCATTCAGCATCAAGTAAATGCTTAAAATTCCTGACTACCTAATTATAGAATATTCTCTAGAAGTAATTCCTAAGCAATAAGAAAATAACTTTACTAGGCCTTCAACCCATCCGGATAATTGAAATCTGCTATTATATTTAACAAGATGAAAGTTTTAATTAAATGAAATTTACTTATGCAATCGGTAAAGAGCACACTTACAAGATTATAGAAAACTCATCAATTATCTCACAGCAAAGTCTCAGACTTCAATGTAGAAAACAAGTCTTCAATGTCCAAATCATTCTCTTCATGTTTTTTAATTGGAAAATATGGGAAGAAGTTAATCCTTTTATTACATGGCGGAAGAAAAACACATTGCTGGGGGAGGATGACAAAAGAAAAAGGTGACTATCAGCTAATTAGAGGATACCAAAAAAAAACGCGTTGCTGTTGAGCCAGTTTCAACTCATAGCCATCCTACAGGACAGACTAGAACTGCCCGTTAGGGTTTCCAAGGAATGGCTGGTGGATTCAAACCACCAACATTTTGGTTAGCAGCCGAGCTCTTAACCATTAAGACAGAAAAATTAGATTTCAAAATTTAGAAATAAAATTGGATCAGGGCATTGAATAGAAAGCTCTGTTATGTTTGTATTTCTCACCAGAAAAGTATTTATAAATTCTAGCATCATTTTTGGTTTTTTCCTCTCCCTGTAACGGGGTAGGGCTAGATAAATTGATGTAAGATTCTTAATGAAAAAGCCATATCCAATTTCTAAGTAAATGAGCTCATTAAATTATGTTTCTGGATGCAGGTTCTCCAAGTTCAATTAAATTAACTAATGTATGTAACATCTCAGCCTTTAGTAGGCACTCAACAAATGCTTCTGCTCTCATTATAAATATAGAGTGAATAAGAACTTCACACAAACTCTAATGTAGATTAAACTTGTTTAAAAAAAAAAAGTGCTATAGAATTGCATGTAAAAAGGAAGGTATACAGCACACTGCCTTAAATCCATATGACCAGTTATATCATATGACCAAGTATGAATTGGCAAAAGATAGCTTCCATCTATTTAAGGAGGCTGTCTCAGTTCGTTAGCTGTTATATGTTTGAATGATATGAGAGCTAAGATCTGTCAAAAGCTGAAGAGGTTAAGGAGGCGTGTAAGGAGCAAAACCAGCTGCTTGTTCTTTCCCCTCCCCTCTTTGAAACTGACACCCTGGAAATACAAGGCCATCTCTGGAATGGCTCTCCCTTTCTCTTTCTCTCTCAAGCATCTATCTTTGGCTGTAATATTTCTATTACGGTCCCCTAGGTGATCCAATCCTTTGTCCAAGAGGTTTTAGTTCTTTAATGATGCCCTTAAGGGGGAACCAATGTGTAGGGCATGGCAAATACTGGAATGCCAGTGTTTCCAAAATATAGCCAGCAGTGGCACAGATGTTGCAGAAGGTTATTAGCTGTAGAAAAAAGTTCAAATTAATCTTCTGTATTTGTGAGACAGCCAAATTTTAGCATTAAATCACAGTTGGAATTTTAGGTAGAGTTATGAGTTTAAGGCCTACAGGGGATGTTCACTTGATTAATTCCTATCCTTCACTACTCTTTCAAGAGCCCTGGTGGTACAGTGGTTAAGAGCTATGGCTGCTAACCAAAAAGGCTGGCAGTTTGAATCCACCAGCCACTCCTTGGAAGCCCTGTTGGGCAGATCTACTCTGTCCTATAAGGTTGCTATGAGTTGGAATCCACTTGACAGTAATGGGTTCTGGGTTCTGCTCTTTCAAGACAAATTTAAACCTTAACCAGTATTTTACCTCTAGGTACCTTAATCTGATAACAACGAGAAGTTGTAATGAGTTCTGGATCCTCTAGAATTTTAATATTTAATCATTTATTCATTCACTCAGTCTTCAAAAGTGTGTTGAGAACTTTCTTTTTAACAGGTCGTGTGCTGGTCACTGAAGGACAGATTCTGAACAATACAGACTTGTTCTCAGAGTTTAGGTTTAGATAAGAATTGAGTAAAGGGGCAGCTATATTATACAGAGATAAATACTGTGGTAGTGGTCTTTGGAACCATTTCAACTTGAGATCAAGTGAAGACATACAATCAGGTAAGCCACAGTAAGTGAGCCTGTCAAGTACCAGAATTCTTCAGAATGAGATTTTATAGAATTTACCTTCTCAAGTGTTATTTCCCAGCAGGAAAAGGAATACATATAGTTCAACGTGGCAGAAAAGTGATGGAAAACCATAGCCAAAGTATTCTGGACTAAAATATGTCTGAAAGATATAAAATTATGTCTATCAAGTATAACTATGAATAGAATTGCATTGAAAAATGGACAGAGATAGAATAAAATGTTAATAGCAGTTATTTCTGTGAGATTGGACTATGTGTGGGTGGCTTTTATTTCTTATATTTTTTAGTACCTCCCACCAACCAAAAAGTAAAGTGAATTTTGTTGTTGTTGTTGTTGCTGCTGCTTTTGTTTGTGGTTTCATTTTTTGATTGTTTTTAAAGAATGCCTGAACTATCTGCCATATTATGGGAGCCTCAAAGTAAGCATTGATAATTGATTTAAGACAACTATAATAGCTTTGCACAACCTGGTGACTGGAGAAAGTTCTTACTCTAGACAATTCCTAAGGGTTACTCTGGACATGTTGTAGTCTAATGCAATATCAGGTACTGATACTAAACGTACAATAAATATCGACAAGGTGATCATCCTTGAATACCACCATTACTGATCCTTTCTGGTAACTTTAAAAAATTTTTTTTATTATACTTTAGATGAAGGTTTACAGAACAAATAGTTTCTCATTAAACAGTACACATATTATTTTATGACATTGGTTAACAACCCCACGACATGTCAAC
>NW_004443957.1:20725445-20754909 GCF_000243295.1 Trichechus manatus latirostris | reverse complement strand
GCTAGATGTTCCCTGAGACCATGGTCCCCACAGCCCTCTGCCCAGCAATTCAGTCCCTCAGGGAGTTTGGATGTGTCCATGGAGCTTCCATGACCTTTCCTTGTACAAGCTGTGCTGGCTTCCCCAGTACTGTGTACTGTCTTACCCTTCACCAAAGTTACCACTTACCTATTGTCTATTCCTTTTTGGTAATTTTGGATCTAGTTTTGAGAACCATCATGGCATGAGAAAGATGAAATGCCATGGATGGAATTCACAGGAGAATAGTTTTATGTAATAAAAGTCTAAAATTAAACCTTTAGCCATTTTGCTTTCTTTATAATTTTTTTTCTTTACAATTACCTTTATAATTCTCCTCCCTCAAGTTCTGGTCACGCCACTGGCCCTTCCCAGTAATTTAACAACCCTGCATTTCCTCAGGTCTCTGGAATGTGACCAGTCAGGAAGCTCAACCTTTGGTTTTTTTTCCCTCCTTCTATCTAAGAGTGGGAAAACCCTGGTGGTGTAGTGGTCAAGAGCTACAGCTGCAAAAGATGGTGGGCAGTTCGAATCCACCTGGCACTCTTTGGGGACTATGGGGCAGTTCTACTCTGTCCTATAGGGTTGCTATGAGTCAGAATCAACTGGACGGCAGTGGGTTTGGTTTTTTTGGGTATTTAAGGGTGGAGCCTTGGAGGTGCAGTTGTTAAAGCACTGATTACTGGCTTTGAAGATGGAAGGGGGCCATAATCCAAAGAATGCAGGCAGCTTCAAAATCTGGAAAAAGGAAGAAAACAGATTCTCCTCTAGAGCCTCCAGAAGGATCAACACTGATTTTAGTCCAATAGGACCCATTCTAGAAGCTCAGGTAAAGCAGTGGTTAAGTACTGGGCTGCTAATCAAAAGGCTGGTGATTTGAACCCACCAGCTGCTGGGGATGGGGGGGTGTTGGGGGGAAGTTGTGGCAATCTGCTTCCATAAAGATTACAGCCTTGGAAACCCTATGGGGCAGTTCTACTCTGTCCTATAGGGTGGCTATGAGTCAGAATCCACTCAAGGGCAATGAGTTTGGGGTTTTTTGGTTTGTTTGTCTTGGTATTTAAGGATGAGAGAAAAAGGAGGCAGGGAAACTGAATTGGGAAAAGACAAAGTAGAGGAAGAAAAAAAAGAAAAAGAAAATCAGAAAGTATGAAGAAAGGGAAAGAAAAGCCGGATGAGCAAAGAAGGACACTAACTAGTGGCAGTAATAGTTGTCAAACACCCATCTATCAGAATCTACTTTCCACAAGAGATTTTAAGAAAAGGCTAGATCCCAAATCCATCTTAAAAGTAAAAAAGGACTTTGTGACCTCTTAAATTTACTTCCAGACTCAGTAATCCCTAACTTCTGAATGGGATACCCCTGGTTTTTGTTGCCTACAATCTGTAAGTTGGAGATGATTCCATTTAAAGATCTACTTCAAACAGGTAGGTATACACCATGAGAAACTTTATATTTGCCATTTTAAAGACTGATATTATCCAAAACAAAATTCATCCTTGAATTTGGCCTGTGACGTCTCCTAACTCTTACCCATTTTGGTACGAGTGAAAGACACCATTAAAAAGAAACAAACCAAAAGAGTAAAGTCCAAACTATTATTAAACTACTATCTATGTACTCTGCAGAAAGTCTTATTTTTAACCCTAAAGTGATCTTGAGATCACCAGAAACATTCTAACCAAATTCAATAATCTCTTATAAGCTTTTTCTTTCAAGTTTTCAGTTGCATTTGGCAATGCTAATCATGTTTATTTATTTTTTTTAGTTGTGGTAAGATGTATATAACAAAGCATTTGCCATTGTAACCACTTTTAAGTGTATAATTCAGTGACATTAGTTACATTCATCATGTTGTATAACCATCACTACTATCCATTCTCAAATGTTTTTCATCCCCTGTCATGGATTGAATTGTGTCCCCCCAAAATATGTGTCAACTTGCCTAGGCCATGATTCCCAGTATTGTGTGATTGTCCACCATTTTGTCATCTGATGTGATTTTCCTATGTGTTGTAAATCCTATCTCTATGACGTTAATGAGATGGGATTAGCGGCAGTTATGTAGATTCAATCTACGAGATTAATCTGCAATTTAAGCCAATCTCTTTTGAGATATAAAAGAGAGAAGTGAGCAGAGATACATGGGAACCTCATACCACCAAGAAAGCAGCAGCGGGAGCAGAGCATGTCCTTTGGACCTGAGGTTCCTGCGTGGAGAAGCTCCTACACCAACGGAAGATTGATGATAAGGACCTTCCTCCAAAACTGACAGAGAGAGAAAGCCTTTCCCTAGAGCTGGTGCTCTGAATTTGGACTTCTAGTTCCTAGACGGTGAGAGAATAAATTTCTCTCTGTTAAAGTCATCCACTTGTGGTACTTCTGTTATAGCAGCACTGGATAACTAAGACATCCCCCTAAACAGAAACACAATACCCCTTAAGTAATAACTCCCCAATTTCCCCTTCTTCCAGCCCTTGGTGACTACTAATAAATTTTTGTCTCTATGCATTCATTAGCTTATCCTAAGTACTTCAGATAAGTCGGATTATATAATTTTTGTCCTTTTGTTAATCATGTTTCTTTATTGAAACTATCTTTTACCTTGAATCTAATAACATTTATTTATTTATTTTCATTCTACAACCTTACCCTCATCTTTAAATTGTAATATTGCTATGGCTCTTTCCTTTTTTTTTTTCCAGTTTTGAGTCGATTCCAACTCATGGCCACCTCATGTGTTTCCGAGTAGAACTTTGCATGGGGTTTTCAATGACTATGATCTTTCAGAAGTAGATTGCCAGGCCTTTCTTCTGAGGAGCCTCTGGATGTATTTGAACTGCCAACTTTTTGGTTAGTAGCCCAGGAATTAACCATTTGCACCACCTAGGAACGTCATGGCTCTAAAAACCAAAAAAACAAACCCATTGCCATCAAGTCGATTCCCACTCATAGTGAACCTATAGGACATAGTAGAACTGCCCCATAAGGTTTCCAAGGAGGGCTGGTGCATTCAAACTGCCGAGCTTTTGATCAGCAGCCCAATACTTAACCACTGCGCCACCAGGGCTCCAGCAGGTACTTAATAAATGTTTGGCTATAACAGTTCATTAAATGGGAATATAGTTGACAGGACTTGATGACTTATTGGATGTGAGGGAGTGAAGGAAGGAATCAAGGAGACTGTCAAGTTTCTGCTTGGGAAACTGTATGGAAATAGAAAATATAAGAGAAGGAAGGAACAGGTTCAGAGTGGCGAGTAGGATGTGGAGATAATGAATTTTCTTTGGACATGTTGAACTGTAGTTGCCTGGGTGGAGAGATCTTGTGGAACTAGAGAACTTGAGTGAAATCTGAGCAAGAGTCGTAGATGTGGGAGTTATCAGCATGTAGGTGGTAATTAAAGATTCTTGAGTCTTTTTTTTTAGAAAGTCCTCCTATAAAAGCAAATGTGAGAGGTAGGAGAAGTTTTGTCTTATAAAGAGGTGAGAGACTTCAGCAGGAAAGAATTCAGTATAGAAAAATAAGAGAGAGGCTAAGTAGTCAGGAGTGGAGCTTCGGAGGAAATGGGAGAGGATAGAGTCCAGAGCACAAGCGCAGAAAGGGAAATCTCTTCTCTGGTAGAATAATAACGAGATTGTAACAGTGGGGTTTTCCGCCACCCGCATTTTCTTGTACCCCTTGCCCTTTTGGATTTCAAAAGCTTAAGAATACAAAAACTTATAGGCGCTGAAGGAATTTAGGACAGAAGGACAGATGATTTAAGAGAATATATAAAAGTTCCTCTGACTGATGTACACACAAGTTCAGAGGGGAGAGCAAGAGAAAGGGGGACTTCATATTTAGTCCCCCAACCCAAGCCAGAAACCCTGAAGTTTCTTTTATCCTATTTATAGAAACTCTAAATAGGTTTCTGGCATTGAGAATAGAGGAAACCTGAGTCTCCATCCCTAAGTAAAGCCAAGCAAGGTAGCAAGAGTTCCCTATTCAGAATGGCGTAGGAAAATAGAGTAGTTGAAATGGTATTGTGAGCACATACTTTGTTTTTGTTTTTTTTATTGTTATGCTTTAAGTGAAAGTTTACCATTCAAGTTAGTCTCCCATACAAAAATTTCTACATACATTGTTATGTGACCCTAGTTGCTCTCCCTATGCTCTGACAGCACACTCTTCCTTTCTACCCCAGATTTGCCGTGTCCATTCAGCCAGTCCTGACCCTCTCTGACTTCTCATCTTGCCTCCAGACAGGAGCTGCGCATTTAGTCTCTCGTGTCTACTTGAGCTAAGAAGTACACTCTTCACAAGTATCATTTTATGTCCCATAGTCCAGTCTAATCTTTGTCTGAAGAGTTGGCCTTGGGAATGGTTTTAGTTTTGGGCTAACAGAGAGTCCAGAGGCCATGTCTTCCGGGGTCCCTCCAGTCTGAATCAAACCACTAAGCCTGGTCTTTTTACTAGAATTTGAGTTCTGCACGCCACCTTTCTCCTGCTTCATCCAGGACTCTCTGTTGTGTTCCCTGTCAGGGCGATCATTTGGTGGTAGCCAGACACCATCTAGTTTTTCTGGTCTCAGGCCGATGAAGTCTCTGGTTTATGCGGCCCTTTCTGTCTCTTGGGCTAATACTTTCCTTGCGTCTTTGGTGTTCTTCATTCTCCTTTACTCCAGGTGGGTTGGGACCAATTGATGCATCTTGGATGGCTGCTCACTAGCTTTTAAGACCCCAGATGCCACCCACCAAAGTGGAATGCAGAACATTTTCTTAAAAAATTTTGTTATGCCAATTGACCTAGATGTCCCCTGAAACCATGGTCACCAGACCCCTGCCCCTACTACTCTGTCCCTTGAAGTGTTTGGTTGTATTCAGTAAACTTCTTAGGTGAGTACATACTTTGAATTCCTACATCTTCTCCAAGAACTTCAGTGATAAAAAATCCACTACCATCAAGTTGATTCCGACTCATAGCAACCCTATAGGACAGAGTAGAAATGCCCGATAGGGTTTGCAAGGCCATAATCTTTACGAAAGCAGACTGCCACATCTTCCTCCTGTGGAGTGGATGGTGGGTTCCAACCACCAACCTTTGGGTTAGCAGCCAAGTGCTTTAACCACTGCACTATCAGGGCTCCTTTCAATAATAAAAGTCTTTAAAAAAAGAAAAATTAAAGGACATCTCTTTTCTCATTAACAAAATAATCATATCTGGGCATCAGAAATGAAACAGAAGCACAACTGGGTTAGTGGGGCTAGAACTGTGGCCCTGAGGGTTTCTGGGTCTGAAAACAGGTAGAAGTTGCCTGGGAGCTTGAATCCCTTAGCATAAAGAAGACCAAAGGCATCCCATGCAGGGTATCGTGCCTTAGTCAGGCTCACCATGAAACTGGGATTTGGCAAAAGCTGTGACTTCCACCCTGGGCCAGAGTTTTTTTGTTCTTGTTGTTTTACATAAATTGCTCATCTGGAGTAGCACAAGAAAGCAGAGAAATAAATGTACCAAACTATTTTCCAGCTCAGTAAACAGATTTGCTATATCCTCAATATCCCTGTGGGACAAGAGTCCTGAGATACCTAGTTCTGGACTAGGGAGTCTCAGGGTCTAGATGGACACAACGCTAAAACAGGAAATGGGGTAGGGTAGGTGGAAAGATAAAAACTACCGCTTACAATGAGCTACAAAATAAAATTTGCACACAAGGAAAATTAACACTGAGAACACCAGCCAACCTCTCAACTGTCTTACTAGTTTTTGTTTAATTGATCTATGAATTTCTAATAAAGATACCTAAACAATTCCCAATACAGTTGTTGATCTTATTTTTTTCCTTGTAATTCTGTTATTTTTTGTTTTATATCATGATTATATGGTTAGCTGGATAGAACTTCTTGGTGATTTTTTTCTTTTATTCATATGTAATTTCCCTTTATTAATACTTTTTTGCTTTAAAATGTTTTCTCTGATACTAATAGTCTACCCAACTTTCTTTTGGTTAGCATTTGCTTACTATAACTTTTTCCTTTATTTATTTTCAGCTCTTCTATGTTATTTTATTATAGGTGTACCTTTTGTAAATAACATGTACCTTTTAAAAAAAAATCCTGATAGTCTCTTGTTTTTCAACTGAAAAGTTCAATTCATGTAAGTATGATATATCTGAAGTTATTTTTACCATTTTCTGTCATGTTATTTTGATTTTCTGTTTACAATGTTTTCCCCTTGTTTTTTGCTTGTCTGTCCTGCTGTTGTTGAATTGAGAACTTTTTTTTAAAATTTCATTTCTTTTACCTCTGATAATTTGGAAACGTAGATTATATTTCATCTATTCTTTTAGCAGCTACTCTTAAAATTTTAACATGTATATGTAACCATTTAATTTCCTAACAATTCTGAAGTTCTAATGTTATTGGATTGCTATTGTTATCTAGAATTTCAGTTCCATCTTTATCAAAACGCAAAACAGTTACTATCCAATCAATATATAATTAGATGTATCAACCTAAAAAATCTGTTTTGGATTTACCATTTGTTTCTTTAGCACCACACTTGCATTCTGAATTCACTTTTCTTCTTGATATAATACATGCTTTAGTAGTTCTTTCAATAAGAATTTGTGGTTAGTAAACTCAGTTTAAAAGGAGCCCTGGTGGCACAGTGGTTAAGCACTTGGCTGCTAACCAAAAGGTTGGCAGTTCAAACCCACCAGCCACTCCATGGGAGAAAGATGTGGCAGTTTGCTTTTGTAAAGATTTTAGCCTTGGAACTCTATGAGGCAGTTCTACTCTGTCCTATAGGGTCGTTATAAGTCAGAATCGACTTGATAGCAACAAGTTTTGTTTTAAACTCAGAGTTGAAAGAAAAGTTCTCATTTCACCCTCACTCTTGAATTGTAGTTTAGCTGGGTGTAGGAATCTATGTTGCCAATTATTTTCCCTCAGTACTTTGGAGATAGTATTGCATTGACCTCTGGTATTTATTGTTGCTAATGAGAAGTATGGTGTCTATCTAACTGTCTTCTCTTTTATAAGTAATCTGTGTTTTCTCTTTGTTGGCTTTTAAAATTTCTCTTTATCCTCAGTGTTATGCAGCTTCACTACAGTGTGTCTAGGTATGGATTTATTTTAATTTATTTTGCGCTTAGTATGTGATTGCATTTCAAGAACTTTAGAAAATTCTCAGTAGCATCTACAGTACATATGAGTTTCTGGCCCTGGCTTTATAGTTCTGCCAAGATGATTTGCTAGGCCACAATCTTGCAAAGGGATTGGGAAGTTTACTATGCAAATAAGGTGTGTAAAATCTTTGCAAGGATTGGACAATTTACTATGCAAGAAAAGTACATAAACCCTTGCAGGATTGGATAGTTTACTATGCAAATAAGGTGCATGTGGCCTACTGAGGGGATTGGTCATTTTGTGGCCTTGTGGGAGGAGTAGGCTTATAAAAGGGGCAATCCCACAGAGGTTGAGGGGGACCTTACTACCATCAAGAAGACGAACTGGGAGCAGAGTATCCTTTGGACCTGAGGTTCCTGCACTGAGAACCTCCCAGACCCAGGAGATAGAGTTGTAACACTGGAGACAGCACAAGATAGCACAAAGCAGCCACCCAAGATAGCAGCAGGACTAGATGGTGAGGCATGAGACCAGCAGATGGCTGCAGTGGGCTCACTGACCTACAAAGCAAGAGAGCTGAGCACCTTCGGGCAGGAGGCTTGCTGGCAGAGTGGGATGCCTGTGGGCACTATGTTGGCAGAGCTAAAGACCTGTAACACTTGCCTGAGCAGAGCAGAGGCTAGGTCCCAGCAGGACTGGTAGCAATAGGCCTCAGTGGGGCAAGCAGCTGAGGCCAAGAGTGAGGCCTGCCTGCAGGCACGGCGGAGACGAAGCCGAGAGTTGTCTTGGTTAGAAGTCATCTTGATTGACAAACTGTCTCCTGTCTCCTGAGTTGTTCCTGTTACTTCCAGGTTGATCCTGATCCTGAATTGTAACCTGTTACTTCCCTAATAAACCCCATAACTGTGAGTATGTTCTGTGAGTTGCATGTGGCCATTGCAATGAGTTATCGAACCCAGCAGAGAAGTAGAGAGTGCCGTGGGGAGGATGGCTGGTGTCAGAATTGGTAAAAAGGTTGAAGAGTGTAGGTATGTCTGACCTCCACCTTAGAGGAATCAGCTTTGGGCTGATGCTGATCTTGATGGTGATTCTCATTATCCCCCCTGAAGTTACGTGACTTCTGACACGACTACATTTCATTATCTCTCCAAATATTATACCCATCATTCTTTTTAATCTCGTCAGAAACTACTAGTAGATTTTTCCTTTATGTATTCTATGTATTGTTGTGTAACAAACCACCCCAAAACATAGTAGCATAAAACAATACCCGTTTCATTATGCTCATAGATTCTGTAGGATAGGAATTTGGACAAGTATATCAGGGATAGCTTGTCTCTGCTTCATGATGTCTGGGATGTCAGATGAGAAGACTGAATAGCTGGTGGTCAATTGTATGGCTGGAGGGCTTTTCACTCCCTTGTCTGGGCTTGAGTGACAAAGACTAGACTCTAGTTATAGTGGTTTGGGCTTCCTCACATCATAGTGGCCTCAGGGGAACCAAATTTCTTCCATGTTACCTCAGGGCTCCAATAGAGAGTGTTACAGCAAACAAGGCAGAAGCTGCATGATCTTTATTATCTAGCCTCAGAAGTCATGAAACATCACTTCAATTTACTTAGCTATAAGCCCACCCAGACTCTGGAATGGGGGCTAGACTTCTCTCTTAATGGGATGAGCATCAAAGAATCAGTGGCCATGATTTAAAATTGCCACAATACTGCTTCTCTTTTATATTATGCTGGATTCTGGATGAATTCCTTATATAATCTTCCAATTCAATAATTCTTCCATTGACTGTGACCAGTCTAGAGTTTATTCCATTATTGAATTTGTTTTTTAATCTCTATGGCTCCATTTTTTATTTAGTTATTTTTCATATTAATTTTTCTTTATTCATATTTTGTTTATTTCTTAAGCTTTAATTCTTTTTAGATATGTATTTCTTCACGTCTTTTAATATACTTATTTTAAAGCCATTTTAAGAGATGCTTTTCAATATTCCAATCTGGAATTCTATTCTAGTGAGAATGAATCATCTCCAGGCAATAGAAGATTTCTATATTAGATACATGCATATATAGAACCCTCCACCCACAAATAGAGAATGCATATTCTTCCCAAACAAACATTAAGCATTTATAAAATTTGATCATGTACTAGACCAAGTATTTCAAACAATCACTATAATACAGACTATATTCTCTGACCAAAATTTAGTTAAATTAGAAATTAATTACCATATGTTTGAAAACTTAAAAAGACATTCCTAAATAACTCATGACTTCAGTTTGAAATTACAAGCCATTTAGAAAAGAAGAACAAAAAATAGCTCATGTCAAACTTGTATAATTCAAATAAGGTATAAATTTGAAGGGAATTTATGGCATAGAATGCATTTATTCAAAATGTCAAATGAACGAGTTAAATATTCACCTCAGGAAGCTAGAAAATGAACAGTCAACCCCAAAGGAGTAAAACAAACCACTATAACAGAAATTCATGAAGTGGAAGACGGCATCAACAAAAAGTAAAAGTGATCAATGAATTCCAAAGCTGGTTCTTTGAGAAGACCCGTAAAATAAATAACCTCCAGCAAGCCACATTTAAAAGAAGATTGCTCGTTGCCATTGAGTAAATTCTGACTCATAGTGACCCTATAGGACAGAGTAGGTCTGCCCCATAGAGTTTCCAAGGCTATAATCTTTACGGAAGCAGACTGTCACATCTTTCTCCCGTGGAGCAGCTGGTGGGTTCGAACTGCTAACCTTTTGGTTAGCAGCCAAGCACTTTAACCACTGTGCTACCAGCACCTCTTTGAAAGAAGACAGAAAACATAAATAAGTAATATTAGGAATTCAAAGGAATAAAAGTAATTAGAGATAGAGATTAAAATATTGATTATACTTTAATTTATAATATTGACTAGTTTTATGTTGATAAATTGAAAACTGAGGTGAAATAATTTTCCAGAAAAATATAAATTAAAAAGCTCATCTAAGAAGAAATAGAAATTCTGAATAAATCAATTATCAATTAAAAAATATATGAATAGTCAAAAGACTCTCAATGCTCCCCTCCCCATCCTTCCTCCATCCCTTGCCAAAAAAAACCAGGCCAGATGGTTTTACAGGTGAGTTTTACCAAATTTCATAGAAAAGATAATTCAATCTTATACAAATCGTTCCAGAGAATAGAGGAGGAGTAAAGGTTACCAAATTTATTTTATGTTAGTACAATATTGACACCAAAATAAGACTAGAACTTTACAGGCAAAGAAAATTATAGATAAATCTCACTTTTGAACATTGATATGAAAATTCTAAGTAAAGTAATTATGAAATAAAAGCCAGCAGAGTATACAAAATAATATATCAAGTACAAAGAAAGCTTATCTTAAATGCAAAGACGGTGTTACAATTTCAAGTCTATCTATAATTTATTTCATTATAAGATTAATGAGAAGACCCTTATGCTCATCTCAGTGGATAAAAATAAAGCATTAAAAATTCAAGAACCATAATTAAAAACAAAATCTCTTAGTTAACTGGAAATATTAACTTGATGTGAGTATATATGAAGTTTATAATAAACATATTTAATTATGAGACTTCTAATGCTTTCCCATTAGAGTCAAGAGCATCACAAGTCTGCTCTAACCTCTACAATTAAATATTATACTACAAGTTCTAGTTCCCTTTGTTTAAGATAAAGGAAAAAAGGTATTCAATGATTAGCAAGGAAGAGTGAAAAACATGATTCGCTGACAGTATTGTGTTTTTATCTAGAAACCCCAAGACACTCTACAGGAAAAAAATTAGAATTTATGAAGTGTTGAGCAATGCTGCTAAGCACATGATCAATGTGAAAAATCAATGCTGTGGTTGCTAGGTGCTGTCGAGTTGGTTCCAATTCATAGCAACCCTACATACAACAGAACAAAACACTGCCTGGCTCTGTGCCATCCTCACAATTGTTATGTTTGAACCCATTGTTGCAGCCACTGTGTCAATCCATCTCCTCAAAGGTCTTCCTCTTTTTTGTTCACTCTCTACTTTACCAAGCATGATGTCCTTCTCCAGGGACTGGTCCCTCCTGATAACATGTTCAAAGTACGTGAGACGAAGTCTCGCCATCCTTGCTTCCAAGGAGCACTCTGGCTGTATTTCTTCCAAGACAGACTTGTTCATTCTTCTGGCAGCCTATGGTATATTCAGTATTCTTCGCCAACACAATAATTCAAAGCCACCAATTCTTCGATTTTCCTTATTCATTCTCCAGCTTTCCCATGCCTATGAGGTGATTGAAAATATGGCTTAGCTCAGGTACACCTTTGTCCTCAAACTGACATTCTTTGTTTTTCAACACTTTAAAGAGGTCTTTTGCAGTAGATTTGCCCAGTGCAATACGTTGTTTGATTTCTTGACTGCTGCTTCCATGGGCGTTGAGTGTGGATTCAAGTAAAATGAAATCCTTGACAATGTCAGTCTTTTCTCCATTTATCATGATGTTGCTTATTGGTCCAGTTGTGAGGATTTTTGTTCTCTTTATGTTGAAGTGTAATCCATACTGAAGGCTGTGGTCTTTGGTCTTCATCAGTAAGTGCTTCAAGTCCTCTTTGCTTTCAGCAAGCAAGGTTGTGTCTTCTGCATATCACAGGTTGTTAATGAGTCTTCCACTAATCCTGATGCCACATTGTTCTTCATATAGTCCAGCTTCTCAGATTATTTGCTCAGATACAGACTGAATAAGTAAGGTGAAAGAATGCAACTCTGATGCAACCTTTCTTGATGTTAAACCATGCAGTATCCCCTTGCTCTGTTTGAAAGACTGCCTCTTGGTCTCTATATAAGTTCCGCATGAGCGTGATTAAGTGTTCTGGAATTCCCATTCTTCGCAATGTTATACATAATTTGTTATGATCCACACAGTCGAATGCCTTTGCATGATCAATAAAACACAGGTAAACATCTTTCTGGTATTCTCTGCTTTCAGCCAAGATCCATCTGACATCAGCAATAATATCCCTTGTTCCACGTCCTCTTCTGAATCTGGCTTGAAATTCTGGCAGTTCCCTGTCAATATACAAATCAATAGCAATCTTACATACCTAAGTAATAGGAAATCCATACACCTATGTAAACGGGGAGGGAGGGAAGATCCCATCCACAATTGCAGCAAAAACAATAAGATACTTATGAATAAATCTAAAATGTGCAAGACTTTTATGAAAAATGTTATAAAATGCTGAAGGGCAAACAAGACTGGAATAAAAGGTACATAACACTAAATTCATAGAACAGAAAATCAGTATCATAAAGATGATGATTCTCCACAATTCAATGCAATTTCAATCAAAAGCCTAACAAGATTTTTTGTGAAACTTGACAGACTGACTCTGAAGTTAATTATGTTGTTGTTGTTAGGTGCTGTTGAATTGATTTTCAACTCATAGTGCTTAACCGTTGCACCAAAAATAGGTAAGAGGGCTCATCAAAGTTAATTATAGAGAGTGTAATTAAGTAGATTTAAGAAAGCCAAGACAATTCAAAAAACAAGGAAAGTGTGATTTGTCTTCCCAGATAGAAAGATTCCTTTTAGAGCTGAAGTTATTAGATAGTGTAGTGTTGTAAGATGAAAAAGAGAGTAGATACAAGTACATATGGGACCTTGACATATGATAGAGAAAACATTGCAAACCCAGTGGGTTTGGGGACTACTGACTTTATGTATTGAAAAATAAATAAAAGTAGATCCCTATCTCATACTGTCTTAGTTGCCTAGTGCTGCTATACCAGAAATACCACAGTGTATGGCTTGAACAAAGAGAAATTTATTCTCTCACGGTCTAGGAGGCTAGAAGTCTGAATTCAGGGTGCCAGCTCCAGGGGAAGGCTTTCTCTCTCTTTCGGCTCTGAAGAAAGGTCCATGTCATCAATCTTCCTCTGGTCTAGGAGCTTCTTAGGGAGCTTCTCAGCCCAGAGACCCTAGGTCCAAAGGACACACTCTGCTCCTGGCACTACTTTCTTGGTGGTATGAGGTCCCTCTGTCTCTCTGCTCGCTTCTCTCTTTTATATCTCAAGAGAGATTGATTTAAGACACAACTTAATCTTGTAGATTGAGTCTTGCCTCATTAACATAACTGCCTCTAATCCTGCTTCATTAACGTCATAGAGGTAGGATTTACAACACATAGGAAAATCACATCAGATGACAAAATTGTGGATAATCACACAATACTGGGAATCATGGCCTAGCCAAGTTGATACATATTTTTGGGGGACACAATTCAATCCATAACACACTCCTTATACCAACAGTTCTCAAGCTTTTTGGTCCCAGGACTCCTTTGTACTCTTAAAAACTACTGAAGACTCCATTAAGCTTTTGTTTATGTGGATAATATCTGTTGATATTTACAATATTAGAAATTAAACTGAGAAATTTGTGAAACACATGAACACATAAGCACGCATTCCTTTAGCCGTCAGAGTGATAACATCATCATGCGTCATGTAGCTTCTGGAAAACTTCACTGCTCGTGAGAGATTAGAGTGAAAAAGGCAAATAATGTCTTAGTATTAATTTGAAAATGATTCTGACCTTGCAGACCTCCTGAAGAGTCTTGGGGATGTCCAGGTGTTCCCATACCACAGTCTGAGAACCACAGCTGTAAATTAAACTCTAGATAAATTAATGATTTAAATCCGAAACAAAATAAAATGTTATAAGTCTCAGAAGTAATTATAGGAGAACACATTTATGATCACGGGGAAAGGAGGGATTATATAAACAAGACATCAAAAACACAAATTATAAAAGGAAAACCTAATAAATTTGAACACTCTAAATTTAGAACTTCTGTTTGATAAAATATCCCAATAACAAGGTTAAAAGGAAAGTCTGGGAGAAGATCATCATAACATGTGTATCAAACAAAGGATTAGTATTCAGACTATATAAATTATGTTTATAAATAAGACAAACAACCTAACAGAAAAATAGGTAGAAGAAAATATGTTCAACCTCACTAGTAATCAGAGAAATACAAATTAAAACATTCATCCGTTTGGCAAAAATTTTAAGGCTGACAATATCAAGTGTTTGTCAAGGATATAGGTAAATGAGAAATCTTATCTACTGCTGGTGGAAGTGTAAATTGGTACAAGCACTATGAAGAGCAATTTAAAAATATCTTGTGTTGTAAATGCATGTATTCTATGATCCAGAAACTCACCTTCTACATATGTAATCTGGTAGCACAGTGGTTAAGATCTTGGCTGCTAACCGAAAGGTTGGCGGTTGGAATCCACCAGCTACTCCTTGGAAACCCTGTGGGGCAGTTCTACTCTGTCGTATAAGGTAGCTATGAGTCAGAATTGACTCAATAGCAACAAGTTTTGAGTTTAGATATATAATCTAGGAAAATGTTGAAAACATGCATAAGGAGACAATCACTGATTCATGTATTGAATAAATTTTTATCAAATTCGTATCTGAACCAAGCATTGTACTACCAGTGCCACCAGTTGCTGTTGAGTCAATTCTGACTCATGGCGGCCCCGTGTGTGTTACAGTAGAACTGTGCTCCATAGGGTTTTCAATGGCTGATTTTTTCAGATCACCAGGACTTTCTTCTAGCATCATTCCAGGCCCTGATAATACAATGGTGAACAAGACTGCCCTCGTGAAACTTATGGGTAAGCACCTAAACATATCAGCTTGGGGAGCAATAAGTGCCTTAAGGCAAAGTTTTTCAGGACAGAGGGGACCGGAGGTGCTATTTTTGAAAAGATAGACAGGAAAGAGCTCCCTGAAAAGGGGGATTTAGGGAGAGACTTTTACAGAAGTGAGGGAACAAGACCTGTGTTGAAGTTCTGAGGAAAGTGGATTTCAGGCAAGAAGGAATGGAGCTTGGAATCTTGGAAGAAAGAAAGAAGGCCAGTAGGGTGGAGGGGTGTTAGGGAGGGGAAAGTGGGAGGAGATGAATCCAGAGGGTAGGCCAGGGCCAGTTCACAATGGACCTTTAGGCCAAGGTAGGGAGTTTGGACCTCTTTTCTAAGTAGGATGATAAGCTGTTGGAGGGTTTTGTGCAGGGATGTTGTGTGATCTACTTTGCATTCTTAAAAGGTTACTGTGACTGTTCTGTGGAGAAGGGATGATTGGAGGTAGGGGAAGAAGCTGAGAGAGTCTGAAGGAGCTGACAGCCCAGCAGCAATCAGCCTGGGCTGACAGTCTAACAGCTGGTGGTGATCTGCTGGCCGTCAGTGCAAATGGACAATGGCTGTGGTCCAGATTGCATGGGTCCTTAAAATTCCTTCCACCTCCCATGGCATAATGCAATTCCCAAACTCCGAAATGTAGATACAACCCAGAGAAATGGAGAGAATTGTCCAAGATTACATTTTTGCCAATATCAGAATGGCAGCTTATAATTGAAGGTAAATTTATTCATAGAAAAATAACTTTTTTCATGAATATCTGCGTTTGTACTGCATATTTATGTTAGGGAAAAAGGAATCAAGGATGCAGAGAGATATAGATCAGTTTCTCATTGGGGAGAAGAATGGGCTGACTTGGTAGGGAAGAAAGAGGAAAGGGGAGGAGGCCTGATAAATTGAGAGAACAGGTATGGTGAGAATAATAGAATGAGGCAGCTGGAAGGCCAAGAGCTGTGGTCAGAAAGTGAGAGGTATGAATGTAACATTTGTGAAGTTGAATGGCCCCAGCTGGTTTTAAGGTCCTGGATGTTGCCATGGAGGCTGAGATGAAATGGAAGTGGAGATGCTGGAGATAAGTCAGTGAACTGAGGGGCAGGGGTGTGGGTATCCCTCCTTTCCTCCTGACTTATATTTAGTGATGTATAAAATAATGTTTTCTCTTTATATTACAAAGTGGAATCATGGATGGGTTAGTAATTAAAGCATTCTGCTCAGAGTTTAGTACTTTTAATACATCCACAGAGTTACAGAAATCATAGAATCATGACTCTAGAAGACCCTCATATGGTCTTTCCCTTATTTCCAAAATTGTCATAATTCAAAAGGGAATTACGTATGTGTAAAGACATTTTGAGTCCCTGGGTGGTGCAAATGGTTAACACGAACCAAAAGGTTGGAGGTATGAGTCCACCCAGAGGCACTTTGGAAGAAGGGCCTGGAGACATACTTCTGAAAAAAAAAAAAACCCGGCCATTGAAAATGCTGTGGAGCACAGTTTTATGCTAATACACATGGGGTTGCCATGAGTCAGAGTCAACTCAATGGGAACTTTTTTTTTTTAAGGACATCTTGGTATAAAAAGGCTTTAACTGTTGTTTGAGGTAACCTATTTAAATCTCAAGTCACTTTTGCCTTAAAGTCAACTTATTATTATTTTAATTCAGTACTTTTCTATGTAGGGACAAGTTCCTGAGTTCACTGAGCTCAATAAGAAAAAAAGAGAATTTTGTCACACATTACCCATGGAAAACATAGGGTTGCTACCCATTACACTTATCCCGAGTTGTCACTTCCCTAACTAACATTGTCTTCCATGTTGTAAAAATATATACAATTTGTCAAAGATCAAAACGTTTGACAAAATATTGTTTTGATAAAGGTTTAAGGAAGTAGCTACTATTACATATAGTTAATAGGGGTGTAAGGGATGAAGAGCAATTTGGAAATATCTCTCAAAAGTAAAAATGCACGTACTCATTTGATTTCTAGGTACTTATCCAGTGAGTCTATCCAGTACAACATTTTTAATAATATGAAAGATTGGCAACAACCAATATATATTTCTAAATGTTGTTGTCGTGTGCCATCGAATCAATTCCAACTCACAGCGATCCTATAGGACAGAGTAGAACTACCCCATAGGGCTTCCCCATAGGCTGAAATCTTTACGGGAACAGATCGCTAGATCTTTTCTCCCTCGGAGCGGCCGGTATGTTAGAACCACCAACCTTTCTGTTAACAGCTGAGCACTTAACCATTGTGCCATCAGGGGTCCTTATATCCCTCAGTCCCCTAGTTGCTGTCAAGTCGATTCTGACTCACAGCAACCTTATAGGACAGAGCAGAACTGCCCCATAGGATTTCCAAGGCTGTAGTCTTTACGGAAGCAGGCTGTCACATCTTTCTCCCTCAGAGCGGCTGGTGGGTTCCAATCGCTGTCCTTTGGTTAGCAGCCGAGCATTTAACCACTGTGCCATCAGGCTCCATATCCCTTTACAGAATGACTAAGTAAACATGGCTTTCAAGGAACACGCCATAGCTGTTAAAATAACCAAGCCACTAGTTCTCCATATACTAATATGGAAAGATTTCTAAGATATTTTGATAAGTGAAAAAAAATCAAGGTAGAGAACAGTTTGTATATTATGCTACAACCTGTGTGAAAAAAAAATTTATTTGTAAATACATAGAATATTCAAGGAAGGATATGTAAGAAATTGGTAATTGTGGTTACCTCTGAAGAGGAAAACAGAATAGTTGAGGGACAGAGAAGGGAGAGAAATATACTTTCCATTATATGCTGTTTTGTGTCTTTTGTAGTTTGTACCATGCAAATGTGTTACCTCCTCAAAAATAAAAATGAAAAACAAAAATCCATATCCAGGCAGAGATAGCCATTTATTCAGTGTAAATACACCCCCCAATACACATATTAGTTATGAACCACCGAACCAGCGGTTCTCGAACTACTGAAAAGACATACCACACGGTCAAGCATGGATCCTTCAGATAAGTATCAACCTGAAGATTGAGTTTCATTCATGTCAAGAGAAGAGGTGACTTCTCAAGTGGTATGATCTGTGGAGCATCAAAGACCTACCTAACCCTAAACATTTCCCCCTGTTAAGCTGCCCAGCTCTGGAAACCCCTTCCATGAACTTCTTTTTTTAGGATAAAGGTACTACATTTTCAGGAAGCCCCTCTTAATACTGCAAATATGTAACCTGGCTCACCTGGTAACATTAGGAAGGATTTATTTGTAGGTTCCCTAGCAGAAAAAAAGCTGTTCCCTGAGTAATGAGGTTGCTTTTGGTAGGAGGAATTTCCAAAAGGTCTGATGCATGCAACCTTGCGAAAGAAAAGGAAAGTTTACCTCCCGGAGAATTGCCACAGTAAGAATTCCTAGGTAGTAAAAAAAAAAAAGAATTCCTAGATAGTAACAAGCATCCTGAAGGTATTGAGCATTTAAAAAAAATGGAGAAAAGGATGAAACTTTGTAGAGAGTGCCAAATACAAACCCCACCCATTCCATAGTTTATATGAAGCAAAGCTTAACCTATATCAAAAGTCATAGTAATTGAATACAGGTTGACAACAGATGCACGCCCCGCAGCATTTTTTTCAGCCGTAATAGTAACATAACCTGTTATAAAATGGTTACATATACATCGTTCATCCTAGTATTAATCACTATATGTTCTGAACAATGGTAGCCTCTTGAGATGTTAACAAATGTTGCTAAAACAATGTGTTCAGTGATCAAATAAGTTTGAACCGCAGTAGTTTAATCAGGAATTTTTTTTTCCTTTTTGGAATTTTCAGGGCCTATAACAATTAAGTGTGTAGTCTACCGGGGGCCAGGGGGTAGATTATACAGTGTGCCCCAAATTATCTTCCCATGGAAACTTCCTTTTTTATCACGGCACATCTTATGGACTTACGTGATGTAGGAAACTTGGGAATCACTGATCCTTTTGATTCCTGCCCTGGCCTCTCATTTCTATCCTGACAGTCACTCTTATCTTGTCCAACCTTCCTCTCTCCTGAATCTGTAAATATCCTCTATTATAATGGAAGAAGTATTGGAAATATTGATGACATCAAAAGCAGTGAACTTCATACAAGATCTTCCTCACTGCTTATTACTGCATTGAATACAAGCAGAAGGCTTTGCATTTTCTGAAGCAATCTCAGTTTGTAACAAGACTCAGGGAGTCATATTGGAGAAGGCCCAAAAGTTCCGTCCCATTGTCAGTGAGGCCTATCCTTTAAGCATCTGTAATCCTGTCTTGCCTTCTCTTAGGCCTCAAAACCTGGGTCCAGGGCTTGGCCTTAGGCCTCCCTGAAGCAATCATAGTGTCTCTTTCTACCCTTCCATGTTTGGTTCATCCGAGTTCCAGAATCTTCTAAGGCTAAAATTAAACTTCATTAGACTTAGAAATTCTATACCATGGGATACCACTCAATCTCTGGCCAGTACCCACTGCAAGTACAATGTGACTCAGAAGTGAGACAGCTCTGGCCAACATATTCTGCAAGCAGTAAGATGGTGGCACCATCGATTATTTTCCTTAAAAGGGTCTGATTGTACACCCATTGCCGTGAAATCAATTCTGGCTCATAGCAACCTATAAGACAGAGTAGAACTGCCCCATAGGGTTTCCAAGGCTGTAGTCTTTATGGAAGCAGATCACCAGGTCTTTCTCCTGTAGAGCAGCTGGTGGGTTTGAACCTCCAACCTTTCAGTTAACAGTCAAGCACTTAAACTACTGTTCCGCCAGGGCTTCTTTGTAAAATCAAACAGGGCTTCCCTTGTATCAATCAAAAGAATTACAAATCCAACTTTAAAAAGCTTTGAAAAGTAATTTGTCTTAGTTTCTTTCTCTCTCTCTCTTTTTTTTTATTGTGCTTTAGGTGAAGATTTACAGAGCAAATTAGTTTCCCATTCAATAATTTATACACAAATTGTTCTGTGACATTGGTTGCAAACCCTGCAATATGTCAGCATTCTCCTCATTACCACCCTGAGTTCCCCGTTTCCATTCGTCCAGTTTTCCTGCCCCTTCCTGCCTTCTCATCTCTGCTTTTGGGCTGATTTGCCCTTTTGGTCTCTTATAGATGATTGTTCTAAGGAGCACTTTCCTCACAGGTGTTACTATTTATTTTATAGACCAGTTTATTATTTGGCTGAAAAGATCTCTGGGAGTGGCTTCAGTTCCAAGTTAGAAGGGTGTCTAAGACCCATAGTCTCAGGGGTTCCTCCAGTCTCTCTCAGACCAGTAAGTCTGGTCTTCTTCATGAATTTGAATTTTGTTCTACATTTTTTTCCCCACTCTAACTGGGACCTTATATTGTAATCCCAGTCAAAGCAGTTCGTAGTGGTAGCCGGGCACCCTCTAGTTCTTTTGGTCTCAGGCTAATGGAGGCTGTGGTTCTTGCGGCCCATTAGTCCTTTGGACTAATTGCTTCCTTGAGTCTTTGGTTTTTCTTCACTCTCCTTTGCTCTGGATGCAAAGAGTCTAACAGTTGTATCTTAGATGGCTGCTCACAAGCTTTTAAGACCCCAGTTGCTACTCACCTAAGTAGAATGTAGAACATTGTCTTTATGAACTATATTATGCCAATTGACCTAGATGTTCCCTGAATTAACTAGTCTCTTGAAGAATTAGCAAAGTGGGGAATCACATCATATAATGCACAATGGAACTTACTTAAAATCTGTTTTTCCTATTTGTCACCTCAAAGCTCCAGACCAGACAACAGCTGTTGCCCAAATATTCCTTCTCTACTTCTCAATCAGTTCCATCACCTCTTACTTCTCTACATTTTCCCTCTCCTTCCTCTTCCTTCTGGATATTTTCCACTGTGGCCATTTTCTAAAAAAAAATCTATAAATCACTTTAGCTTCTCTTCCAATTCTCCTTTCTACCCCATCATCCCCTTAGCCCTCACTATCTTTCCCCATTTATCCCCATCAACTCAACAAGGAATCTGGAGCAGAACAGAAGGGAAAAGATGGTCAATTCTTATGTTACACGTTATCTCCATTTCATTTATGCATACCACTTATGCAGTATGTCCAAAAGAGCTTCATTATAATAGTGCTTGCTGTCTGTCCTGTAAGAATACTAAATTAATGTATCAATCAGGTATATTTTTCTGATGCTCCAGTCACTAGTTCCCTATGAAAAGTTCATGCCCTCTACTCAGTCCCACAGTAGAGCAGATGGTGGTGTTCTAAAGGGTTTCCTCAGACTGTGTAATTAAGCTGTGGGTTTAAACCAAATGGGAAAAATGTCCCTATGTTGGTCATTTATATGAAAAACCTTGCCCATCTATCTATCTGTCTTCCTCTGATCAGATGATTTAAGGTCACTTGGGAAGACCCTTTTATGTTTGACTTCTGCTAAGCAAGATAAGGGAACCACTGAGTAGGAACTAGGTCAGCTTGTCTTCCACTGCTTATCACAGCCATCAAAGCAGCGTTCTTAGGCTTAGAAGTCTTACGTCTTTTAAATGGATTCCCTGTTTTCTTTTCTATCCCAAACCAGAAGGGCATTTGCTAATCATCCTGCTTTCAAGCAAATTTATATACAGTAAAACCTATGAAAGCTGAAATCTGTATAAGGTGGAAACCTGTCAGAGAAGGAAAACTAAAATATTTTCCATTAATAGTGGTCGAAAAGTGGTAAGACTGCACCCCATCATAGACAGAAAACTTGCCAGACCAGGAAAAACAAGGCAGTCCCGTAGAGTTCCTGCTCTCATGGTTTTCACTGTATCATAGTGTGTGTGTGTGTGTGTGTGTGTGTGTGTGTGTGATTTTTCTCGAGTTATTTTTTGACTTGCCTACCTAATTATTTACTGGAAAAATGTTTCACATTTAAACTATTCAAAAACACATGTCCAGGCTATATAAACCAAAACAAAAAACAAAAAAACCAAACCCCTTGCCGTCGAGTCAATCCCGACTCATAGCAACCCTATAGGACAGAATAGAACTGCCCCATAGGGTTTCCAAGACTGTAATCTTTACAGAAGCAGATCACGAGATCTTTCTCCTGTGAAGCAGCTGGTGAGTTTGAACCACCAACCTTTCTGTTAGCAGCCAAGCACTTAACCACTGTACCACCACGGCTCCTTTCAGGCTATAGAAAATCAAAACCAAACTCATTGCCATCAAGTCGTTTTCAACTCATAGTGACCCTGTAGGACAGAGTAGAACTGCCCCAGAGGGTTTCCAAGGAGCGGCTGGCGGATTCAAACTGCCGACCTTTTTTGTTAGCAGCAGAACCCTTAACCACTACACCACCAGGGCTCCATGGCTATATAAACCAAAACCAAACCTGTTGCCGTTGAGTCAATTCCAACTCATAGCGACCCTATAGGACAGACTAGAACTGTCCCATAGAGTTTCCAAGGAGCACCAGGTAAATTCAAACCGCCGACCTTTTTGTTAGCTGAGCTATAGACTTTATTTAAATTGCACCAGTTGTGCCATTAATGTTCTTTTTCGGTTCCAGAATACAGGTCAGTTTACCATGTTGCATTTAGTATCATGTCTAAATCTCCTTCAATCTGTGATCACTTTTCAGTCTTTTCTTGCTAACGACCTGGAGAATTTTGTAGAGTACTGGTCAAGTATTCTGTAGAATGTCTCTAATTTTGGGTTTATCTGATATTTTCTAATGACTAGATCGGGCTTACGGATTTTTTTTGGAAAGAATACCATAGAGGTGAACTATCCTTATATCATTTCAGAGGGTACATGATATCAACCTGACTTACTACTGATGATGTTAACTTCGATCACTTGGTTAAAGTAGCGTCTAGCAGGTTTCTCCATTGTAAAGTTGCTTTTTTTCCTGTTCCATACTCTGTGTATTTTAAACTGTCAATAAGTCCAACTATACTCAAGGAGAAGGGAATTAGTCTCCACCTCCTGGAGGGAGTATTATCAGAGAATTTGTGGGTATATGTTTAAACCACCACAATAACTAATAAGTATTTTGGGGGACATTCTTTGAAGTTATGCAACTATCTGTTTCTCCTTGAAGTTTTGTCCACTAATTTTAGTGAAACACGCTTATAGTAGTTACTACTGTGGTGTGCTAATGGTGATTTTCATGTTTTCTTATTCCTTCTACATTTATTATTTGGAATTCTTCTGTAAGGAAGATTTGTCTACCACCATCCCCTACCCCTGCCATTTATTTTGTTTATTTATTTATTCACTTCTTTATATCCGTTTGGACTCATGGATATTTAATTCTTTGGATTATAATTCAATACTATTATTTATTTTGTTGTTCAAGTTGTTGTAACTTTAGCCATTGGGAGCCTGTTCAGGGTGGCTCCTGTATTCCTTTGATATGCCCTGTACAGGAAACAATCAACATAGCCAGCCTGAGACTGCTATCTTTAGAAGGGCCTGCTAGCAAGGTTGACCTTTGGCTGGCACCTGGAAACTAGGCTTGTGAAAATTTCACCACACTGACATGAAAATTTCCCTACACTGATAAGGTCATGTTGTTTACTTAAGGCACCAAACACCTGCTTTCTTTCTGAGATGCTGGAATTTTGGTAGTTGCCAGGCAGAGAATAGCTACCTGATTAGCCCCCAGCGAAAAACCAAACTTGTCGCTGTTGAGTTGATTCCAACTCATGGTTACCTCACCTGTTTCAGAGTAGAACTGCACTTCATAGAGTTTTCAATAGCTGTGATCTTACAGAAGTGGATCCCCAGGACTTTTTGGGTAGATTCGAACTGCCAAACTTTCAGTTAGTAGCTGAAAGCAAACCATTTGCACCGCACAGTGATGTTATTATTGTTGTGTGCCATCACGTTTCTGATGTGTAGTGACCCTATACGACAGAGTAGAACTGCCTTCTAAAGGGTTTCCTAGGCTGCAGTCTTTACAGGAGCAGATCTCCAGGTCTTTTCTCTCACCGAGCTGATGGTGGGTTCTAATCTCCAACCTTTTGGTTCGCAGCCAAGCACTTAACCATTGTGCCACCAGGGCTCCTTCAAAGGGAAATTAGCCTCCAGTTAAAAACCTTAAATTCTGAATCTCAGATGGGTTTCCCTGGGAGAACCATACTACATTTTCACTGCTGAAAAAGGGAGTTCACTAGATGTGGTCCCCGCTGGGCTGTGGGGTTTTGGGCAGAACTATAGGACATCTGTGCACAGATTTCTCCAGATTCTGCCTAATGTGTACTTTTCCTTTACTGATCTGCTGTGTATTCTTACTGTGTCACTGTAATGAATTTTAGGCATTAGTGCAACTATATGCTGAGTCCTGTGAGGCCTTCTAGCAAATCACAGAATGTGGGTGGTCTTCTTAGGAATCCCCAAACATGTCCATACTTTTATTTTACTTCAGCGCTTTCTTACTTTCTGGCACTACAAGAAGCTCCAGACTCATCTTGTACTTTCCTTGTGCCAGCCCTAGAATCAATCATTTCTTCAAGGAGCCTTGGAATCTTCTACTGGAGGATGATACTTAGAAACCAAGATCTCGGTGCTCATTGCCAAAAGGGTGTTATTGCTCCTAGGCATTTTTAGCAGGCCTTTTCAGCAAATACAGCAAGAAAATGTATGCGTGTTTATTAAGTCATGTATAGACAAAATCTATATTTATTTTTATATCTATATATCTACTTATATACACAGTGAAACCTGCGACAGCCGGAACTTGACAGGACTGCCTTATTTTTCGGGGTCTCAAAAGTTTTCTGCCTTCAACAGTGTGCAGTCTTACCACTTTGCTGTTGCTCTCTATTAGTGGAAAACATTTGAGTTTTCCTTCTCTGGCAAGTTTCTGCCTTACACAGATTCTGGCTTTTGCAGGTTTTGCTATATATATAAAAAACAGTTGCTATTGAGTCAACTCTGTGACTCATGGTGACTCCTACTCATGGTGACCCCATGTGTACGCACAGTAGAACTGTGCTCCATAGCGTTTTCAGTGGCTGATTTTTCAGAAATAGATCACCAGGCCTTTCCAAGAAGCCTCTGGGTGGACTGGAACCTCCAACTTTTTGGTGAGCAGCTGAGCAAGTTAACCATTTGTACCACCCAGGGGCTCCTACATATACAGTCATGCATTGCTTAATGTCTACGATACATTCCGTGAAATAGGACCCCAGGCCTAAGCTGTGAGCAATAACATTCACTGGTTTTCCACCTTTGTGTTGTTTAATAACCTTTTGTTTCACTTCCAAATCAATACTTCTCCTTTGCCTCTTGCTGCTGCTATCACTAGCACTGGTTTTGCTGCATTTGGGAGCCATGATGCACTTCTCGGTAATGTTTTCAAAAGAAAATTAAACAGAGAGATAATGCTACAACACTCAAGAGATGCTCAGTACATGAGATTGGATGCTGCTGCCTATGAGTCGAAGCATACACTGTTATACGGCAAATTTTTTATTTATAAGTAGGGGTAGTTCATGTTAAATTAACAGTGGAAAATACAGTACAGTACATACATAAGCCAGTAACACAGACATTTATTATGGCTATCAAGACCTATGTATTATAGGTCTTATATGTGTACTGTACCATTATATGCCTGACAGCGTAATCACTTTGTATACAAGAGATGTGCGGGAAGCTGTTGCGTTCGTCATGTCCCATTCTCCGAGCAGGATTTCTGAACTCTATTATAACCTTACGGGACCGCGAATATATATGCTGTTGGATGATGCCAGAACAGATGTTATGTGATGCATGACTGTAGGTACAGTAAATTTCGCTCCTTCTTATGTACCATTCTATGGGTGTTGACAAATGCATAGTGTCATGTATCCACCACTACAGTACTGTACAGAAGAGTTCCGTCACCTAAAAATTGCCTTGTTTTACCCCTTTAAACTGTTCCCCTCCTCCAACTCCTGGTAACACTGATTTATGTTTTCTGTCTCTTTTACAGAATGTCATAGAAATGGAATCACAATATGTAGCCTTTTAGGTCTGGCTTCTTTCACTTAGCAAAATGCATTTAAAATTGATTTATGTTGTTGCATGAATCAATAGTTTCTTTCTTTTTATTGCTGAGTAGTATTCTATTATATGGATGTACTACAGTTTATTAATATGTTCACCTGGTGAGCTAATAGTTCATGCTGGTGAGGATGTCTTGATTGCTTTCAGTTTTTAATGATTATGAATAAAGCTACCGTAAATATTCATGTATAGATTTTTGAATAAACACAAGTTTTCAATTCACTTTGGTAAATATCTAGGAATAGGATTGCTGGGCTGTATGGTAAGTGTCTGTTTAACTTTATAAGAAAGTGCCAAACTAGTTGTGCCATTTTGCCTTCCCACAAGCAATGAATGAGAGTTCCTATTGCACTGCATCTTAACCAGTATTTGAAACTATTGTTTAAAAAAAATTTTTTTAGCCATTTAAATAGATGCGTAAAAACCAAAAACCCGTTGCCGTCGAGTTGATTCCGACTCATACCTTCCCTACAGGACAGAGTAGAACTGCCCCACAGAGTCTCCAGGGAGCACCTGGTGAACTCAAACAGCCACCGTTTGGGTTAGCAGCAGTAGCACTTAACCACTGTGCCACCAGGTTTTCCAAACAGATGTGTAGTGGCACCTAATTATGGTTTTCATTTGCATTTTGCTAATGACTATTGATTTTAATAAGGGGTCCTGGCAGTTTGAACCCATCAGCAGCTCCTTGGGAGAAAGATGTGGCAGTCTGCATCCCTAAAGATTACAACTGGAAACCCTATAGGGCAGTCCTCCTCTGTCCTGCAGGGTTGGTATGAGTTGCAATCAACTCCACGACTCCACTGCAGCAGGCACAGGTAATGATTTTGAATATCTTTTCACATGCTTATTTTCTATTTGTATATCTTATTTGGAGAACTATCTGTTCATATCTTTTGCCTTTTTTTTTCTTTTAAAATTGGGTTGTTTGTTTTCTTATTGTTGAGTTATCAAGGGTTTTTTTTTTTTATGTATTCTGGCTACAAGTCCATTATTAGATATGAGCTTTGCAAATATTTTCTCTCGGTCTGTAGCTTGTCTTATCATTCTCTTAACAGTGTTTTTTGCAAAGCCAAAATTTTTAACTTTGATAAGTCCAAATCATCAAATTTCTCCTTTTATGCATTGTGCTTTTGGTGATACATCTAAAAACTCATCACCAAATCCAAGACCACACAGATTTCTTCCAGAAGTTTTGTATTTCTATGTTTTACATTGAGGTGTATGATCAACTTTGAGTCCATTTTTCTATAAGATGTGAGGTATGTGTTGAGATTCTTTTTTTTTTTTGCAGATGGATATGTAATTGTTCAAGCACAATTTGGAGAAAAGACTATTTTTTTCCCCCCTGAATTGAATTTGTACCTTGTCAAATATCAGTTGACTACATTTCAATCGGTCTATTTCTGCGCTCTTGATTCTGTTCCATTGATCTATATGTCTATCCTTTTGCCAATTCCACACTGTCTTGACTATTGTAGCTTTATGGTAAATCTTGAAATCGAGTAGCATGAATTCTCCAACCTTGTTCTCTTAAAAAAGTATACGTGTTGGTACATAATTACATATACCGAAATGTGTATATATATAAAATTCACTGTCTAGTTCTAACTTCTGTATCATATCTGAGTCTAGTTACAATGATTGCTTTGTCTATTCAGACTGTCAGCCTTGATGTTTTAAATTCATATTTCAAGTTTTCACATGCATCTAAGGGGATTTTTCCAAGAGGATTTTAAAGTGTTGTGTTTACATTTTACGATATTCTAATGTAAAACTGGAGTCCCTGGGTGGCACAAATGGTTAAGTTCTCAACTACTAGCTGACAAGTTACTGGTGTGGGCCCACCCAGAGGCACTTTGAAAGGCAGGCCTAGGGATCTGCTTCGGAAAGATAATAGCCTTGAAAACCCTATGGAGCACAGCTCTACTCTGACACACATGGGGTCACCATGAGTTGGAATTGAACAACAACAAATATAAAATTATTCTGGATTTTGACATACAATGGTAGTCTCCATGCTTGTTTCTAGCTGAGTTTTCACCAGTGACTATCTAAAGTTACAACACATAACACTTGATCAGTGGGTAAGCTCATTCAACAACTCCTCTTATCTTTGCATGTCGTAAAGTCAAAATGATAACAATTGTTCTGTGTATATTGCTGTGCTAATATTGATTTTGGAGCCCTGGTGGTGAAGTGGTTAAGAAGTCAGCAGCTAACTAAAAGGTCAGCGGTTTGAATCCACCAGACACTCCTTGGAAAGCCTATGGGGCAGTTCTACTCTGTCCTGTAGGGTGGCTATGAGTCAGAATCGACACGACAGCAACAGGCTTGGTTTTTTTGAATATTGATTTATTTTACCAGTTATGCAGACAAAACTCAGTTTTTGCAATGATAATATTAATTGGAATGACATTTTCAAGACTTTAGCTTAAGTCATTTAATAACTTGAATTTTTAATTAGAGATCATGAAAATGAGCAGTCAACCTAATATGTAAATTTCTTATTTGCGTCAAGTGAAGGCTAAATGAAGTCATGCTGTCTGTACAAATGAAGTGCTATCAGTGTTTCAAACAGAAAGAGGAATGGGAGAATTAAATAATCTGCACCATAACATCCATTGCAAGTAGATATATTGCTTTGGTCTTGGTCTTAGTCAGCCAGTTTTAACAGATGATTAGCTGAAGTGTGGCAGTATAAATGCAAAAAGGTATTCTGTACTAAATGTATTTTTCCCACAATTGTATTATGGGGTACAGTATTGAATAATGGACAATCCAATATTGCATTTGGGAATAAAAATAAGTTCATTATTTAAAATGAAAAGCAATTAACAACAGCACAAATTTTGGCGAAACTCAAAATCAAATGTCAACAATAAGTGACAGAAAGCAAAAGGCAATCTCATTGCCCTCTCCCTCTTATTTGGAATTGATAGGTTCTGTCAGCCTAATCCTAAGTCTGTTGAACAGACACAGCCCTCCAATGGACCATGATGGGACGAACTGGTTATCTATAATAGCACCTGGCAAAGAGGGTAAGTGGGATCTGAAATCCATCTTGAATAAGTAACACCTTTTCTAATTTATACAGGGGTGTCAAAGGAGCATAGTGAGAGCCTTTCCTTTGCTAGATTTGTTGTATCAGTCAAGATGCATATATCTGCAAGTCATAGAACATGTGACACACAGTGGTTTAAGTAATAAACACATTTATCTGGAGATAGATGGTTCTAGGGTTAGGAGGTGGGCTTGATGATGTCATTAAAGATCAGTTGTTAGTAATGGACCACAACTGCCACAACCTCCACCAGACTGAGTCCAGCATAACTTGATAGTGCCCGGGTACCACCACCGACTGCTCTGACAGGGATCAAAATAGAGCATCCCGGACAGAGCTGGAGAAAAATGTAGAACAAAATTCAAACTCACAAAAAAGGACCAGACTTATTGGTCTGACAGAGACTGGAGAAACCCCGAGAGTTTGGCCCCTGGACACGCTTTTAACTCAGTACTGAAGTCACTCCTGAGGTTCACCCTTCAGCCAAAGATTAGACAGGCCCATAAAACAAACAATAATACACATAGCTCGACCATGTAT
>NW_004443957.1:20704987-20725345 GCF_000243295.1 Trichechus manatus latirostris | reverse complement strand
TACTGAAGTCACTCCTGAGGTTCACCCTTCAGCCAAAGATTAGACAGGCCCATAAAACAAACAATAATACACATAGCTCGACCATGTATATGAGACTAAATGGGCACACCAGCCTGGGGGCAAGGACAAGAAGGCAGGAGGGAACAGGAAAGCTGGATGAATAGAATTGGGGAACCCAAGGTTGAGAAGGGGAGAGTGTTGGCACATAGCCAGGTTGGCAACCAATGTCACAAAACAATATGAGTATAAATTGTTTAATGAGAAGTTATTTGCTCTGTAAACCTTCATCTAAAGCACACAGAAAAAAGAATCAGTAAATTTAAAACCATTGGGGGAAAAATATCAGTTGTTAGGTAGTCATTAAAGATCATCCTCCGGTAGTCATCTCATGGTAACAAAATCGCTGCTGCAGCTCCAAGATCACATCCTCATACCACTGTATTGAACCCCCATTTCCATCTCTATTTTTATCAGGGATAAAAATCATTCCCAGTAGTAAACCCCTCCTTCTGTTCCAGTTGATTTCCTATAATGTATCATTGGCCAAAAGTGAGTCACATAGCCACATGGGCTTCAAAGAAGGCTGGGAATGACAACCTAAATAAGGAAGAAGGGAGTCAATAACCAACAGTGTCTACCACACCTATGAAAGAAAAACCTCTTCTACTTTCTGTCTCAAAGGCAACCTCCTAGTCCGGTGAGCAATAAGCATCTTAACCACCCTTCTATTGGAGTGTGGACCTTATTTCTTAAATAATTTTGTGATCTCTACACTCACAATCAAATACTTTATTTATTGAGACTAACTAGAAAGGAGATAAGTCTGGATTCATTTAAAATAATAATAATAATAATAAAGAATGATAAAATCAGTTTTAGGAAGCTGAATGTCAATCACTTTAAACTGCAGTTTACAGATAGGGACCAGGCTAACCAGGGAGAACCAAGAACGCATCCTTCAGGAGAAGCTTTAAGGAATAACCCCTAATCATCAGGGATAAATGCATTCTTTGTACACAAATGACTCTACCAGGCTTCTTAAGTATTTTTTTCCTGCACCACTCCTGCAACCCTGTTTAAGATGTGTGTGTTTTGTGTGTATATGGGAGGGAGGGAGGGGAGAGAGGTTAATAAAGGAAGCAACTAAAGGAAACCAAGGTAAATTAACCCAATGTTAGCTTTTTAATGTATCTATAACTTTGTTTTTTCTGTTTATATAGAAAGGTTCTTTCTATGAAAAATTCATTTTGATTCACTCCATCTTAGTTCTGGTCTGTCTTTTTCTATTCAAAATGTAGTGTGCTGAAAATTTGCATGTAAATTAAATTTTCCTAAATCTTATAGCATGGATGCCAATTGGGATCTTGGTATTTAGCAAAATCCTATTTGTGAATCTTTCTCTAAAGCAAAAAGATCCTTCAATAAATCAAATAACCATTCCCTGATTATCTCTTATGTAAAAATGGATTTATATATATATGAAGTTTGACTGATATATGATATACCTCTATGCTTTGGTTTCCCTTTGTTGAATTATTTTCAATAGGATCCAAATCCCTTATAACAAAAATTTATGGAAACAATGCCACTTCACACTCACTAGAATAGCTATTATTAAAAAAAAAAAAAAAAGGGAATAACAAGTGTTCATGAGAATGTGAAGAAATTGAAGACCCTGTGCATTGCTGGTGGGAATGTAAAATGGCACAGCCGCAGTGGGAAACAGTTTGGCAGGGCCTCAAAAAGTCAAACATAGCATTATTGTATGTCCCAACAATTCCATTCTTAGGTATATACCCAAAAAAATTGAAAGCAGGGACTCAAACAGATACTTGTATACCAAATATGCATAGTGGCATCACTTATAATAACCAAAAAAGCAAATCCGTTGCCGTCAAAATGATTCCGACTCATAGCAACCCTATAGGACAGAGTAGAACTGCCCCACAGGTTTTCTAAGGAGCAACTGGTGGATTTGAACTGCCTGCCTTTTGGTTAGCAGCCATAGCTCTTAACCAGTACGCCACCAGGGTTTCCATAACTTATAATAGCCAAACATATTAATACTAGAAGAAACAACTCAAATGTCTATCAACAGACAAATGGATAAACAAAATGTGGTATACATACAATGGAATATTATTCTACCATAAAGAGAAATGAAGTTCTGATACATGCTATGACATGGATGAACCTTGAAAACGTTATGCTAAGTGAAATGAGTCAGACACAAGGGGACAAATATTGTACGATTCTACTTATATGAAGTATCTGTTGTCGTTGTTGGTTGCTGGCAAGCGGATTCCAACTCATGGCAACCCCATGTGTGCAGAGTTGAACTGCTCCATAGGTCCCAGGCCTGTCTTCCGAGGTGCCTGCAGGTGGGTTCGAACTTCTAACCTTTTGGCTAGTGGTTGAGTAAGCGCTTAACCATTTGCAGCACCCAGGGAAGCCACCATTAGAGTAGGCAAATTAATTAAGACGGAAAATAGATTGCAGTTTCCCAGGGGCTATGGAGGAGAGGGGAATGGGAAATTTTTGCTTAATGGGTACAGCGTTTCTGTGTGGGATGATGAAAAACTTCTGGAAATAGACAGTGGTTATGGTTGCACAACACAGTGAATGTAATTAATGACACTAAATTGTATACTTAAAAAATAATTAAAACGGCAATTTTTATGTTATATGTGTCTTGCCACAATAAAATTTTAAAAATAATTTTAAAATTCCAAAACAAAAAGAAAAAAGTTCTTGTTTTTATCCTCCCTAAGAAAAATTTACCGCCTGCTACACACACACACACATACACAGACACACACAGACACACACACAAACACCCAAAATATCACTTTATTCTCCGAAAAACCCTATCCTGTCCAAACTTGACTTTCTTTCTTAGTGGATCTTTTAGGAAAAGGTGTGAGCAGGCTTCATTCTTCCCCTTCTGGACCCCACATTTCTAAGACTGATAAATTAAACCTGATTTGAGAACTTCTTGTGTGAAAAGCACCATTTTCTTCCAGTGTCCTGGATTTTCTAAAGAACACAGTGGTGAAAGAATAGAGAACAGCGTGTCTGAATTAGTCACCAAGGCAGTTACTAACCATTGCATTTTGAAATTACCTCCTTTTTTAGAATGTATTTAATTTTAATCTATATAATGTCTCCTGTATTTTTCCAGAGAGGCTGAGAAAGCAAAAGGCCCATTATTCCTAATGATACAAAGTTTGATTACTTCAAAGGACATTTCAGTCCCATTTATATGAGAAAATGATTCCTCTACTATGCATTGACGACACCTCCTCTACTGTGATGAATTTGTTCAAATCTTCATGGAAACCACCTCAATTCCTGGGTACTCTTCGAGCCTAAAGCATATTCATTAGAACTGGCCTGTACTCACCTTCTCAGGAAATCTTCCCTGGAAAAGATGTGCTTTGATTACTCAGAGATCCCAGAACTAGGAGGGAGTTCAAAGACCAGCTAAGTCTGGGCACTTGACCTTTCAAAGGGAATGGGAAGGGGGTGGTTTCAGTAGAGGTGAGCTGGGTGGGGGTGGGATGAGGAAGCAAGAGCAAGGGTGCCGATGATGAGGGGCAGTGTGCGCTGCCTTATCTACCCCACGTTGCTGTAGCTGTCATCAAGTTGGCCCCTGGCTCATGACGATTCCAAATGTTAAGGAATGAAATGCTACCCAGTTCTGCTGATTTTCAGAAGTAGATTGCCAGGACTTTCTTCCTAGTCCATCTTAGTCTGGAAGCTCCACTGAAACCTGTTCAGCACCACAGTAACATGGAAACTTCCACCGAAGACAGATGGTGACTGCACATGAGGTGCATTGGCTGGGAATCGAACCTGGGATTCCCACACGGAAGGTGAAAATTCTGCCAGTGAACCACCACTGCCCTTTTATCTACCCTATACATCACTGTAATTCCAACTGGTGGGGGCCTGGCTGCCAGTCTCTACTGGATCAGCTGGTATCTTCAACCTTTGGATGGAAATGTTACCAGGCTTCAGAGGGGGGAGGAGGTAGCACAGCAGCCACTTTCTGCCTTCATCCAGGCTAGTTATCATACTTGAGAGTCAAGAGAGATCAAAAGTAACTGTTGGAGACCCTCATTTATTTCATAGTCCCCCAGTCGAGAGAGGCAGGTGTGTATCCCAATCCAATGTGATGGAGGAGGCTGAGGCATCGTTCAGGAAAAACATTCCTAAGTCTTCCTTCAAAAAGGCTGCATGAAGCCTTGCCATAAAAATGAGCCTTGGACCCAGACAGACCTAGTTCAAGTCCCAGCTCTGCCATGAGTGGTAGCTGAATGATCTCGGGCAAATGATCTGTTTCTCTCTTTTATCCTTTGTAAAATGGTAATAATAACCCTGGTCATCTCCCACTCGACAGCCCCTTCCACCACACACATACGCACCATACACCCAAGTTTAGAGTAAGAAGTCCGAAAGCATCTGATAGTTAGCCCATGTGACAGTTTCCTTTCCTTCCTTCCCTAGGAAATAGATTCCCTATACTGGTGTGCAGAGTTAGAAGAGCCCCTAGCAGAGGGATGGCAGGAGGAACATTTGTGGCAGCCTTGCCTGTGCCAGCAAGCCCAGGAGTGTACGATAGCAGTTTAAGAGAACAGCATTAACCAAAGCAGAGCCGTAAGGCTGAGTCGTGTAGTACACCCTCCCCATCCACTTTTACAAAAGGAAATCTCAGAACTTCCAGGGCTTGGGACATCTAAGTGTTTCTTTTCCTCTTCAGCCCAAATAACTACAAGGCCATCTGTCACCCTCAAGACAGAAGGTATATTTGTATGGGCTTCAATGGGCTATGGGGGCAGTGGCGGCTCAGTGGTAGAATTCTCATTTTCTACGCGGAAGACTCAAATTTGATTTCCATTCAATGCACCTCAAGCGCAGCTACTGCCTATCTGTCCGTGGAGGCTTGTGTGTTGCTATGATGATAAATAGGTTTCAGCAGAGTTTCTAGACTAAGGCAGGCTAGAAAGAAAGGCCTGGCGATCTACTTCTGAAAAATCAGCTAATGAAAACCCTCTGGATCAGTGATCCACTCCCTTTGTGCATGTGGTTGCCATGAGTTTTACCATGAGTCGCAGCCAACTAAGTGGCATCAAACAACCACAACAAGGACACAATGTGCTTCAGTGTCCTTTGCACTTCTTTCTAGAGTGCATCTACCAGTAATTTTTAAAATTTCTGCATACACATATACACATACAGCAGCTCTGAGTTCCCAGACTCCCCTCTCCTTCCTTGAGTCCCCTTTAGGTCGTCTGTCCTGACAGTTGCAGTCAGGGTGAGCCTCTCCCTTCCTTCTTGAGTTTTCTCCTTTACCCACAGCAGCTCCATGCTGAGTTAACCCCAGGGTGACAGTTGCCTGTATTTGCTGAGACAGGGGCTAGTCTAGGGCAAACGCCACCAGACCTGGTAAAAGTGGGAGGAGCCCCACTCTATAGTTTTCCTAAGAAAATATTTTCCTCTCCGCCACAATTCCCAGGTCTGGGCCAGTTGCGTCTCTGTTTCTCATTGTGTCAGTCACCCAAGGGACAGAGGACTATCGTCCTTTCACGTGTTCCTGAAGTGGCCTCCAGCAGAGGAAATAAATAGTAAAGCCAGCTTTTTTTTGGTTCCCCTAGAGGATTGCTTACTCATCCTTCTCTCACCCACACTGCTTTCAAGCAGCTGTTTGTATACGACACTGCACTGCTGGGGACAGCTTGCTCTGTCTTCCAAGTAAAGTCCCTTGCTTATCTACTTATTAAAGTAGGTTTGACTGAGGTTATAGAAAGTGTGAGAGCTGAGAGGGGCTGTTTGAAAGGCAGAACACAAGCACCAGGGGCCCTCTGTCAAGAAGGCCTCGCGTTCACCACCAGTCACAACTTCAGCACTCAGAGGGTGTCCCTGTCATTAGAATGATGTGACCTTAGAACAACTTAGCCTTTCACTTTGCCCCAGTGCCCTTCTCTGTGGTGAGCAAATAAAACTCAGCCTGATTATTTTGAATTTTTTTGGTTTTGGTTTTTTAATTAAACTTTTTATTTTGAAATAGTTGTAGATTCACATGCAGTTGTAATAAATAATACAGAAAGGTTCCATGTACCCTTCGTCCAGTGTCCCCTAACTGGTTATAAAACTATAGTGCAGTACCAAAACCAGGAAAATGACATTGATACAATCCACTGATCTGATTCAGATTCCACCAATTTTGCATGTACCCGTGTGTGTGTGTGTGTGCGTGTATGTGTGCATTTGAGTGTGTGTATTTCAGAAGTCAGCCAGACTTTTAAGTGCAAGAACGACCTGTCTACAATATGGGGAACATCAGACCAAGACTATGTGTTAGGTGCCAGGTGCCCTTGAGTCGATTTCAACTCATAGCGATCCTACATACAACAGAACGAAACAGTACCCAATCCTGCGCCATCCTCACAAACATTGCTATGTTTGAGCTCATTGTTGTCAACCACTGTGTCTGTCCATCTCATTGGGGGTCTCCCTCTTTTTCACTACTCCCTACCTTGCCAAGCATGATGTCCTTCTCCAGGGACTTGTCCCTCCTGATAACGTGTACAAAGTACTTGAGTTGAAGACTCGCCATCCTCACATCCAAGGAGCGCTCTGGCTGTACTTTTTTCAAAACAGACTTGTTCCTTCTTCTGGCAGTCCATGCTATATTCAATATTCTTTGCCAACACCATAATTCAAAGACATGAATTCTTCTTCAGTCTTCCTTATTCATTGTCCAGCTTTTGCATGCATATGAGGCGATTGAAAATATAATGGCTTGGGTCAGGGGCACCTTAGTCCTCAAAGTGACATCTTTGCCTTTCAACACTTTAAAGAGGTCTTTTGCAGCAGATTTGCCCAATGCAATGCGTCCTTTGATTTCTTGACTGCTGCTTCCATGGGTGTTGATTATGGATCCAAGTAAAATGAAATCCTTGACAACTTCAATCTTTTCTCCATTTATCATGATGTTATTTGTCCGGTTGTGAGAATTTTTGTTTTCTTTATGTTGAAGTGTAATCCATACTGAAGATTGTGGTCTTTGATCTTCATCAGTATGTGCTTCAAGCCCTCTTCACTTTCAGCAAGCAAAGTTACGTAATCTGCATATAGCAGATTGTTTATGAGTCTTCCTCCAATCCTGATGCCACGTTCTTCTTCATATAGTCCAGCTCCTCAGATTATTTGATCAACATACAGATTGAATAAGTATGGTGAAAGGATACTACCCTGACACACAGCTTTCCTGATTTTAAACCACAGAGTATTCCCTTGTCCTATTCTGTTTACAAATGATCAAATTTTACCTGGTCAGCATAAAGACCAAATCTACTTTTGCTCCTCAACTCCACTGCCAGGTCATTCAGGTTCTACGTCTCAGGGACTAATTGCTGAGAAGGAACAAAGAAAAGCATCTCCTAGTCTTGAGGAAGGCAGGGTCTTTATGACTGGGCCTACAACCTTTATGTTCAGATGTAAAATACCATGTCTACGTCCTTGACAGTATGAATTCCTCAATTCTCCTCATTCTTAAACCCAAAGTAATTTCTAAAGCCAACATCCTGGAGTAGGACACTGGAATGTGGAATCAAGGTTCTGACCCAGCCACTTACTAGCTGTGACCTTGAGTAAACCATTTAAACTTGCTGAGCTTCACTTTCTTTTAGCACATGTACAATCCCTTACAGCATCTGCAAATACCTAGCTTGCAGAATCATTAGAGCACTGTGAGCTCTAAATGGCTCTATACATATAAACAATTATTGGATCAAGTTCTTAATAATAATAATGACAACGCTTATTATTAATTTCAAATCTGCTCTGTTATTCACTTGTAGAACCCTAGGGTTCCCTGCTCATCTTTAGCTCTCTCTTTTCCCGGCCATCTTCCTGACTTGTGAAATACACATACACATAAACACAAAAGCTATAATTCTTTCACCCATTATTCTAATTCCTGTCCATCAATTTCTTACTGCATGAATTTACATTTCCAAAATAACTGCATTTACATATAATTTTCCCTTGCCTGCACAGAAAGTGGGTACAGCTAGATACAGCATTTAAGGGATGTGTCAGTCAGATTTCAGTTTAGGAAACAGAACAACACTAGGTATTTCAAACAGAAAGGGATTAAAAACAAGGAATTAGATGTGTGAGAAAATTCACTGGAAGAGCTACAGAAACTAAAGTTAGCGGCTACCACTGGACTCTTGATTTCAAGGGCACAGCAGGGTAGCTGCAGCCCAGAAGTCAGCTGTCAAAATTGCCTCTCAGTGGCCGTGAATCCAGTCACTAGATACCGGAATGTAGATTCTTGCTTCAAACGTACATCTGTATTGTTGCTTAGCAGCAATGGCGATAAGAAGATGACCTTCACCTCACTTCCACCTTCCAAATCTCACAAGAGGGCATCAACTTGATAGAATCTAATTAACATCCAGAAATCTAGCTGCAAGGAAGTTTGAGAAATGCAGTTTCTAACTTTCCAGCCCCTAACTCCAGGAAGATACATAGAAAGCTTTGGGCATGAATGCTTACTTCCGGCTAACAGGGGAGGAACTCTCTTCCTTACAAAGAATGAACACAGCTATGAACTACAAGAGCACTTGAGGGGAGAAGGAAGAGGGAAGGAAAAGGGGCACAGATCTTGTAATTACAGGCTTTACAAATACCTGTTAGAGTTTATTTTGGAGCAGCACTTTTCTTAGTTTTTAAGACATCTAACTCAAGATGGGAATAAAAATTATGTCTAGAGAGTGGAGGAAGTGATGTTGTTGTTGGTGTCGTTGCATCGATTCTGACTCATAGTGACCCTATAGGACAAAGCAGAACTGCCCTATAGGCTTTCCTAGGCTGTAATCTTTATGGGAGCAGATTGCCAGGTCTTTTCTCTCATGGCGTGGCTGGTGGGTTCGAACCGCCGACCTTTTGGTTAGCAGCCTAGCGCTTTAACCACTGTGCCACCAGAGCTCAGCTTTTGCTTTGGGGACCCTCATATCCTGTGATGTAGATCTAAGATCCCATCCACTCTCTTGTCAGGGTAATCTTTTGATCTGAGCTACTTCTCTAAGCAGCCGTGTTAGGGGTAAGAAGAAATACACAACACCGTCCTTACCATTCCTCTTCTAGTTTCCAGATCTGTTTTTCATGGTGGGGTTTAATGTTGGTGTGCGTTTGAAGTATTAGACATGCCAAATTCCCCCTTACAATAGAGGTGGGCAGAGGCAGACCTATCTTTTGACCTCTGGTGATTGGACCAATATGGTTACATGATTCAAGTGGAGCTAATAGGATCCCCTTTCTATAGCTTGAACCAAGATGTAGAAACTGAGGTTACTGGATGTTGGGAACTGGAGATCATGTAGAGTCCAGGCCACAGCTTGGGCCATGAAAATCCAAATCTTTCTTATGGAGCAGCAGAAGCTAAGAACTTTTCAGAGAAGCTGGTATACAGAAAGAAGGATGATGCCAATGCCTCATACAGACAAGAGATCACGTGTAATCACGTGTAAGTAGGGGAGAGAGAGAGAGATTGACACTGAAGGAGTTTACAAGCTTCTAGATACCAAGGAAGTCCATTTTGGAGTCCGAGACTATTAAGCTCTACTCTCAGAATAGTATTTCCTGTACTCTCTCGGTCTCCAAAAGCTACAGCATAAGCATCCTGGATTCGTCCAGGACCACATTCACCTTGGAATGCCTTGCTCCTTTCCCACCAGCTTCTACCTTTCCACCAAAACCAGTAAGTCTCAGTTTACTACCTATGAGGAAATGGAGTTCTGAATATTAACAAGACAAATTGTTGAACTCTGTCTATACTATAAATTTTCTTCTTATAGCAATGTTGGCGACATAATTTTGCCACACTTGTTTACCCTGCTCTATTATGATCGTGTTCAGTCCAAGTAGTTTTTTTTATTGTGCTTTAGGTGAAAGTTTACAGCTGAAGTTAATTTCTCATACAAAAATTTATACACATATTGTTATGTGACCCTAGTTGCAATCCCTATAATATGATTGCACACTCCCCCTTCCCGTCCTGGCTTTTCCATGTCCATTCACCCAGCTCCTATCCCTTTCTGCCTTCTCATCCCGCCTCTGGACAGGAGCTGCCCATTTAGTCTCGTGTATCTGCTTGAACTAAGATGCACACTTTTCACGAGGATTATTTTGTTTCATAGTCCAGTCTAATCTTTGTCTGAAGAGTTGGTTTCAGGAATGGTTTTAATCCTGGGTTAACAGAGAGTCCATGGGCCATCTTTCTTGGGGTCCCTCTAGTCTCAGTCAGACCATTTAGTCTGGTCTTCTTACTAGAATTTGAGTTCTGCATCCCTCTTTTCTCTTGCTCCATCAGGGACTCTCTGTTGTGTTCCCTGTTAGGGTGGTCATTGGTGGTAGCTGGGCACCATCTAGTTCTTCTGGTCTCAGGCTGATGAAGTCGCTGGTTTATGTGGCCCTTTCTGTCTCTCGGGCAAATATTTTCCTTGTGTCTTTGGTGTTCTTCATTCTCCTTTGCTCTAGGTGGGCTGGGACCAATTGATGCAACTTAGATGGCCATTTGCAAGCCCAAGTAGTTTGGATGGTGCTGACTTTCCTTCCCTCTAACTCCTTGCCCCACCCCACCCCCCACCCCCACTTCAAGCACTTGGCCAATTAGAAATTATAAGTCTGAGTGAGATTTTTGAGACTTAGAGGTGTGGGAGGGTGAGAATCTTGATCTTAGGGACATGTGAGAATAAAGCAACCACAGAGAAAGCAAACTGAGAGATGTCAAGAGAAACAGGGTCTTGATGGTATTTTTTGAACTTTCAGAAACAGCTATGCCTGAAGTTAGATCTACCCTTCAGACTTCCAGTAATATAGGTCAATAAATTCCCTCTTTGGCTTAAGCTAGTTTGTTTCTGAAATCATCCTGATAGCACAAGCAACTTACAAAATCTGAAAGCGCATAGCTATCAACTTTGAGCCACTTCAACTCTAGCAACAGAACGAATATGCATTGTAAAGACTGAAACTAGCAGGTCTAATTGGTGCACATTTTTCTTATTCCTCCATTTCCTCTGAAACTAATTTACTTATTACTGGCAAAGTACTAGAGTAGCTCAGCTACAATGCTGTTATTTTCTGCATCTAATATGTGTGAGAAACATGCTAAAATTCCAGGTGAGAGCTGTCTTAACTAAATTGTGAAGAATTCACCTATAGGAAAAAAAAAATTTAATTTTAACTTCCCTATCATTTATTTAATACCCCCTCAAGCCAAATGTGTTTTCCCTTTGGGTGACACAACAGAAGGAGGCAGAGATATTCTCAGATGTCATTTCAGGCAACAGTTTTACTTTTTTGTCAACTATACCTCTTTTGATGGCTGTTAGGATGGATTTTTCTATCTCCTATTTCTGCTCTTGAGAAAACTTTATGATGATGAGTAGTAAGGTCTTCAGTCACAAGACGAAAACAATAACTCGGCTCCCCCTGAATATCTGAAAGAAGCTGTGATGAATTAATTGGCAAATATCTGAGATGTTTGAAGAAATTTGTTATTTTTAAATGGCATGCAATGTTTATTGGTAATAAAAGACCTGTGTACTTTTTTCCGTTCACTCTGGTGCCAGCAATATTGCTATGTTTATAATTGATCACTAGGTTTTAAAATTTGGAAACATAGTTGGTTTGTGAAATATGATTTGAATAATTAGGGAAATTATAAGTCTGAATGAGATTTTTTGGGACTTGGAACTGTGGGAGGGTGAGAATCTTGATCTTAGGGATGTTATTCATTCCAAGAATGTAAAAGTGTTTATTTGTGGACTGTGGAAGAGAGGGAGAATCTCTTCCTCTCCAAATGCCAATCATTTTAGTTCTATCCCTGAAGACGTTCCAGAGTACTCTTTGGGGATACATGAATTAGAGATAGGCATAAAGAAAATTACAAGAGACTACTAGGATCACAACCAACTAATCTAATGCACAGAATTTAAAATATTATTTCAGATATAACATACAAAACTGAAAGCAAGGGAAAGAGAACGTGCAAGTCTACAGAACTCTAGAGAATCCCAACAGTAATTGAAAAATATTTCTGTAAAGCGGCGTGGCTTTCTCAGAATAATATTTTTACCAGCAAAACATAAATATTCAATGTCTGACTTGATCCCAGGAACTGAAGGAGAAACTTCTATGTGTGGATCTTTTGCTTTTCTTGTGAAGGATAATCCCTGATATTACCTTGGAAGCCAGCTTCATTAACATAGAATTGTTTTATGCTGATTTGTAATGAAAACAGGTGATTAATCTGGATTAGAAAAATAGAGAGGTAAATGAGTATACAGATCTACTCTGCTAGACTTTACATATGCGCATTTCAAATGAGAGCCAACACACACTTAAGCCTGCCCTCATCAGAACAGGTATTTGCAGCAGGGAAGGTTCTGGGTTGGACTGCCTGCGTTGGGCCATTAGGGAACTGAATTGGTTGGAGTGAATTGTTAAGGTTTAGACTGTGGCAGAATTACTTTGGATCCTTCTTTTCAGCCTAAAGCAATTACCCAGCTGTCAGAAGATTGAAATATTGTACCAAATTATGCTACCTAAGTTAAAATAAGCACTCCTGAGAACAGATCTCTCTATATATAAAGGTACATCTATTATGCAAGAGTTGATTTCTATATATTATGAACTGGCCTTGGAATCTTTGCTTCTTAATATGCTTTTTGACTATTTGTTTTGATTTGTTGATATAAAGACTACTGGTACATTCCCAAAGCTATTACCATCTATGATTGGTACTTCTAGAAACATCTTGACCAACTCGTTAGTAGAAACAACACCTAAAAACAATAGAAACTGTGGAGTTTGACCTAAAGCTGACAGTATGCTTTAAAAAGAAAGCCTTTTACCCATACATAGTTTTATTTGATCCTTACAGCAGCCCTGTAAAGCAGTTGGGACGTGTATTACAGTATCTCCATTTTATGGATAATAGTTATAGCTAGTATTTATTTATTAAGAGTGTATTATCTGCCAGGCTCTATGTTATTTCACAAAATATTATATACGTATATATCTTAGCAGCCTAGAGGTAGGCACAGTTTCATTTGACAAAACAGAGGCTTGCCAAAGCCACATAATAAGCAAGTAGCATAGCCAAGGCTTGCTCCTCATGTTTTCCAAATTCTAATTCCAGAGTACTCTTTGGGGATACATGAATTAGAGACAGGCATAAAGAAAATTACAAGAGATTACTAGGATCACAACCAACTAATCTAATACACAGAATTTAAAATATTATTTCAGATATAACATACAAAACTAAAAACATATTTATTGCGTTATATTGCAAATCTACAACTCATTGCTACTCTCTGGGCACTGGGCTGGTAAAAAGATTTACTCAACTCGTCAGCAAATGTTTACTGAGCACTATTCTGTGTAGGAATTTGAATTGAAATCTTTTCTTTCTTTTTATTCAAATTAATTTGTAGAGTTGAGTGAATGTCCAGTCATTCCAGCAAGTTGCATTGACTCTTGGTGCTCACTCTTCCATTTTTGCCGGGTAAAGAGGAAGGAAAAAGCTGACGACCTGGTGAGGCAATTCTCAGTCTGTTCTTCAAACCTCTGCTAAGAACTCTCATTCTTTCACTTATAAAACAGCTACCATGTATTGACCATAACTACATGCTAGGTATTCTACATATATTACCTCTAATCTTCATATGCCTGTGGCTTGGTGGGTGTTCTTATCCTGATTTTATGATGTGGTTAGTATAGGAAAGCAGGGAACCAAGGTAAGAGAGTAGCCTTGGATCAAAAGAAGGGCCTTTGAGTAAAGCTACCTGGGTTTGAACCTGGCTCCATACATACAAGCAGCCTGAACTTGGACAAGTTATTTAATTCCTCTGTGCCTCGGTATGCTCATCAATAAAATGGGATACAATTACATCAACTCATAGAGTTACTGAGAACACTGAATGAGTTAACATTTGTAAAGGGCTTAGACTGCGTAGGCTTCTAGGGATACCCAATGAATGTCAACCATGATTATTAATTTGGTGTGCCCCCAGGTAGAATCTGAGGTCCTCTTTTCTTCTCTCTCTATTTTTTACTCTCTATGTGACCTCATTCAATCCCATGACTTTAAACATAAACTATACTGATGACTTCTAAATTTATTTCGTCTGCCAGACTGATATTTTCCAAACCTAGGTCAGCTCGTGTCACTCCTCCACCCAAGACCCTCCAGTGACTTCCCATCTCTCTCAGCAAAAATGCCAAAGCTCTTACCAGCACCTACAAAGCCTTACGTGACCTGTCCTATTTTTCAGTCTCATCCCTTAACCACTTTACGCTTTCTTTTCTCTAGCCACTGGTGTCCTTATTGAACGCCAAGCACTCTTGCTCTTCAGACCCTTTGCTTTTACTGTTCTGCCTGGTCGGTCCTTCTCCAGATATTCAAATGACACATTCCTTCACTTCATTCTAGTCTCTGCTCAAATACCATCTTATCAGAAGTGGGCATCCCGACCACCTTAAGTAAGAATATTTTCCTTTCATTCTTTTCCTCTTACCCTACTTATTTTTTTTTTTAATGGTACCTATTACCATTATATTTGTTCATGTGTTTAATGAATCTGTTGGCTTCCTCTAGAATGTAAACTGTATTAAAGCATGGATTTTGTTTTTTTCCACAGCCCCTAAATCAGTGCCTTTGAGGACTAAGGTGCATCTGACCCAAGCCATGGTATTTTCAATCTCTTCATATGCATGTGAAAGCTGGACAATGAATAAGGAAGATGGCAGAAGAATTGATGCCTTTGAATTATGGTGTTGGTGAGTAATATTGAACATACTGTGGACTGCCATAAGAATGAACAAATCTGTCTTGGAAGAAGTACAGCCAAATGCTCCTTAGAAGGTAGGATGGTGAGACATGTCTCACATACTTTGGACATGTTATCAGGAGTGTCTAGTCCCTGGAGAAGGACATCATGCTTGGTAAAGCAGAGGGTCAGCAAAAAAAGAGGAAGACCTTCAATGAGATGGATTGACACAGTGGCTGCAACAATGGGCTCAAACATAGCAATGACTGGAGGATGCTGTACATAGAGTCACTATGAGTCAGAACCAACTCGACAGCACCTAAAAACAACAACAGCAAATCAGTGCCTGGATCATGGCGGACACCCAATAAATATTTACAGTTTAACTATAATTATGTTGGGGGCGGTGGTAGAATTCTCACCCTCCATGCAGGAAACCAGGTTTGATTCCTGGCTGATGAACCTCATGCGCAGCCACCACCCGTCTGTCAGTGGAGGCTCCTGTGTTGCTATGATGCTGAACAGGTTTCAGCAGAACTTCCAGGCTAAGACAGATTTGGAAAAAAGGCCTAGCAATCTACTTTTGAAAATTAGCCAGTGAAAACTCTATTGATCACAACGGTCCAGTCTGTAACCAATCACGAGGCTGGCATGGGACCAGGCAGCATTTCGTTCCATTGTGCGTAGGTCGCCATGACTCTGCAGCCGACTTGATGGCAGTTAACAACATCTATATTATTATGTTAATGACCCAAGGTCATACAGCTAGTAACTGTCAGAGTTTCATATGCAAGTCAGCCCCTCTTTAAAACCCTTGCTTTTCCAGGGAAGACACAAACCCCCTTGTGAGAGCACACCAGTTCTTAGGAATCTTGTATTTAAACTAGAAATTTTATGCATAGCAGGGTTGATTTACTATCATCAAAATTGAACAGATATTTATTGCATACCTACTATATGCTCAAGGATAAGAAACAATGATCAAGTCACTAGTATGAGGTAAAAATTTATCCAAGGACTTTCAAGCCCAGGAAAGGTAAATATTTGTACTTGTGGACTTCTGAGTTGAGAATTATTAGCTCTATTTACTGTATCAGAGTAGAACACTTGACTTTGTCCCTCAAATCTTCTCTTCCCCCATTTTTCTCTTCTCAGCCAATGGAACAACCATATACTCATTTGCTTAAGTCAAATTTCTAGACATCTTCCTAGATTTCTCTCTTTCCCTCCTTCTCCAATTAAATTAATCTACCTGCAAAAGAGACCATCTACGTCTCAGCACCTCCACCTTTATAAACCCTGGTCCAAGGCTCAACTCCAGTTGCTTAGACTACTACCAGAGCCTCCCAAATATGCTTTCCATGCCTTCTCTTTTGCACCCCTTTTCCACTCAGCAGCGAGTATTTTATAAAAATGTAAATTACATGTCACTCCTCTGCTTGAAAGCTGCAATAGCTTCCTATTGTTATTCCACTATAAATTATTCCACTTAGAAAAACATCCAAGCCCCTTACCCCAGCCTACAAGCCCGACTTGACAGGCCTGATCTCCTCTCCAATCTCTCCTACCACTTCCCCTCGTCCATACATTGTAGCCACACTGGCCTCCTCTCATTTCTGTGAGCATACTAAGCCCTTGTTGTTGTGTGCCATCAAGCCGATTCCAACTCATAGTGACCCCATGTGACAGAGTAGAACTGCCTGTAGGGTTTCCTGGGCTGTAATCTTTATCGGAGCAGATTGTCAGGTCTTTTCTTCAACCACAGAGCCACTGGTGGGGTCTAGCCACTGACCTTTTGGTTAGCATCCAAGCTCTTAACCATTGCATCACCAGGCTCCTAACTAAACACTTACCTGCCTCCATATTTGTAATATTTGTAATAGCAACTCCTTCTCGGCATTCAGATCTCATGTTAAATGTCACCTCCCCAGAGAGGCCTTTTCTGATTACCTAATTTAAAGTGATCCTCTCTCTTCTAGTCACTCTCTAGAAGTTCTGTCACCTTACTTTACATTTTGCTTTGCATTGATTGTCATCTAATATTTTCTTTGTTATTGTCTATATCCCTCCAATAGAGTGTAAACTTGATGAGGGCAGAGACTTTGCTTTACCGTCAGGACTTATAATAGCACCTAACACGTAGTGAGCACTCAAGAAACACCTGTTGAATGGGCCAATCTTTGGCTCAACTTGGATAGCTTATATAGGAACACAGCAGTTTTCTAATATAGCTTTAGTAACTGCTCCACTCATGTTCTCTCAGTCTGATGGCATTGCTTCAGTTCACAGCAACAACAACATCAGCAGCAGCAGCAACAAAAAAAGCCCACTAGAGCAAGCAAGGATTCAGGTTCCCCCTATCTCTCCGCAACCACTAGGTCAAGATCTGAACTCAGTTCAATGGTTGCAAATCATCAGAGAAGTGGCAAAAAGAGAGAAATGACTACTACTGAAATGAACAATTTCTTACTTAAGATGTAACACTGAGAAAGAAAGAAAACAATTCTTAAGATCAAACTCTTTTGGGGGGTTGGAAATGTTAAAGAAAGTAGATGGGGGGCAGAAAAATGTTAGCGTGAGGGAGGAAAATTAAATCATATGGAAGCAAGAGATAGAAAGAGCTCACACCAAAATACAAATGTTTATGGCTCTGGGCTTGGGTATCACGTCTTGCATTGTAGATGAACACTAAGGAAGAGAGAGTAACGGTGTGAAGTGGGACGGGGGCGAGAGAGAGGGTGGAGTGTGGAACTAGGACGAGAGACGCGAAAGAAGCTAGAGAGAAAAGAATACCGAGGAGAGAGGAGAGCCATACAAAGCAGCCTCGGATCTTGCCGGGGCTGCAAGCGTTAAGGGTAGGCGGGGAGTGACGCGGTTTGCGTCTGAAGCGGCTCCTTGGAGTCCACAGCATCCACCGCCGGAGCCTCGCCTTCCTTTCTCCCTCCGCAGACATAGCGAGACACAAAAAGCAAAAAGAGAGGCGACCCCCGGACCAGCGCGAGGGGCCCACACGCACCATGACCGAGACCACCAAGACTCATGTTATCTTGCTTGCCTGCGGCAGCTTCAATCCCATCACCAAAGGGCACATTCAGATGTTCGGTGAGTCCTCCCGCCCACCCCGGAGGCTGCTTCCGCTCTTCTCCCATGCTGGAACCTGTGTTTTCCAGCGCGGTTGAACAGGAAGGCGTGTGCCCCTCCGGAGGGGTGCCCCGGCTGATCCGGGTGGTGGGAGGCCAGCCTCTCTATTCATGGCTCCGGCGAGGGGACGCAGAATGCATTTCCGAGGCGTCACTTGCGGGAGCCAGACCGGACTCGCTGGGGGCCAGGGGATGGGGGAGGGGAGGGGCCCCGAGATGAGTGTCGGTTTAAGCTGGATGGGGGTTCGAGGCTTGGGAACTGGAGTGTGGCGGTGCGGCTACTTGGCCGGCGGGGACCGGGTTACGGACAGAGGTTGGGGCTTGGGGAAGAGGAGAGGGTGTTGGAGGTAACCGGCTGTTTGTTTAGGATGGGCAGAAAGCTCGAAGGAGTTAAATGATGTATACGCCTTGGAGACAAACACACTCTCATACCACACACTCGTGAAGGGAGCTAGGGCTTTAAGGAGATTAATTTAGGGTTTGGCTGATGGTTCGGGGCGGCCCCAGGCGCGAATGTTTGGGGGTTATGGACCGTGTGTTGTCTGCGCGAGGCGAATGGGGAGGGGGTCCCTGGCCACCTGGATTTGACTGTGGGGACCCGCTCACTAGGAAGGGGAGGGGAGGGGCGGCTGCTGCGGGCAGCCCTTCGCGAGCCGGTGTTGCTGAATCCGGGCCCAAGTTGGCTGAGGCTCTGCCCAGGCCGGTGATGGCACCGGGAGGCCTTGCTGCGTGCGAGTGTGTGTATGAGTGTGTGCGTATGGGGTGGGGGGCGCGCACATCATCGCGCGTTTGTTTCTTGAGGGCTTTGAGGCGTGGAGCGAGAGGGAGCGAGCAGGAGCTCCTGGCTGCTAGTTTGGGATCCGGTGGCAGGGAAAGGTTGTCTGTGCCTGTCGGAGATCTCGCGTCACGGGTGGAAACTATGCGGCTTCGCTCTTGCTCTGATAGGACCCAGAAGCGCGGGGGCGTGCGCGTTTAGACCCTGAAGGAGGGACATGGAGGTCACTTTAGAAGCAAGAATTGGGGAGAGGTTAGAAGTTGGGGGTTACTTTTTCCCGAGACAGAGGAAAACGAGAAGGGGAGAGAGAGTGGGCTGGATATTGACGAGGACCTGGTGGCAGGCCCTGACCCGGCAGGCCAGCAAGGCGCTATCCAGAGGCGGCGGTGCTGAAACACAGGGCGCGCCGGAGCTGGCTGCGGACACACGTGTTTACCCTGAGCCTGAGGATTGCTGGAGCTCTCCAAGCGCTGTTAAATGAAAGCCACAAGTATTGGTAAACCGAAAAGGTATGGTGGAAAGGACCTGCTTATAAAAAAAAAAAAAAAAAAAAACCTCGTGAAAGGAATACAGAACCACTGTAAGCAAAGAGGAGATCAGGTGGGCACCTTTACAGGGTCCAGGGATGGTGACCTCCCTTCCTCACCATTCCATCAGCTTTTTAAAGTATTATTTTAAGAAACTAATGCCAACTTGTCTATTAAATAAAGACGTTCGTTCAAGCACTGTGGTAGACCAGCGAGGTCTCAGTCTACTAGGGGAATATCAGTGCCCTGGGAGCGCTCTACTGTCACTTTCTCCTGATTCTGTTGTCTTCCCTGCTGTCCTTCTTTTCCTCTCTTTCCATATTTTCTTTAGTCATTTAACGCTGAGGTACTTCATTCCTCTACCCTGGCCAGGCAAGGATGAGCTTTCCTTTGGAACTCCTTGGCTCTAGGAATCTTTAGTCAACCAGCAGGTACTTCTTCCTTCCTGGGGCTGACAGTGTGACTAATTCTGCTTGTTTGGGATTGCAAAAGGGCAGATGTAGATTGAGAACCAAGGATTCAGTCTTGCAGCTGAAGAGAGTTAGGTAGAACTCATAAGGCTTTTGTTCAGTTGATGCTGACCAGCCACTCTCCAGCAGCTTTGAGGATGAATATATAGAAATTAGTGCGGGTTGCAGCAGGAGAGTTTAGAATAGGATAAGTGAAAAGAAGACTTCTTGACAGCAGTGACTCTTTGCTTGGTGTTGGAACTGAGGACCAAGGGAGAATGTCTGTCAACAAAGTTTTTGGGGCATCCATTAGTTAAGTGTAATCTAGAGAGTGACATGGGAAGAGGATACGGTGTGTGCAATGCGGCCTTAAGAAGCTTACAACCCAGTGAAGGATTTAGCGTAAACTTGTGTGAAAAGAAAACAAGATCAGGAACACACAACACATATTAAACTATTTTTGGTAGGATTTCTTATGGGATTCCTTGAGCTTATGATAAATTTTGAACTTTATTTTTTCTTTTTTTATTGTACTTCAGGTGAAGGCTTACAGAACAAATAGTTTCTCATGAAACAGTAGTACACATATTGTTTTATGACATTGGTTAACAACCCCAC
>NW_004443957.1:20662015-20703714 GCF_000243295.1 Trichechus manatus latirostris | reverse complement strand
ATTTGTGCCAGTAATGCTGGGGTGAGATGGTATCTCATTGTGGTTTTAATTTGCATTTCTCTAATGGCTAGTGATTGCGAGCATTTCCTCATGTGTCTGTTGGCCATTTGAATGTCTTCTTTGGTGTGAACTTTATTTTTGTGGAGAAGTTTCTGGTTTTTTTACAAAGCCTTTTTATATATGTTATGCCAATTATTCCTGATAACAGCTCTATAAGGAGTCCTAGTGGCACAGGGGTTAAGAGCTATGGCTGCTAACCTAAAGGTCAGCAATTCAAATCCACCAGCCATTCCTTGGAAACCCTATAAGGGCAGTTCTACTCTGCCCTATAGGGTTGCTATGAGTCAGAATCAACTCGATGGCAATGGGTTTGGTTTGGTTTTTTGGCAAGGAAGGCATTATTATCTCTATTTTATAAATGAGAAACTGATGTTCAGAGGCTAAGTGACTTTCTCATGAATGCATATGGAGAGTGGGTGGCAGAGTCAAGACTTCAACCTTGCATTTCTGATTGCTCTGCACCAAAGGCAGGAGGATGTGCTCACTAACTTTCCGATTGCATAATTCCATGAAGGTTCTGTTTCCTTCAACTACATACTAACAGATTAAAATTAAATTGGTCATCAACTAAATGAGATTCTTAAATATGCATTTCCTTAAGAGCTCTTTCCCATTTCTGAAGCACCCAGTTATGGAAGCCAGTTATCCATGAACTATTTCCTCCTTTTAAATGGCTTTTAAAATCTTCTCCCCAACAATACAGAAATAACTAACACAATAAAATGATCAAACTTTCTTTAAGGTGGCTGAAACTTGTAATAATAATAATAATAAACATAGCCCCAGATGGAACTTTGAACTTAGATACCATTAATAGAGCACCTATATTTTGAAATCCAATTGCTTACCACATAAAAAAGAGAAAGATTCTATAAAGAAAAAGAGAAGTGGCATTCAAAACTAAAGACTCATTGTTCATCTCTGAAAGGCAGCACTTGTATAGTTCTCAGTATTTGTAAATAATTTAAGAATGAGCTTTTCCTTTACTTTGAAAGAGGAGTTGATTTTATTCCTATTTGTGGCTCTAGAAAACACAGGAAAGAACATTAATATTTGTGATGGACATATTTGACACTTATATGCTCAACACTCAGCTGTAACTGAAATGTTTTCAGAGATGCATAAAAGTTCTTGGCCAAGTAAACCATAAACCAATGATGTTGTATTTCATGGTTCTGCCTTATTACATAAAAAGATAATGTGAAACTAGAACTTTTTTTTAAGCATCTAAGTTCTTAGTTTTTAAGTCCCTAGAGATTATATTTTAGTATAACTTTCTTTGCATTTCAATTGTAATATTTGTCAGTAAACCAGCCACTGAGAAGTCAGATAGCAAGTTTAAGTACAAAAGTGAGAAAGGAATGAACAGTTTAGTTTACCCATAAAAAACAGAGGAGTTGGGGAATTTGATCAGAGCATAAACATATCCTGTTTTTTAGTGATTACAAAATAACCGAATCTTCCAATTTTTTTACATTAGAATATTTTTGCTTTGCACAATTGTATCTTGTGAAAAATAATCATGTCTAGTTCTGTTCCTCTTAAAGAGTAATGAAGAGGGCTCTCTACTTGTTGAGGAGTTGGAAATGCAACACTGTTGCTACAGCCAGAAATCATAAGAAACAAATTTCAGTTGCTACTAATAGACAGAAGGAGCCCTGGTGGTACAATGGTTGATTTCTGGGCTGCTAACCAAAAGGTTGGTGGTTTGAATCCACCCAGCGTCTCTGCAGGAGAAAGCCCTGCCGATCTGCTTCCATAGAGATTGCAGCCTAGAAAACTCCATAGGGCTTATGAGGGAAAAAAAAAAGCCCTGTGGGGCAGTTCTACTCTGTCACATGTTGTCGCTATGAGTCAGAATTGACTTGACAGAGCTTAACAACAACAACTAATATATAGAGAACTGTCAGAAATCAAGAAACCGTTTAATATGCTTGAAATACTTATATAAAAGAGGCATTATGCCCAGTTTAGTACTTTATACCTTCACATCACTATCTCATTTTGACGTTGCTCTGTAAGGTAAACTGGATAATGTTATTATTCTCATCTTACAAATGACAAAGCAGAAGTACAGACTTAGGTCATTGGGTCAAGGTCTTAAACAAAAGTCAGACTAGAACCTGTTTCCTGATGTCTAGACGCCTTCTTGTCCAAGATGCCTCTTCTTCATTGTCTTAATTGCAAGAGCATCTATGAAATAAGGAGTCATCTGAATTTAGCTGTCAACAAACGGCGATGGGAACTTCAGGATTTTTTTGCCTTAGCCGCACAGACCAACAACAAAATATATTTAACAAAGATATCTCCTCCCAACATCTTATAAAAAGGAAAGGTGATTTTTTTCTTTTTTAATACCCTTATATTTTCTATTTAACTGTGTTGCTGGAACATTCCTTTCATCCCATCACCTCCTCCTCCCTCTCCACCCTCTGTTACCACTATTCATTCTTCAGATTTTAGCTTCAACAGTACTTCCTCCGGGAACTTTCACTGACTCCTAAATGAGGTGTGGTTACCCTACATTTGCTCCCACATCACCTTATACTAGCCATGCCATAACTCTCATCTCATTACATGTTTCATGACTGTTTTCCATTCTAGACTGTAAGTTCTATGAGGACAGAAACCATGTCTATTTTGATCGTTAGTATACAGATAGTCCCTGACTTAGGACATATTTGAGTTATGCAAACCGCACATATGACTGTCTGTTGGTTTTTTTTTTGTACATCTAACCGTTAGTAATATGTACGACGTACAATGTTGTAGTGTATAATGCTGATGTTATCATTCTCAGATGTTCACTCGCAGATGTTCAAAGATCAGATTTAGAAAGATACCACTAATAAAAGGGAATAATAATGAAAACTAAAAAAAAAAGAGGTATTCAACTTACATTAGGACCGACTGATGACAGAGCTGTTGGAATGGAACCCTGTCATAAGTCGGGGACTACCTATAGTTCCTAGTACCTAGCATTGGAAACCTCTGTGGTGTAGTGGTTAAGTGTTACGGCTGCTAACGGTAGTAGTTCGAATCCACCAGGCGCTCCTTGGAAACTCCATGGCAGTTCTGCTCTGTCCTGTAGGGTTGCTATGAGTTGGTATCAACTCAATGGCAACGGGTTTGCTTGGTTTTAGCATGTAGTAGACTCTGCGTAAGAGTTGTTGAATAAATAAATAAATAATGATGAATAGAATCTTGTTCCAGGTAGAGAAATCATCCATGTGCAAGGGATGGGGTTTTGGGATAGAAAGTTATGGCATATGGGAACAAAGGAAAGTTCAGGATGGCTTAAGGAGGAGAGGGATGAGAGATAAGACTGGAGAGGTAGGTAGAAATCTGATCAATCATGAGGACTTGTAAGTCATGTTAAGGAATTTAGACTTTATCCCAGTTCCAATGAGAACATATTGCATTACTTTTGAAGAGGTGAAATAATTATATTTTAAAATTATGATTTACTTGAATTTTGAATATAGATTGGAGAAGGGCAAGAATGAAAGTGGGGGTTGGGGGAGAGTACCAGTTAGGCACCTATTTTAGCAATACAGAGTTCAAGCCAGAGTCGACAATTACCTGGCCCAGGGTGGTGGTATTTGGGATGGAATATTTGAAAGTTATTGAGGAGATATGATTTGGTGATTTGATGGGTGGGTGATGGAGAAGAAGTCGAGAGACCACTGGAGGAGAAGTAAGTTTGGTTTTGATGGGGAAAGTGAAAATTCATACTTCTACTCTACAATTTTGGAAATACGTGTTTAAGCGAAAACACTGATGCAAAAGAGGGAAATACCTAAATTCAATACCTAAATACCTAAAGGCTTTTTCCAGTCTGGGACACTGAAAGATAGTCTTATAATAATGACAGCTTCCAGTGGGTTCCAGTTAGATTTTTCAAAGTTCTTCATACAAGAAAAGTATTGAAATTCATTAACATTATGAAAATAAAAACATAGAAAGGATTTTGATTTTTTTTTCTTAGTATAAAGTGGGAGAAAAATCAAGACCCTAAAGTTGATTCATTTTTAATATTGAAGCTGTGAAATTGGGAACAGTTGATACAGTTTGTAAGATCATTTCATAACTTGCCCGTCACTGTGATGATGGCTGTAATAATACACTCGAGCGGATGCCTGGGAATCCTAACTCATTGCTAAAGTGCAGGTCCACTAATGGGAATTCATGGATCACCCACAGTAGCTTCACTAGCATGAGTTATTTCTGCTCGTGACTCCAAAAGAATGAACTGAAAAAGGAAGTTTAGGTATTTTTGTCCACACGAACAGGTGGCTTGATTTACTTTCACCTGCTGTGTGGCTTGTTTGAACGTTATGTGGATACATAAAACCATGAGGAGCAAATCTCCCATGTAGAATTCATCCCAAACCAAGGAACAGAGTATAACAAGTAGAGGGTTGATGTTCTAAGAGTTTTGAAAAGAAAGAATATTCTTTTTCAGTTTCTCTTCTACTTTTTTGTTTTACTTAATCCTCTTCTCCATGTTTAAGCCTTTCAGTTTAGAGCTACCAGGATTAAGAGGCTCATATGCCTTTTCAGAAATAGTTGGACTTGTTGTTTAGTGGGAATATCCTTTAAAATGTTATGAATCCCAGAGAAACATTTACACACAAATTTCCAACATTAGATGAAGTCAGATGAATAGCCTAAGTATGGAGGCTAACTAAAAAGCATTACCTGCCGACACCCAAGTTTGGGCTTCTCTGTTTCAGATAGCTCCTTAGACAGAGGCAGAAAATGCAAAAATGGGTAATATACGTTTTCCATTATTTTTCTTTTGAGAGGCAGTAGTTTTGAAAGTAGTCTATGTATGACTAGGAAAGAGAAGGAAAACAGTTTCGAAAGAGTTTCTTTAAAAGATTCAAGTCTCAATTTTACCGTATCATTGTCCTCTTAGCCACCGGTACAGTGTTCTGTATGTGAAGGTCGTTTAATGAATATTTCATGATGCTGTGAAATATACACTTTCTAGTGGCGTTCTCGTTCATTTTTAAAGCATTCTCAAGTCATCATGAATTGCTTATAAAGATCCTAAGGACACAGAAGAATGCATGAAATTTTTTTCAATACTAGTTTTTTCGTACAATATTTAATACACAACATTTTGGTTTAAAGGCATTTAAAATAATTCCTTAAGATTTTATATAATAGACTAAGATCTGGAATATATGCATGCATTTTATAGAGAATTGCATAACTGTATTTATGGATATATTCCATCTCTCAGTGTTTGTAAATGCCACTTCAGCGTACAAGGAAGAAGCTTTCCATTGCTAGAGGTCTTCCAATTATAAGCATTCAATTGTATGAAATGCATTTGCTTTTTTTGGATACACTTTGGCAGATAGTCTCAGGAGTATTTTAGCTCAGAAAGATGTTCAAAGGCTTACAGGGTTTGACCAAAGCCATCCTCCTGACATTGATTCCCTCCTCCTTTTGTATATTACAGAATCTCTGAGATACGTGAGATCTGCGGCAAAGGCAAATGTTATAACCACTATCAGCATCATCATCTTCCTCATTATCATCTTAATAATAGAACTACCTTTTCTGAGCTTCTTTAAACTCTACTACCTTTAAACTTTTCCGTTAAACCTATTGCATAATTCTGTTTAGTCCTGGACAAGTGAACTGTCCAGGAAAATTCTTGTAATAAGGGGATAAGAGGAGGGATTAAGACTCAGAGGCTAACCCATGAAGTGGAGGAAGCTAAATAGCACTCTTTTTTCTACACTTTTGCCCGCATCATATTGCCTCTACATGTGTAGCCGTGCTGCTACATATCGACCCCATTTGAACATTTACCAGGCGGTAGGAAGTTGGATAAAGTAAAGCCCTTAGATAAGACTAAATGCTTGTAGATTTTTCTTCTTCCAGTTCCTTAGGCCAAAAGCCTTGGACTAATGCTTGATTGTTCTCTCTCACACACACTCCACATATGTCAGCAAAATGTTTTGGGATCTATCGTCAAAATATAATTAGAACACAACCATTTTTCCCCTACCTACAACCCTGGTACGAGCCACTCTTATCTTTCATGTGAATTATTGCAATAGCCTCTTAACTGGCCTGCGTTCTTGTATCCCTGATCCCAACACTCAATTCTCAATGAATTAGCCAGAGTGATCCTTTTAAAGTGTAAGATCTAAGTCAGATCATGTTGCTGCTTTGCTCAAAATCCTCCAAGGCTCCGTACCTCACTCAGAGTAAAAGCCAAAACCATTATAATGGCCTTCAAGGCTCTGCGATTTGTGCCCACAGCAGGCCCCAACACCTCTCTTACCATCTCCCTCTTAGCCAGCCTCAGTGACCTTCTTGCATTGACCTTAGGGTATTTGCACTGATGTTCCCTCTGCCTTCCTGCATATAGCCCCATATCTAATTCTCTCTCCTCCTTTTAGCCCCCTATCTAATTCTCTCTCCTCCTTTTAGTCTTGGCTCAAATGTAACATTCTCCTCATTGTCTACTTGGCAGGTCCTACCCCTTTAACCACATAACTTAAAATCACAACTCACATACTCCCTGTACCCCTTATCTTGCTTTACTTATATCTTTTTCCCTTAGCTCTTACCACCTTTTAACAAAATATATTATTGACTTACGTGTTATGTTTATTGTCTGTCTCCTCAGCTAGAATATAAGCTCCTTCAGGGCAAAGATCTTTGTTTACTTTGCTAACAGATGTATCTCACGTGCCTAGAACAGTCCCGGGAACATAGTAGATGCTCAATAAATGTTTGTTGAATGAGCAAATAAATGAAATGTTATACTGAGCTACCTCAAGTCTGTATTCTTTTCGCAGGCAATAAGGTTAAAGTCATGTGAGGATTCAGTGGCCATAGAGTCAATGAATACCTGCTTATTGAGTGCTAGGTCTTGGGGATACAAAAATTGACGACACTCCTTCCTATACCTCAGGGAGATCATCCTCTATAGAGAAGTTGAACAAACTAATCATAGCCTAAACAAATAAACTAATCATAGCATAAACAGCATAAACGAATAAGCTAACCATAGCAGTTCAGGTGAAAAGTTCTATAAAAGGTGAGAATGAAGTAAAGTGGGGGCACAGAGGAGGAAGTTATCACTCTGGAGATGGTGGGAGAACCTTCAGGGCAGGCATTAGGGAGAGTTTGAGCTGGGTCTTGAAAGTAGGAGCTGTCAAGTGGGCAGGATGGAGAATGATGTTCTGGGCAGAGAGCAGAGTGTGTGTGAAGGCTGCTAACGACACGGCATCTTAAGAAATCTCTAAGGAGCTTGCTATATGGCTAGAGTGTGGAAGGGACAGGGAAGGGCAGGAGATGAGAAAGCCAGAAAACAGACGGGGAGGGGGCAGTACCAATGGGTTCAGACTTTACCTAGCACTTCTAGTGAGCCCTTGAAGGCTAGTGGGCGGATGTCAGATGTTAGGCATGCACCCCAAATTTCACCGATCCCCTTATTAGCAGTTTGTTAGGAATCTGCCACTGTGATTTTATCTAAACCTTTTAAAGCTATTATTTCTGTAGTATGTTTTGAAATAAGAAATTCCGTAGCTCAGTCCTCTGGTAGAAAGTTCTTCTCACCCAGGTTTTAAACTTACCTCTTCTGTACTTCAGTGGGATGGCCCCTGGTTGTTCAAGTATTCTCAGATTTGGCAAATTCAGTTCATCCTAGTTTTATCTTCCTTGATTTTGTAGGATTTGAATCATATTTGAATTTCTCTTTCCTGCAGGCTTGTCTGAAGAATAAGTACCATAGAGGATCCTTTCCTATAACTTTTGTTCTTAGTTCTAATTCTTTCTGGAGGTCTTGAACAAGTATATTTCTGTTCTTGCTGTGAAACTATGGGTTTCCATAGCTTTTCAGATTATTACTGTATCTATTTAAAGGCTCAAATAAGTGACATCCTAGTGGGGAGTTGGGTTTTCTAATGCTTTATTCTTAAACATTTTCCCAAGCCTTCATCTCGATACCCACAGAGAGGTAAAATACGCATTCCATGAAGCACTGAGATTAAACTACATCAATAACTATTCATATTTCTTTTGAAATATTTATGTGCTGATAAATATTTAGCAGAGTGTAGTTTATCGTATAAACTACCATATCTTTAAAATCAGGCAAATGTTGTACTTTTTTTTTTTTTGAAATTTAGAGACTGTCACCCCATTATAAATTAAGAAATTTATAATTAAAATTAAGAAAGACAATAAAATATTGTACATATCAATTTAAGCCATAATTGCCTCATGTACCATGAACCAATCTGACCATAGTTTAAAAATTATTTACTTGTAGTGCCCCAGGGAATCAAAGTTTGTAGATAGTATATGTTATTTGCATTCTGTGAACAATGTTGGTAATCCGTGGGTAAACGTAGCAGTGTTTTCTGTCACTTTATTATTTCTATTTATATGGAAATTGGTAAACTGAATTGCTATTGATTTGGGAACACAGTCTCCTAAGTCTTAGTTTTCTCATCTGTACAGTTGGGTGATTGATACAACCCAGGAGTCAACAAACGGCAACCTGTGAGCCTGCAAAGCTAAGAATGGCTTTTATATTTTTAAATGTTGAGAAAAATTCACAAGAAGAATATTTTGTGACACATGAAAATTTTAAGAAATTCAAATTCATTTAGTATTCATAAACAGTTTTATTGGAATATAGCCACAGTCATTCCCTTACCTATTGTCTATGACTGTTCTCACACTACAATGGCAGAGTTCAGTAGTTGTGACAGAGACAACATGGCCTGCAAAGCCTAAAATATTTACTTTCTGGCCCTCTACAGACAAAGCTTGCCAACTCCTAATACAACCAATGGGGATGGAGTCTAAAGTGTTCTAAAAATACAAAGTGTAGTTGAAGTCCATTACCCAGAGGAACTCTTTAATAAACAATTTTCATTCTAAACTAAATCTCTAAAAAGACTCATTTAAGCAGCAAATGTAGTTTCCATTTCATAATTGTAATTTTTCTGGCTGAGTAGCTAAATAAGCATGTTTACAATGGGGATGATTTTCTGGTGTTTGGCTTACACCGGACATTGATTAGCCCCTCTGGCTAATGTTAGGCGTTTATCTACTGTTGACCATTAGATATGTTTTCCCAGACAACATCTACCCTCTTCCTGATTCACAGCTATCTCTTCCTTTAAAGCTAATATTTTATATACATTATACATGAGAATTAAAAAATTAGCAAGCCAACTGTAGGAGGCTTTCACAGGCCGCTCTTGCAGTCACGTCTAGTTTTTCTGCAGCATCTCGCCTCCCTCTGAACTCAGATAGCGCTTGGTTTGTACCTCTCTTCTAGCACTTAGCACGTTCTGCCGTGGGTTGTAGCTATTTCTGTCCATGTCTCATATTCTCTGTCAGATTTAGGCCCTTGTTTGAGTCATATGGCTGTTTGTATCTCCTAAGGTGCTTAGCACTGTGCTGTAGGCACATGGAAGATACTTTAAATATTTAGCAAGTGAATGAGTGATGGGATTATTGGTAATATTCAAAATTCCAAAGTCTCTAGCGCAAAATCCAAACCAGTGACCCTCCAGTCAGTTCTGACTCTGGCAACCCCATCTATGTCAGAGTAGAACTGTGCTCCATAACATTTTCAATGACTGATTTTTTGGAAGTAGATCGCCAGGTCTGTCTTTCAAGTACCTCTGAGTGGACTCGAACCTCCTTCCAGTTAGCAGCTGAAGGAATTAATCGTTTGCACTACCCAGGGACTCCCTAGTAAAATTGGAGATCAGAAACCAGACAAGCATTTGGGAGCCAGGAAATACAGAAAAACAGAGATTCAAATAAGACAGGGTCAGAAAACAGGACAAATAGCAAATACAGGGTATCAATGACTCAGGTACTTTAAAACTGAGACAGTTCTTGCCTCAAGATATGAAGGCTCACGCTTTGTAGGGTAAAACCCTATTCCAGAATACAGTTTCCCAGGTATCCACAGGAGTGAAAAATGTGGAGTCAAGAATGAAGGTGAATCTTGATACTGTCCATTGGATGCTTCAGTCAGATGCATGGAGCATCTAGGGATAGTTTCTCAGTGGGGTAAAATTAAGTTTGAAGATGGCAGAGGAGTTAAGTTTTATTTTTATTTATTCATAGCTTGAAAAAAAGGCTTTATCTACACGGCACCTACTGAAGGGAAGCTTTGTAAATGATTTATTCTACTTCAGACAAATAAATACACAAACAAAATACCCTTCAAATCATTTAGTTTGTCCATTATGTTTTTGTTTTCAGAAATCACAGTCTCCATTTAAAAGAGGTTTCAAAAGTCATGCAGCTTTTTATCCAGTCCTGAAATTCCCTTTAATACATCTTCACAAGCGTTTGTCCCATCTCGGCTGGAGAATTTTCAGGCCCAGGGAAGGCACTGTTTTCCAAAGCAGCCAAATAGCACTTGGCAAACTTCACCTTTTTCAAGATTGTTCTTTATGTTGGGCTGACATCTGGCTTCCTAAGACTTCCATGTGTTGGCCCGCCCTAGTTCTTTTCCTTGAGATCTTTGGAGCAGGTCTAGTCTGTTTCCTACTTGTGAGACCTTCGGATATCTGCAGACAGCTACCCCATCCTCCTCACCAATCTTCTCTTTAGGCTTAACAAACCCCAGGTCCTTCAGCGGAACATAAGCTTCCATTTCTAATCTTGTAGCACCCTGGCTCATCTTCTTTGAACACATCTTCACTGTCCATATCCTTCTTAAAATGTTATGTCCAATTCATGATGAAGCACACTGATGTGGCCTGATGTGTGCTGTCTTATCTGTTATTGAACTTGGCTTAGAAGATGTGCCTTTATTTGTGATGTGGTGTTTATCTTTTGGAATTGACTTGGGGGAAACTAACAGCAACAACAAAATGTATCTTTTTCTAATTGGATCAAGTAAGGCAAGTTATGGCTACCTGCGTGCTAACCTGTCTGACATTCTAAATAATCAGTCAGATTAGTGGACTAAGCTGCTAAACTAGTCCTGTCATCCTTGTCATGGGCAAAAGACCCCTATAGATGTGATGTCTTTTGGTACTTTGCAGGTCAAAAAACATGCTTAACTGTAAGAATTGTCAGCTAGAAGTGACACCTCTGCTTTTGGAATAAGGAAGCAACTTTGCAGGTTCCCAGACAGGGTGGATACTAAGGGCAGTTTCTGAATTCTGGAATTATCCAGTTTCTTGATACTGTTATTTTTAAAAATGGTTTTTATTAAGAGATCCAGTCAACTCTTTTTAGTCCATGCTTAATAGTCCCTGTTTTGGGATTGAACTCAGAACTTTCTCCCTATCTTGCCTAGCTCCTCAAATCCCTGCCCCACCCCCCACCATGTCATTGGCACCATTCTATTCCCAGGGCTCCTGTGAGAATAACAAAAGTGCCCTTGTTTCCTGAAATGGTAACTTTTAACCAATAGAGGTGGATGGTGTCACATTTGGATTAGGTAGGTGTAATCTTTAAAAGTCAAATCATAAAAAGTCCGTTTTTCTTACGGAAAATCTCAAGCATACACGAAAGTAAACAGAATGATATAATGAACTCTGATATACCTGTCATCCAGCTTCAATAATTATCAGTTCATAGCCAATCTTTCTTCATTGATACTCCTATATACTCCTCCACCCCTGCCCTATATTATTTTGAAGCAAATCCCAGACACCCCATAATTTCAAGGTGAGATCCTTTTAACTGGTACATAATTGCTTCTCTGTCTTTATGACCACCATTTAAAGGCTGGACCTTTCTCCTCCCCCTTTGATGTTTATTTTGGTTGATAGTTTGAGTTGCAGGTGGGGCTGGTATGAGGCAATGTCTCCTTCCCATCTTTAAGCAGATATAATAATGCTTTCACCCTAGTCAGCAGTGGATGATACTTTAGCATAGCCATTGCCTTTAAAGTTCAGAATTTGTGACTTTTTCCCATCTCTCTCACATCGTGTGGGGCCTTCAATGCTCCCCTCCAGATTGGAACTCCCACAGGACACAATGGGCCATTCTTCCAGACACTGAACATTCAGGTCTTTATCCCTTCTCGCTCAAAGCCATAAATATCTGTGTTAGAAGATGTTCCTAATCACGGGTTCCCAACCTGGGGGCCCTAAACAATGAGGAAGTCTCATAAATCAGAATAGCGGTCTGGGAGCTTTTTCCAGTGTTTCCAAATGCCTGGTGCCATGCATGCATTCCACCTCAATATGACACAGGCTGGCTAAGTATCATGTTTGTTGACTTTTGCTTGAGTTATCATCAGTTTGGTGAAGTTAACTCAAACTAATCAGGAGTCCTGATTGATAGCTATAGATGTCTTTGAAGAACAAAAAAAGGGTGGGGGGGGATTTCTTCCTCCCATTTGTTCACAAGAGGAGGGGAAGGATTAAACGAATCCTTTTGGTGACAAGCTTGGCCTCTGTACTAGCATTTGAAGACTTGGTGTCTGCTTGGCCTAACTTTGACCTCAGTATAAAATTAAAGTCTTTCTTACCAGTCCCTTAATCTTTCCCTTATGATATTTCAAATCAACTTTTCCAAATGTATTGTCATGCAATTTTGTTTTCATTTGCATTTAAATGTAGTGAATAAAGAACTCCCTGCTGAACCCCTTGGTAAACGTTTAAACCCAGCATCCCAGTTTGCCATTCCAGTAGATCATATGGCTGTGAATATTCATAAAGAGGCCTGAACGATTCCTTAGATGGAATTTGTCCTTCTTGGCTGCTCTTGTATTGTACGATTGGTTTTCAGTCGTTTCAGGTGATAATGAACTACAGCTGTGAATTTGAGCAGGCTGGTTGGGAAGTCAGTAACAACAGCCTTGAGTGGGGCATCTCATCACGGCTGCCGCGATGCTTTAATGCTATTTTTCTGGCATTGCCGCATATATTTGTCTCTTCCCCTCACTCAGTACAACCCCTGCAGCCATTCTCTCTCTCTCTCTCTCTCTCTCTCTCTCTCACACACACACACACACACACACACACACACACTTCTTTCAGATGCAAATCAGTTTAATTCAATCTATTGTGATTTAAATCCTTTTTTTGTTTTGTTTAAAGAAATATGGAAACAATATATTTCTGCAGTCTTGAAAAAGCTGGGGAGCAGAAAGGGGAATAAAAGATGATGTTGTTTTTGAGAGGTCATTTTATTGTATGGCAACAGCTTTGGGTTAAAGTCTGAACTTCAGAAATTAAAGGCCCAGAGGGCCTTTGTGGGAAATGGAACTGCTGTCTGACATTCTTACTGCCTTATGGGAGCAGGGAGCAAAGGTGGCCTGATATCCCGGACACCCGGAAATTTTTACGGCCTGTATTGTGATCAACTCTATTTACCCCCTCAAATAAGTAGTCACTGTAAACTAACGTGTGAACTTAAATTTACTGAGCATTTACTGTGTGCCAGACACTGCCTTAAGTGCTCTCTTTGGCTTACCTCATTTAATCCTTACAACAGTCCCACATCATCCCCATTCAGCTCATGGTCAGAGAAGTTAGGTAACTTGTTTCAAGCCATACCATACAGAAAGTGCATGGTGAGGCAGAAATGTAGACAAAACCCATGTGTTCTAAATCTGGAGGTCACGGTTTTACTACTGCAAGATGCTGCCTTGCTCATTTGTTGAATGTGAAGGGATCTTCAGCCCTATGTCAGGAACTGTGATAATACAGAAACAGGTCCGCATCTACCAAGTGGCTAGTGCCAGGGTTTACACCCAGAAAGTCTGGTGCTACTTTTGGATCCTGCCCAGGACAGCCAAGTGTGGGAAGGGCCAAAGGAATGAGGCCCTTTGCAGACCTTCAGGGAGATCTGTGGACAAGTCCAGAGGGCGGAGAGAGGAAAAAAAAAGAAGGCCTCAACCCAGAATCAGGAGCCACTGGAAGGAACCAGGAGAAGATTGGCAGCAAATCAAGAAAGAGCCTGGGTAATTATGTGAACACTGGTGAGGTAACCAGTCTCAGTCCTGTGCCACCTTATAGATAAAGGATCCGAACAGACAGTTATAAAATTCTCTCCCTTCTCGTGCATTGTAGTTGATGTAGTACATTGAATTGGGCTGTTGTGAGGGTTAAATGAAAGAATGTGAATTATTGTAACTGTGCCTCCTCCAACCACCTGGCTCTCGCTTTTGAGGCCCCAGTGCTTTATTGCACCTCCTGAAAAATCACAAATTGGGTTCTTAAGTATTGACAAGTGATGTAGCTTTTACTAAATGTATTCCTAGCCTGAATTATATTATCTTCTTTTAATTTCAAGGGCTCCCTCTAATCACAGCAGCCAAAAGTCTTTAGATAGCAGCCAAAAGTCTTCAATTTTAGTTTTAAGTGTAATTTGTATAACTACGATTAGAATCAAGCAGTTAACAAGCATTTGTGAGGCAATTATGATGTAGCAGCCTGGAAATCACAATGTGCAGTGATAGCGCTTACATACTCGGGATGAACAGAATGCCCGTGAAGGCAGGGTGAGATGCCCTCTCAGGCTTAGCTCCCTCACAATGAGGAAACTGAGGCCTGAGGGAGTGGTGACAGGATGAGGGTGGGAAGATGACCTTGGTTTGTGACATCTTCTCACTGTAACCACTAAAGCATATTCCTGCTTGTCATTAAAATCTTCCTGTCTCCTTTCCCAAAGCTGACTGGTACCCTGGGTATTTTTGAGTAGCTGTTTGACAGTAATGTTCATTCAACTCTCCTTGTTTAGTAACATCTGATTTATAAACAATACATACAGAGAAAGTGGCAGTGTTGTTCTGCCATCCTGCCTCACCCTTGTGGCCCACAGGGTCTGTCCTGTGTAGCTGATACCCTCCAAGCCCTTGTCCTCACATTGTCTCATCCCCACCCCAGCTGCCGGAGGCCACCATACTCTTCTGCCATGTTTTGCTCCTGAGCTGTGCTTCTGGCACTGTGGAAACAATGTTCTAAATAGTGATGAGTTTCTATTGCACTCTTTTGCAAAACCTCAACTCTCCTTAGTTCATGGGCCCTTTTGGGTAGTTGAGAGTTTACCTGAAGGATAAAAAGGAAACTAACACTTTCTTTAATACCTACTCTGTGCCAGGTGCTTTTGCATATGTTTTCCTTTTAATTCTTACAACAGCTCTCTAAGGTCAGTTTTACTCCTATGTTTATAGGCTAAGAAGACCGAGGTAGAGAGGTTAGGTATTTTAACTGAGGTCATGCAGCGACAACACGGTAGAACTTGGATTCAAATTAGGTCTTTGTGGGTGACAGAAAATGTGAAGTCATTTGTGAAAGGCAAAAATTATTTTTAATCCCCGTGCTTCCTTCTAAGGGAAATGGATCCCAAGAGAAGTGTCATTTGTTTGCTAGACAGGGACGACAGGTGGAAGGAGGTAAAATGGAGCCCCTGAATTGCTCAGTAAAATAAGAAGAGGGATACAGGACAAAGGTAGTCCCTGGGTGGTGCAAACAGTTAAGTGCTTGGCTACTATCCAAGAGGTTGGCGATTTGAATTCACCCAGAGGTGCTTCAGAAGAAAGGCCCGACAATCTACTTCCAAAAGATCCCAGCCATTGAAAATCCTATGGAATGCAGCTTTACTCTGAAACACGTGGGGTCACCATGAGTTGGAATTGACTCAATGGCAACTCATTTGGTTGTTTTTTGGTTATAAGGCAAAGATAGAGGGTAGAAATTCGGGAGGAAGGACAGTTGCGGACCCGCAGCGCTGGGGTGGTAGTGTGAGGGATGTGGAGAGGCTGGCAGGCAGGGAGCATGTGGGGGACAGAGATGCCCAATGGAGATTTGAGGAAGAGCAAATTACTGTGCTCTGTGTGAGGTTGTTTCTCTCCTGAAATTTCCCACCCTGAAATCCCCAGCAAAATTCTTTCTTTTTCCTTGTGCTTTCTTTGTGTTTACTTCGGGGATATAGTATTGTGCTAACTCAAGGTTGGCTGGCAAGAACCCACAACGTTCTGGTGGACACCTTCAAAGCCCATGATTCTTCCAATATTCACATCATAAATATTTACTGAGTTCTTTGTATGTGCCAGGCATTGTTCTAGGGTGCCAGAAATAAGTGGTGAACAAGAATGAAGTCTCAGCTGTTTGAAGCTTACAACTAGTTGGGGGAGACAGACAATAAAAAAACAAACAAACAAAGAAGGAAGAGCTATAAAGAAAAATACAACAGGGTGAGAATTATTTTGAAAGTTTTGGATAGCCTGTGTCTGCTTTACTGAAGAAGCCACCAGAACTGAGGGCTAATTGTTTATGGACATTTGTTTAACAGAGTTTTATTGATTAATTACCATGTGCAAAGTCCAGTTCTAGATACTGTAGGAAGTGAACTGAACACTTTTCAAGAAGCACCCAGGTTAACAGAGAGATGCGACAGGTTTATTAATAATTTAGAAAGTGAGGAGGTACATAAATGCTATGAACCTTCAAATGCATTTGACAGGGGCATGTTTCTTTAGGACCCTGAACTTGGCCCAGAGTGGGGAGAAAGCCCTAGATGGACCTCACTCTGTGCCTTCACTTTGCCACATCCCTACCTACCTAATGTTTAACCTTTGCTTCCCCCAACTAAACACATGTGCCTCTGAACTTTCCAGCTTCCCAGCCTGTCTTCCTGCTGGTAGTCCTGACTACGGGAGGAGAGAATAATGACTAAGCCCACAGTTTCTCAGCTCTGTCACCTGTAGCTGGACCACCTTGGGTCAGTTACTTAACTGTAGTTTCCTCATCTGTAAAGTGTAGATAATAATTGTACCTGCTTCATGGAGTTCTTGTAAAGATAAACTGGATTAATTTATGTAACGTGATTAGAAGAGTGCCTGGCACATCAGAAATGTTGAGTTAGAATTATCTATTATTATTCTGGAGCCCTGGTGGCGCAGTGGTTATAAGTTCAGCTGCTAACCAAAAAGTTGGCCATTCAAATCCACCAGCCGCTCCTTGGAAACCCTATGGGGGCAGTTCTACTCTGTCCTATAGGGTCGCTATGGGTCAGAATCCACTTGACTGCAACGAGTTTGCAGGGGTTTTTTTTGTATTATTATTCTGGTATTACCTAAGTATTCATTATTGCTATTTAGACTGACCTCCCTCATAGTGCCTGAAGACCATGCCTGCTGAGAATCTCTCTCTCCGCCCCTACTCAAGCAGAAAGGCCACTAGTGTGGAGTTGCTGGGTGGTGGAAACTGTGGATGTGTTTGGCTGCTAACCAAAAGGCTGGAGATTCAAGTCCATCCAGAGGCACCTCTGAAGAAAGGCCTGGTGATCTACTTTTGAAAAATCAGCCATTGAAAACTCCATGCAGCACAGTGCTACTCTGACACGCATGGTGTCGCCATGAGTCAGAATCGACTCAACGGCAACTGGTTGGTTGGTTAGTAAGCTGCTGAGTCCTTGGCAGGTTCGATTTGAGATTACAGAAAAGAAGTTTTCCTTCTACTTGAGGCATATCAAACAACAATGAGGTAGTACTTGAGATGGACCTTGGAGATGGGGAGGATGTAGACATTTGGAAATGGCAGGGAGAGGGAAGAGAAAGTCATTTTTAGTCAGAGAGAATCCATGAGCAAAAGAACAGAAGTAGGGCATTTGGGGCCAACACTGAAACACTGGGCGGTCTGATTTGTTTGGAACATTGAATGCATGAGGTTAAAACTAAGAGATAGGTGTTGAAACTTGGTAGGTTAGTTGACAAATTGTGGAGGCACGTGAATTAAGTTAAGGATGTTAGTGTTAGACTTTACTCTATAGGCAAATGGGGAACCCATGTGGATTTTGAAGAATCTGTTTTTGTTCTCTGCTATAATGTAGGTGTATAGGTGCAAGAGTTGTGTATCCCAATGTTAAATGACCCAAAGCTACTGTAATTATTTAAAAAAAAAATTAGAAGTTTTATCCATCTGTGAGATGTTTCACAGGGATTGGGCAAGAAAATCTAAATGAATATATACCTATAGTACATATTCCAAATCAAGGGTATGCCATATTTTCTCAACAAGCAGATATAAAAAATAGTCAGAGGTTGGCCATCACAGATTCATAAACTGTTAGGGCTATAGAAAACATTTAACTCATAAATGTAGTTACTCATGTAGATTTAAAATTATACACTCTGTGAAATAATATCTTAACTCAGAAATATTGCTTTTCTCCACATACATTTCATCAATTTTATTCAAACTCACCGCAGGCATTTTCAACATCAATGCCTTTGTCATCACTAAAGTGAATTTTTGAATCATCTAATAGTTTTCTAGAGTACGTCTTCATGTTTGTCTAGGTTATTTGATATAAATCATTTCTTGCATCTGTGTATAATATTTTTTTCTAAGCCCCAAGTGTCCATTTGCATAATATAAGAACAGTTTTGATTGTTCATTTATCCTGTGGCTAGCTATTCATGATCTTCACAACTTAACTACATACTATATTGCTTTTTAAAAGCAATCTTTTAAATGCATGTGTGCAGCATCAACATCCAACCTTTGTTATTGTGAGGTTGTATCTCCAGGAATCATTATTACATTTGTGTTAAAAAAAAAAATTTTTTTTTGGCCTCACTTTTTGCTAGTCTCCTCAGATGTTTTCTAATCTAAGCATCCAAATTTAGCACAGATTGAGGTTGTTTTAGGTGAACATAACTTCCTCAAATAGTACATTGCTGCTCAAAATAAATCAAAAGGGTACCTCAGACTATCAGGGATTTTTAAAAGGATTTACATGTATGATAAACCTGTCTTTCCCGGGGGATTTTTTTGGGAACCCTCCCTTTACATTTGGACATATATGGCCTCTTCTCCCCCATTGATAATGGTCTGGTCTTGGGATCTCCGCACACAGCCTTGATCTTTTCTAAGTAGCTATTGTTTTTGCTTAAAAGCTGGTTCTTAAGGAAATGAAATGCTGTGGTAGAGTTAAACAAACAAACAAAAGAACACAAAAAGTTTTAATTCCCTAGCCCAGTCCTCCCACTGGGCATCAAGTCTTGAGTTATGTGTCTTTTTCTCCCCAGAGCCCTCCTGCCATTGTGGCTCAATGCCCTCCTTCTGTGCTGTCACAGCTCCAAGGATTACCCTGAGGGTCCTCATTGTTTGGCCTCATCTACACCTTTACTTGTCTGGCCCTTTAACTAGACACTAGGTGTCTTGAAGGCAAGGACTGTGTCTTGTTCACCAACCCAGTCCCAGGCATAATGCCTGAATGAATGAACAAGCGAATAAAGGCAACATATCCTCATGTGATGAGGAGTCTTTTCAATATCTTAAGAGAGTTGATGCAAATTTTAAATGATTCCATATGCAGATTTTAATGTTTGGGGATTCCAACTATGCACACACATTCAAATAGTTCCCATCTGTTGCCTAAATGTATGGGTGGCCAAATCTCATACATGAGGTGATGAAGGGAGGACAGGCAGTGCCTGCAGCTTAAATGTGGAGGCTTTTCCTAGAAAAAAAAAAAAATCCAGACTCTGTCTCTCTCACACATGGCTTTGGCTTTGCAGTGGTGTCAGGTCATACCCCTGTCTTTACAGGGATATGGAAGTTCAACTTGCCTATGGACTGGTAATTTGCTTTGGGTTTGTTTTATCTCAGCTTGACCTGGACCTACCTCCGCCTTCCAAGGTTGTCTTGCATACTTGTATATTTAGATTGTTAGACAGCTGGTGAATATTTTTCTAGGAATTTCTGGTGTCGATGGGTCTTAGCCCATTGCCTAACGTCAACCATTGTCAGTAACTCACTTCTATCACGCACACAAGCACACATATGCACATACATACCTCCAAGGATGGTCATTCATTTTCACAATGCATTTGTTGCATCTATTGCACACTTTACAGTAGTCTTGGTCACAGTTGATAACAACATCTTGTTTCAACACTCTGCTCAGGCATTCCTGATGACTGGTGGTGCGCCAAACACATCATAGATTTCATCTTCAATGTCTTCACTCACACTCATGCTATTCTCTTGGGCAGGAACATCAGCACCTCCTGCTTCAAGGCAGTGAGAGACACACTGACTTTAAGGCATGGGAAAAGGTGTGAATTGGGAAATATTACAAGGTCCAGAGTAATCAGCACAATGGCGCAGGGCTTGGGCTCTGGAGTCAGATGCCTGCTTTGAATCTTGGCTCTGCCGTTTACCAGCTGTGTGATCTGGAGTAAGACTTTTATGCTCCCTGTGCCTCAATTTTCTTATCTCTTACATGGGTATATGCTAGTTCCTAACTCAGGAATTCTGTGCGAAGTAATGAATTAAAGTATGTAAAGTGCTTAGAACAGTACCTCACACAGAATAATTATTATTTTATGTGTTAGTTATTATCATTTTATTTATTTATTTTATTGAGGTAAAACAGTGGCTATTATTCTTATATATGCTATTGGCCCTGGTTAGCTGGAAAGGAACTGACTACCATGACCAGCCCAAACTGGGTTATTCCCTCCCCCACAAAGTAGGGGTTGGGTTTTGGTTGGTTACTTGTGCTTTCTGTGCTTCCAAAGGCTGGGAGAGGGAAGACAGGATCTGTGAATCTGTCAGTCACAGGGATGCCGGTCCATCTGGTCATATACTCAAAACCCATTCCTTCTCTAGCTCATCCTCGCAGCCAATCCCTTGTTCTATCCTAGAGATTGCCCATCCAAGGGCATCCCATTCATCTCTCTCAGTCCCCAAATGGTTGCTCCAGATCCTCATTATATCTTTCCTGGACCATTGAAGAAACCTCTCCATTGTTTTCTCTACTTCCAGTCTTAATGTTCCCATCCAGTCCCCACATGGCTTACCAGAGTGATCTTTCTAAAGCATAAATCTCATCATGTCTTTTCTCTGCTGACTCCCCATTGCCTGCACAATAAAACACCATTTGGCATGCAGAACCTTGTAAAACATGCCCAGAGGCTCATTTTCCCATACTCCTCTCCCACTCGCCTTCTATTCCAGCCATACTGAACCAGCACTTTTCTCTTTTGCTTTATACTTTTACTTGAGTCATTTCCTTCTCTAAATTACCTTTCCTGCCACTTCTGTCTATTGAATTAACATCTTTAAAATTTAAGGTGAGATATTATTTTTTCTAAATGAGGCTTTTCTTTCAAGATTCCACCCTCCAATCTCACTACCCCCCTCCATGAGAATTTTTCATCCTCTCTCATACTCTTATAGTAATTTGTGTGTGTCTCTGTGGTAATACTTAGCACAGATTGCCTTTTGGTATTTATTTCTATCCTTGCTTATTTCAGAACTGCTTTTAGATGGTTAACAAAAATGATACAGCAATGTTTGTCAAACCTCATTAAACTGTATACTAAAGATGAGTTCACTTTATTGCATGCAAATTATACCTTAATAAAATTGATTTTAAAAGAAAAAAATACAGTAAAAAGCATTTTCTGTTGGTTGCCATTAAGTCAGATCTGAATCATGGTGACCCTGTGTACAACAGAATGAAACATTGCTCAGTCCTGCACCAGCTTCATGATCACTGATCTGTATGAGTCCATTGTCAAGTGCCTTCCAAACTAGGGTGCTCAGCTTCCAGAACTATATCAGACAATATTTTGCTGTGATCCATACAGTTTTCACTGGCTAATTTTCAAAAATATATTGCAGGGCTTTTCTTCCTTGTCTGTCTTAGGAAGCTGCAATGAAACCTGTTCATCATGGGAGACCCTGCTGGTATTTGAAATACTGGTGGTGGTATAGCTTCCAGCATGATAGCAACATGCAAGCCACCACAGTATGACATACTGACAGATGGGTGGTGGAATAAAAGCATAGCAGGATAAAAATAAACAGATGGGAAAATTGGAAGGAAGGGAAAAATAAGAATGGGAAAATAATAAACTTGGGGGTAAGGTTAGTGTACAAAAATTCGTGCCATACTTTTCTGTAAACTAAAAATTTGCCTCTGAGCTTCCCAGAAGCCAAAGCAAATAGATACTTATGACTAGAGAAATACAGAGATTTACTATTTCTGTAACCTGAGCAAAATCTCTCTCATGGGCCCTTTCGAAGAGAACACTGTGTGATCTAAAGGACAGCTTTCTCAACAGTAACCCTATGTTAAACCCAATAAGGAGTTGTATAGGGCTATTTCTTATAATATCTCTCAGTTCAGGTTCCTGGCAGAACATCAAAGTGCAATTAAGAAAACAGTTCCATGAGGGACTAAAATAGTACAGTCCAAGTACACAGCTTTCTAATGGTTTGGCTGGATTAGGGAATACAGCTTATAATATCTATAGAAATGGATGGGCTGCCTAGCCTTCAAGTAATCTCTTGAACGAATATGAATAGATTGTAATTATATTTTTTGATAAGATTTGAGAGAGTTCAAGGCTATAGAGGCTATGGCCAGACCCTGGAGTGCAGGTGACTTCTGTTACCGATAAAGGGCAGATCTTTGTTTTTTGAAGCTCTCTTGTTAGGTAGGTACACATTTAGGATTGTTATGCTTGCTTGGAGAATTGACCCCTTTATCATTATGTACTTTCTCTCTTTATCTCAGTTAATATTCCTTGGACTGACGTCTACTTTGTCTGAAACTATTATAGCTACTCCAACTTTCTTTTGGTTAGTGTTTGCATATCTCCGTCTTTCTACTTTTATCTATGTCTTTATATTAAAAGTAGGGTCCTTGAAAATAGTATAGAATTTAGTCCTGCTTTTTTTATCCCATCTGACAGTGTCTGTCTTTTAACTACTGTGTTTACACCATTTACATTTAAAGTGGTTATTGGTATGTTTAGATTAAAACTTGCCATCTTGCTCACTCTTTTCTATTTGCTCCAGTTGTTCTTTGCTTATTTTTTTTTCTGCTTTCTCTAGGTTTAACTGGGATTTTTTTATGATTCTATTTTTATCTCCAGTAGAGGATTTATTATTTCTCTTTCAATATCTCCAATAGAGACTTATTATTTATGCCTCTTTTTAAAAAATTAATGACTGTCCTAGAGTTGATAATACACGTTTTTAAATAATCTGAGTGAGTATACCTTCAAATAATATTATACCACTTCAAATTATATGGAATGACCTTATAACAATATATTCCCAATTCCTCCCTCTCATCCCTTGAGCCACTGTTGTCATACATTTCACTTTTACATATGCTACAAACATATGATGTATTTTTAAATTATTTTTGCTTTAAACAGCAAGTTACCTTTTAAAACAAAAATAAGAAAAGAAAGATTTAAGTTTCCTTCATTTCTTTCACTTTCAACACTCTTCATGTCTTTGTGTACATTCAAGTTTATGACCTATATCATATTCCTTCTGCCTAAAGAACTTCCTTTAATATTTCTTGTAGGGCAGGTCTGCTAACAATGAATTTTCTAAGCTTTTATTTGTCAAAGAAAGCCTTTATTTCTCCCTTACTTTTGAAAGCTATTTCTGCTGCGTGTAGAATTCTGGGTCATCAGTTTTTTGTTTTTTTTTTTTCTTTCAGTGCTGGAAAGATGCCACTCCATTGTTTTTGTGCTTAAGTTGTTTCTGACAGTCTGCTATAATTCTTATCATTGTAGGTATTGTATCTTTTTCTCTGGCTGCCTTCAAGATTTTTTCTTTGTTTTCAGTTTGAATATCCTATACCTCATGTTGGTTTATTGGCATTTATTCTGCTCAGTATTCTCTGGGCTTCTTGGATTGTGGTTTGGTGTCTCATAATTTTGCACAGTTCTTGGTTGTTATTTCTTAAAATATTTTTTCTGCCCATTCTCTCTCTCTTTTTCTTTTCTTCTCTTTTTGGGATTCTGATTACATATGTATTTTATATTGTCCATTTAATATGGCCCCACATTTCTTGGATTCTGTAGTCTGTTTTTTTTTTTTTTTTTTCCGTTTCCGCCCACTCTTTTTTTTTCTTTGCAGTCGGTTTAGGTCATTTCTATTGACATATGTGCAAGTTTACTGATTAACTGATTCTTCCTTTAGCTGTGTTAAGTCTACTAATGAACCCATTGATAACATTCTTTATCTCTGTTACTGTGTTTTTGACTCCTAGTATTTTCTTTTTTTAAAAAATTTAATTGTGTTTGTTGGTCAAAGTTTACACAGCAAAGTAGGTTCCCATTTAACCATCTCTATACATAGTATTCAGTGATATTGGTTACATTTTCCATATTGTGTCAACATTCTCATTATTTTCATCCTGGTTGTTCATTCTCATTAATCTAGCTTCCCTGCTCCCCTGCCCCCGACCTTCTCATCCTTGCTTTAGGGTAGATGTTGACCGAGATTTCTAGTATTTTCATTTGATTCTTTCTTATAGTTTTTAACTCTGTGATGAATTTACCTATCTCATCTTCCATGGCATTTACCTTTTCCATTAAAGCATTTAACATATTAATCGTTATTGTAAATTCCTTATCTTGTAGTTCCAACATCTGTGTCATTTATGAGTCCATTCTAATGATTGCTTTTCCTCTTCAAACTTTTTTTTTTTTTTTACCTTTTTGTATGCCTTGTAATTTTTTATTGAAAACTGGACATGTTGTATAGGACAGTAGATAATGAAGTGAAATTTTTTTTAAATGCCTGTAGATTAACCACCATTCCTTCTGATAGACCTTTAATGTGGAGAGTGTTTGTTAATTTAGTCAAAAGTTGGACTGGGTTTGAAGTTTATTGTTGTGGTGGTTACTCTTAGTGCACCAGAAGCTTCAAATTCCCCTAATGATAACCTGTGTTTATGGTGTGGACTAATTTTCAAGAGAATTTTTGTCTTCTCTACTCTCTGCTTGACTTTGAATCTTCCCTGCTTGGATTTGGGTCTTCCTTTTCACTGCTTCTCAGAGAGAATCTGTCTTTTGCAGCTCTCTCAGCTCTATTCCAATGTTATTTTTACTTGATGCTTGCTAGTGTGGAGGTAGTGGGTTTGGGAAGGGATGTTCTCTGATGTTCTGATTAAGCCTCAGTTTAGGCAGTCACTGTCAATCTGGAGCTCAGTTGTATAACCTTCTCAGGTGTTCTTGCCCCTCCTCCAGACAACTGTGCTTCACCCAGTATGTATTCCTGCCCCTCCCCGAGCAGTAGAGCTTTCCTTTTTTTTTTCTTTTTCCCTACCTCAGCTTCAGTGAGTTTCCACCAATGCCTTCAGATTACAGTTTTGTTGCCCTTCCTCTTGAATATTTTCTTCCTTAGGGAAGAGACGGGAGAAGGAATTTCAACAGTTCCCCTCTCCCAGCCAGTGCCATAGGGGGCACTTTCCCCTCAATATTCTCTATAAGTCCTTAGTGAGGTTCCTGGAGGAAAAGCTGCAAGAAGGGTCTTATTTTTGACAAGCAACTGAGCAGAATTGGCCTCTTCTGAAAGTTAAGGCTCCCAAATAGTTCTCAAGCCTGAGGAGATGGCTACTGTACTTTTGCATGGGGGCTGATGGAGCTTCTATAAATGGGGCTGTGATATTTCTTGTAAAACAGCTTTGTCTTCACTCTACCCAGCCCACGGTCAAATGAGTCTTCAAGACCATAAAATTCTATATGAAGAAGCCATGAATCCCAGGTTTGGATTTCATGGAACAGTAAAATTAAAACAAAAAATTATTGGGGGGATCAACATCAAGTTTTCAGCTTTTCTATTTTAAACAAAAAACACCCACCTGCCATCACATCATTTCAACAGATTCAAGCTCATCAAAGTACAAAAAACATACTTTTGGGGTAGTGAACAATCCTTTACAGGCAGTCCTCAGGTTATGAACAAGATCTATTCCTAAGTCTCTCTTTAAGTTGAATTTATAGGTAAGTCGGAACAGGTACATACAGTTCTTACATAGCATCAGTTAGTCAAATGTTTGTCTTAGTATATGTATATATTTTACCTTTCCATGCATATAAAACACTTAAGAAATTCTTACAAATATACTAAAATATCTTAAACATAATAACACAGTAAATAATAATAATAATACAGTAATACTAAAAGTAACTACATATGACACTGTACTGGAGAGAGAATCTCTGTGTGTATATGTATGCGTGTAGGTATACAGTGCTGTAAAAAAATTAAAGAAACAGTTCTTGAAACAGTTCAGATGAAAAAAAAAAAGGTCATGACTAAAGTTTAACACCTCATTCCATCAATGTCTCGCATACCGCAAGGGGCGTTCATGAGGTAACATTATGATAACATTAATAATTGGATGATGCAGGAGGAGAAGATGATGGCAAGATGGCTACTGCTGAAGATGATCGGCCTGGTGTTGGAGAGTCAGGGTTTGATTCTGCTGCTGGGGTGAGGGTTACTACTAGAGTCAATTTCTTGACGTTAGGCATCAAGGGAGGTTTGTAGAGAACTTTTCTTTTTCGTGTCATAAATGGCCTTGTAGCAGCTGAGGCCCTAGGTGAACTTTGGTGAGCCTCTCTGTATTAACATCTTCCTCCTCTAACTTTGCCATCCCTGCTTCAACAAGATGAAAGGCTACAGCTAACTCCTTTGTCAAAAGCTTTTTCGGTTCTAGAGTTTTTAGATCCTGGTCTTCTTCCTCAAATGCTATCATCTGCTGCTCTAGTTCCGTAAGGTCTTCATTGGTTGGTTCTTCGGCATGGGATTCGAGTAACTCTATGACATCATTTTCACTGATATCTAACTACAGTTGACTGCCAATATCAACCACAGCTTGTGTGGCTTTGGCGATGTCGTCAGCTGTAAACCCCTGAAAAGCATGCACGAATTGGGGGCACAATTTGTTCCACACTCCTTTCATATTTGACTGCTTCACTTCATCCCAAGAATCACCAATATTTTTGATGGCATCATAGATGTTATAATTCTTCCAGAACTTTCTTAAGCTCATCACATCATCTTGGGTAGCCCTGACTGCTTGTAAGAAGGTCCACCATAAATAATAGGACGTAAGGGAGGCTATGACTCCCTGATCCACTGGCTGAAGTGGCAATGTGGTATTGGAGGGTAAAAATACGTTTACATTGGGGTGAAGGTCATCTAAAGTGCTTGGATATCTGGGTGCATTGTCAAGCACAAGGCGAATCTTGATAGGAATTTTCTTGGCCAAACAATAATGCTCAACAGCAGGGACAAAGTATTTCAAGAACCAATCTTCAAAGATGGCAATTGTAATCTAAGCCTTTTCGTTTGACTTCCAAATAATGGTAAAAGATGCCTTAATGATACAGCAAAGTGCCCGCGGATTTAGGGAGTGATACACAAGCAAAAGCTTGAGTTTGAAAGCTCCGGACGCATTAGCCCCAAGCAATAATGTTAGCCTATCCTTTGATGCCTTATGCCCTGGTGCATTTTTTTTCCTCTTTTGAAATGTAGGTCCTTTCAGGCATTTTTCCCCCCAAAATAAGCCAGTCTTATCTACATTAAATATCTGGTCTGGCAAACAACCTCCCTCCTCAATAATTTTTTCAATATTTCAGGAAAATCACTCGCAGCACTTACATCAGTGCTGACTGCGTCACCTTGCACTTTAATATTATGTACACTTGCCCTCACTTGAAACAGCTGAACCAACCCCTACTTGCAAAAACTTCATTACAATCACCTTCACTTGCTGCACGTGCAGCTTTAAATCATTGAAAAGGCTTCAAGACTTTTCTTGCACTGAAGTAAGGCTAATAGGCATATTATACTGATTTTGATCATCTAACCAAATTATCAATAGCCTTTCCACTTCAATAATTAAACCACTGTGTTGTTTAGTAATGATTGTAGCTTTCATAGGGCAGAGACTTTCACATGCTCCATTATTCTCACTTTATCCTTTAAAATTTTTCCAATTGTTGACTGACTGTAGCTTATGCTTTTTCAGTGACCAGTGATGTTTCACTTCTTTCTGATTGCTTTCTTATTTCCACTTTATTTTCAATCATGATTGTTTTCCTTTTCTTTGATGCATCACCAACACTTGCATCGGTTTTACTCTTTGGAGGCATGGTTACAAGGGTAAATAAGAGAAAAATCTAAGCCAAATACAAAGTTACACACTCAACACAGTGTTAACAGCAACGTGATCCGACTTAAAAAAGCGGACGGTGCTCTCCTTCTTCTTGCCGAAGAACCACTGAAGCCGAGCTATGTTTTTATGAGCATCACAAAGTAGTGCGTGCATTCGTTATTGTGAAAGATTGTATTTAACTCAAATTTTTAATACAACAGGCTTTATGGCAGTCCATTCTTAAGTATGAATTCTTAACCCAGGGACTTACTATGCTTGGAATAAACTTAGCCCTTTGAAAAACTCAGTAAAGTTTTCTCCCCCCTCACCATCACAGATCTATGGATGCTTAGTTATGGACCAGCACAAGTCTTTAAACTAGCACTTAAGAGCCACTGTTGTAGAGCATGGCTGCTGTTAATAATCTAAATGGGCAGATAAACACCAAAAATTAGTGTAACAGAATATATTTATTGTGAGTAGATATGATTCGAATTGGGCAGTGTCAACTCGAAGGTACTGGGAAGGCGCTCTGAAAAGGGGAAAGTGAAAACAGGTTATATAGGTAGATCCGGGCAGGGGAGTCTCCTGACGGTTGTTGTAAATTCCTTCCATGCTGGTTTCTCAGGAGATAGAATCAGAGCACCTGCAGGGTTTCAGAGTCAGTCGGCTGTAAAAACAGTCATTAAGGGCTTGCCATATATCCTAAAACACAGCTTCTAGTCAGATCCTGAAATTCCTGCTTCTCAAAACTTCTGGACATAGATAATCCTCCAAAAGAGCCCAATGCCTAAGGCAAAACGATCTCCACTAAGCTGCTTACTAGGCTATTGCTTGACTTGAAGGTGATTTTAGGAAAACAGTTCCTTAAAGACTCAAGGTTTAAAAGGATACCTAAGAGCATATGGTCTGAGTGGGTCACCCCAACTCCATGGACCCAGAAATCTGGGTTCCAGGAGAACTAAAACGGTTTCTTACAGCCTTTTCATGTTTTCTGTCTTCTATATTTTTGTTGTTAACCTTCTGGAAAACAGGTTCATATCTTTCTTACTTTTGTTTCTCTCTTTTGACCCTCAAATGTGTTTTACTTAATAGATGCTCAATAAATGTTAGCTGAACTGAATTGAAATTCTGGCATGCCCTCCTCCAGCACGCCTTAGGTCTGCCCCTAGTGCCTCCCTAGGCCTACCTGGAAGGAGGGAATGTCGTTTTATTTCCTTTCATCGTAATATTTTGTGAGTGCCCATTTTGAGCAAGGAGATTTTTTTAGATGCCATGGGAGATAAAAAGGATAAATAAGACAAGATGTTTGCTCACAAGTGGTTTATAATTATTTGTACACAGGTATTTATAATACTAAGCAGAGTGTAATCAATGACCTAATTATAGATACAGAATGCCATGGGAACTGAGGAGAAAGTATTCACATGCCCATTTACACTGTATACTGAGTGGTTGCTTTGTACTAGGCTTAGGTGACAGAGGGAGGAATAACTATGGGCTTCACTCTTAATGCACTGTAGTGAAGAAATAATACTACCATGGTGTAAAGAAATGATAACAAAGAATGAGGGATGAGCATGGTAGTCAGGGAGCTCAGAGAGAGGAACAGCTGCTTCTTCTTGGGGAAGGGGGAATGGTATGTGGTCAGGGAAGCAATTATCTTGACTTGGGGAAATCTGGGAAGGTTTCATAGAGAAAGTGGCACTTGAGTTGTCCTTGAGGCTGAGTAGAACTTGGATATATGGATGTGGTGGAGGGGAATTTACCACAAGGCAACAGCTTGGGCAAAGGTGGAATATGAGGACAAGATCAGGAAATAGAAAGTAACACAGTGTAAGTGGAGAGTAAAGTATATGGAGAGGAGGGGATGGGAGTAGAAGATATGGGAGAAAAGACTGGCCAAAACCAGACCATGGCTGGTACAGAGCAGTTTCTAGTTACCATTTGTCAAGTTGATGTTGATTCATGGCGATCCCATGTATGTCAGAGTAGAATTGTGCTCCATAGGGTTTTCAATGGCTGATTTTTTAGAAGTAGATTGCCAGGCCTTTCTTCTGAGACACCTCTGGATGGACTCAAACTTCAAACCTTTTGGTTAGCAGCTGAGTGTGTTAACCATTTGCACTACCCAGAGACTCCATATAGCAGGTACTCAACAAATATTTGCCAAATGATTGAATACATAAATGAAAGCATCAAACATGGGTTGTTGTTATTTTATTTATTTGTTTGTTTCGGTAGCTAATGGTAAAGAATTTTGTACAGGGAGGTGTTATTATCATATTGTGGTGGTAACTCTGTGGGGGACAAATGAGAGACAAGGCAGATTAGGGGTGGGGATAGGAGTTAGGAGGCTGTGGCAATTGTCCTAAATGGCCTCCCTGCCCCCAATCCTGGAAGGCCTGATTTTCTGCCTCTGTGAAAAGCCAGGCTGGAATGCTTCCCTCTTTTGAAACTTTTATGCGTCAATGAATGTCAGCACTCAAGCTAAATGCAGGGCGTGTTCAGACACACACTGGGAACATCAATACACGTCTTATTCCTAGGGAGGGGACTAAGGTCTCCCAACTGCATTTGTGTCAAGGTCAGCCTGGCTCTGTTGGAGGACCTGGGGAAGTGACACACAGTGTGGCTGTCAGCCCTGAAGACTGTCCATGCCTCTGAAAGTCCTGGGCTTGAATGTTCTTATTCTTGCCTCCTAGAGGGAGGATGGAAAGCCATCTGATGTTCCTCTCTTAAGCGCTCCTCATCTACTTGGTATTGCCATCAATAAACAATGAAATCACAGGATACAGATTAAGTAAATCTATTTTCCTTGCATGTGGTACAACACAGTTTGAAAATAAAAACAAATGCTCTGAAAACAAAACGAATGCAAATTAAGGTCTGGAGAAATCTGTCAGCATCTGAGAACTTATTTTGCTTTCTTCCCTCCTTTAAATTAAACTAACACCATTTCCAGCAGCTCAGATGTGAAGCACAGGCCCTTCTGGAATGAATGAGGATGACCCTGGACTAGTTTAAGCAGATGATTCCCCAGAGGTGGGGGAAGAGAGGCTTTTCTCCATGGGGTCGGGGGAGCTTAGGTTGGTGATCTTTTGAGGGCAGAGGGCCATATCTGGAAATACACAGGTGAGGCTGCTCAGAGCCAGAGGAGGGAAAACTAGCCCCAAAGAGTCTATTTTCCTTTTGATAAGCACATCACTTGTGCTTTTTTTCTTTTGTTAATGATTCGTGTTAAAATTCTTAAAAAAAAAAATTTTTAATCTTAATTTTGGTGAAAATATACACAGCAGAACATACCCCCCCCATTCATCAGTTTCTATGCATACAATTCCATAACATTGGTTGCATTCTTCACACTGTGTCCCCATTTTCACTGTCTCTACCCATATTGTTTTACCACCATTGACTTTGACTCACTACCCTTTAAACTTCTCATCTGTGCTTTAGAGTGTCCTAGGGTAAAATTCTCACAATCTGTTAAAGTAAAACAAAGAGATTTTTTGAAAGCATAAGAAACATTCGAATGGGAGATGTTAACCCACACAGAGTAAAGACCAACGAATCCAAAGGGTGGCTGCTTCCCAGGGACAGATAAAGGGCGGAAACTAGGAACTAGGTTATAGTTTTCTGATTGGAAGTTGCAAGATCAGGAGGCAGGACAACTTGAGATGGGGGCTTTGTAGTGATTGACTGGAAACATAAATGTGGAATATTTGGATTGCTCAGTTGAATATGTGCCTAAAGGTGTTCTACAGGGTGGTTAAAATATCTTAAACATTTCCTGAGGGCTGCTGAGGAGACCTCTGATAAGGATCTTGTCTCAAGACCCCCCTTTAAGACCATCGAAAATGTTTCTTTTGTTATGTACTTAAGCCTGCTGGCGTCAGAACCTGCACTTAGCTCAAAGAGAAAACAATTTCTTAATCACAAGCTTTTAACTCCGTGCCAGGGTCACTGATTGTTAAAGACGTTGGCATGAGTCAAGATAGAGTCTGGACTCAGGCTCAGACCAGCCAGTTTACTTGATTTTAGGGCTCCCGCACATAACCTCCCGGGTAATGCAGAAGCAGGAGCTTGTAACAAAATGGGGTTGGGCCTGCTCCTAAGCCAGCCACCCTAAATATGCCAGGCACCTCTGTTCTGAAGCTCTCATTCAAGAGTTACTGTTGACAATTAGATCTCCTAGAGATAATTCTTTAACAAAACAAAATGGCCCCTGTCATGGATTGAACTGTGTCCCCTCAGAAATGTGTGTATCAGTTTGGCTAGGCGATGATTCCCAGGGTTGTGTGGTTGTCCTCCATTTTGTGATTGTAATTTTACATTAAAGACGATTAGAGTGGAGTTGTAACACCACCCTTACTCAGGTCACATCCCTGATCCAATGTAAAGGGAGTTTCCCTGGGGTGTAGCCTGCACCACCTTGTATCTCTTGAAAGAGATAAAAGGAAAGGGAAGCAAGTGGAGAATTGGGGACCTCATACCACCAAGAAAGGAGCACTGGGAGCAGAGCGCATCCTTTGGACCTGAGGTTCCTGCACAGAGAAGCTCCTAGTCTGGGGGACGACTGATGATGACGAGGACCTTCCTCCAGAGCCAACAGAGAAAGAAAGCCTTCCCCTGGAGCTAATGCCCTTAATTTGGACTTCTAGCCTACTAGACTGTGAGAAAATAAATTTCTCTTTGTTAAGGCCATCCACTCGTGGTATTTCTGTTAGAGCAGCACTAGATGACTAAGACAGCCCCCAAATCTATCACCCTTGTTAAAATTCTTAAACGGTACTATAGCATACTGATTGAGAATGTGAGCTTAGGGTTAGAAGGATGTGGCTTATGCCCTCATCCCTAGATGTGTGACCCTGGCAAGAGTTACTTACCTTCTGTGAACTTTAGTTTCCTGGATTATTGCATAAGGATTATATGACATAATATATGAAATGTATTTAGCAAAGTGGTACATGGTCAGTGCTCAATAAAAGTTAGATCTTTTTTATTAATAAAGAGTAAAGGGTGACTTATGTGTGAGATCCAAACTGTTCAACTATCTTAATGGAGAAAGCAGAGGCCTTCGAGTAAGTGGAGAACCTTGTTCTAGATGCTGTTTTCCCTGTTGGTGTCTCTGTGGAATTTTGTACATGTTCTGAAGCTTTTTCCCCCACTGATACTGCAGAAGTTACCAAGGGGGCCCTATCAGACCTGGTGGTGCCCCATGACAGTCAGACCTAGTTACATTTGTGCTTTTTCTCTCTCCACTGGGTCACTGGAAGGGAGAACGGAGATGAGTGTAGTGATGCATTATGTCCCATGTATAGGGCTCCTTGTAATCCGGGCCCACAGATGCCACCTCAAGTACCTGACTCACAAAGAGAACACTGACCTTTAAACCAACCAGTTGCCATTGAGTTGGCGACTGATGTGTGTCAGAGTCGCACTGTGCTCCATGGGATTTTAAATGGCTGATTTTCAGAAGTAGATTGCCAGGCCTTTCTTCCAAGATGTCTCTGGGTAGATTCGAACCTCCAACCTCTTGGGTAGCAGTGGAGCGTATTAACTGTATGCACCATAAAGAAAGCTAGATATTTGATTTGGTAATGCTGCCTGACCTTTTCCTGTCAAGGATTACCAGGAAATGGCAAAGTTCAAAGAGCACACTGAGTGAACAGAGAAGCTACTCTCAGCTGAAGGGGATGGCTCAGGCCCCCTTCAACTGACCTAGGACTAAGCACCTAGTAACTTAGCTCTCCTAGCACCATTCTAGCACTCTGGCCAGATAGCTCTGTTTACAGTTTGTCAGCTACAGGGGTGGGACATCTGGGCCTGGATTCCATGGCCTCCTGGGGGAGCCAGTTCTTCCATATGGATCCCAGAAAATGAAAGCCACTTGTGCCTTCTGATTCACAGGGAGACTCCACTGAGGGTCTCTCCCACTTCTAGAGCCTGGGGATTATCATTTGATACTCATTCCTGCCTCAGTTCCCAGGCAGAGCTGCTCAGGTAGCTTCAGAGCCAATTCTTTTTGATGCCATAGAGTATTTTATCCCTATAATTGTTGTTGTTGTTGTTAGGTGCCATTGAACTGATTCTGACTCATAGAGACTCTATGTACAGCAGAATGAAACGTTGTCCGACCCTGCACCATCCTCCAGTCATTGCTATGTTTGAGTCTATTGTTGCAGTTACTGTATAAATACATCTTGTTGAGGGTCTTCCTCTTTTTGGCTGACCCTCTACTTTACCAAGCATGATGTCCTTCTCTAGGGACTGGTCCCTCCTGATAACAGGTCCGAAGTAAGTGAGACAAAGTTTCACCATCCTCCCTTCTAAGGAGCATTCTGGCTGTACTTCTTCCAAGACAGATTTGTTCGTTCTTCTGGCAGTCCTTGGTATATTCAATATTCTTCGCCAACATCATAATTCAAATGCATCAATTCTTCTTCAGTCTTCCTTATTTATTGTCCAGTTTTCACATGCATATAAGGTGATTGAAAATACCACGGCTTGGGTCAGGTGCACCTTAGTCCTCAATTCCTATAATAGCACCCATTTAAACCCAGCTCTTCTGCTTGGTCATTTCCGGGATCACACTGCTGTATTTCGATATCTAAAATCTCTTTGGAAATTATCTGGCTATTAAATAAAAGGGAGGGGGCATTTTTGCTGTTTTATTTGCAGAAGCAAAACGTTGAAGATGAGGACAAGGGAACCAAACAATTCTGCAGTAGGCTCTGAACTTTACTTTCCATGAAAATTAGAATCCAGTTTATTTTGAGCAACAGGAAGGACCTGGGGTTCCATCTGCTGTTCCACACAGGTGGCCTCACTCAGACGATATTTAATTTTCTGAAGCTGAAGGTCATGGCTCATATTCCATCTCACTCTTCCCAGCTCTGTCTTGGTGCCTTACTTTCACTCTGTTGCTTAATCTCCCCCGGCTTTGCTGCTCTCTTTTTCCTTTGACTTTCTTCTCACCTCCCGTCATTTGGAGTCTGTTTCTCTCTCTTCACTGTTTTTGCCTCTGCCTTCTCTCTCTCTCTTCTTTCTGTATTGGTCTCTGTGTCTCTAGTTTAATAATCTCTCTCCTACTTCTTTTCACTAACCAATGCCCAGCAGCCCAGTTCCTTGGGAAACATACCTTTGCACCCGTACTTGTTTCAAGTGTCTCTTGAAGTTGCTCCTTGTTTCTCCTCTAACCCGGGAGTGTGGCCCGGGAGGGCAGGCCATGTTCTCCATTTGCACAGCACACTGCAGTGGGGTCCCTGGGTTATCCCCTTGCAGAGACAAAGGTGCTTCTCGAATTGAAGAGAAGCTGGAGGATTGATTGCCTTTGTAAGCATACCCTCCCCGATCCTATTAGGGAGGTCAGGTCTCTGTTGTTTAAAAGAGCAAAAATAAAAACACAACCCACACAACCTATTGAACCAGTCGACTCCTGTGAGACCCCTGTGCTTCCTTTCTATATAACATGAAAACAAACAAGCCAAAACAAAAAACGGAGGCCCAAGCCTTTCCCTTTACCCATTGATTGGCCTTCTGCTAGGAGAAGCTTATGAATGAATCCATTTCTCCTGCCTTTGCCACTTAGGGTGGCTCTTTTCTGCTCTGGGCCTGATGACTAGCTGGAGCAGCGGGCCCAGCATGCAGAGCCCACTTTTTGTTTCTTTCATATCACCTGTCCAGTCAAATCTGGGGGGCACAGCTGCTTCCCTGTTCTTTGCCCTCCAGCCGCCAGCAGACTCAGCAGAGTTCTGAACACCTTTGAGTTTCAGATCTTTCTAACTCCTTGCATATTACAGTTTCAAGAAGCTTTGTCTCATGCCCCAAGTTGCTAGAAGCATCCAATATCAATCAAAATCCCTCTTTCTCCGTCCTTTTTTTTGTACAGAGTTAAAAGCCAGAGGGTAGAGATTGAGCAAGGGAGTGAAAATAAGGGCCCCAGATTCTTCCTGTTTTCAGGAGAGATTGGAGAATCTATCCTGAAACATTCGTCCAAACAATTTATTTGCTTTTCCCGAGTAGAAAAACACGCAAGGCACTGTGGTCAGGCACCATGCATTCATTCATTCACTCACTCATTCATTCAATTATATTTACTGCACACCTTCTGTGTGCCAGGCGCTTTGTGGGGTGCTCGGGATGCAGGGGTGGGCACACTCGGCTTGGCAGGAGCTGCCCAGCCTGCCTGCTGGCTGAGGGGTGAAAGTTCAGGCAAGAATTAGGCGTTTTACGAGACTAAAGGGGCACACCAGTCCAGGGGCAAAGACTAGAAGGTAGAAGGGGACAGGAAAGCTGGTAATAGGGAACCCAAGGTTAAGAAGGGAGAGTGTTGACATGTTGTGGGGTCGGTAACCAATGACACAAAACAATATGTATACTAATTGTTTAATGAGAAGCTAGTTCTGTAAACCTTCATCTAAAGTACGATTTATATATATATATATATACACACACACACACACACAATAAAAAAAAAGAATTTGCCATTTTATAAGTAAAGATACAGTGAAATCTGTGAGAGCCAGAACTCGACGTGACTACCTTGTTTTTCCAGGTCTCGCGAGTTTTCCGCCTTTGGCAGGGTGCAGTCTTACCACTTATCTGTCACTCTCTATTAATGGAAAATAGTTGAGTTTTCTTCTCTGACAGGTTTCCGCCTTACATAGGTTCTGGCTTTTGCAGATTTTACTGTATTACCATGAGCCCAGTATCCGCTTGTTCTAATTTTCCTGACAATACTTGAAATGTAAGAGGCAGCCCAAATTCTTCAGGGGATTTTATATCATTCCCCCAGGATCACTGGGTACCAGACACTCCTTCCCCTCAGCCATGCCTCTTCTTTTCTCCCCATCACACTGGGAGCATGAGCAGCTGCAGATTAGCTGGGCTCCAGCTAATGGAATTTTTTTTCTGGTTTTCCTATGAGGAAGAGTGAAGTGGGGAAGAGGTACGGGGAGCTCCGAAATGTTGAGTTTCTGTTCTGTGTCAGACACTGTGCCCAGTGATTTCATAAATTCGTTTCATTTAACCGCTATTGTCAGCATCCCTGTAAGGTAGTCAATATTATTCCCACTTGAATGAAGACGAAATGGAAGCTCAGAAATGGTCAAGTTGTCCAAGGGCAGACAATGAGTGCATCACAGAACTATGCTTCTATCTGAGGTCTGTCTGAATCCAGAACTCAAATTCTTGCCACTAAAGCCTCTGTGTGTGTGTGTGTGTATCTGTGTGTATGTGGTGGGGGTTGGTGGTAGTGGGGGGGCATCAGGAAGGGATAAGTGAGGAACCATTCCTGCTTCTTTTCCTCCCACCTTGAATCCTGGACGTGAGGAACACCTTCCATTCTTCTGCTTCTGGTCAGGTGCAGCCATGTGTCTGGGACAGATGAAGATTAGGTCCCTAGAGGGACCTCTATTCTTTAGCATGACCTAATGGTTGCTATGAGTCAGAATTGACTCTACGACAATGGGTTAGTGGTAAAGAACATGGACTCCAGAGCCAGACTAAATTCTAATTCCAGCTCTGCCATTCACTAGCTGTATTACTTTGGGCAAGTTACTTAAACTGACTGTGCTTCCATTTCCTCTTCTGTAATGGAGATAAAAACACTTTCCTCAAAGGATTTGGGGAGGCTCGAATAAGATAAAGCATGCTAAGCACTTAGGACGGAGCCTACACATAGCAAGTGCTCCATAAACAGGAGCTCTTCTATGCTCCTTCCCCCAGCTTTTCCAGAGAAGACCTCAAAGCCAGGGGCAGAGCTTTGTAGCACACACCTGTGGCTTGGCTCTGGGTCACAGCAGGAAGGGGTCTCACAGCTGGCATCTGGCACAGTTCTCTGTGCCTGTGATTAGGCAGCTGTCAGGAAGGGCTGGTGACTGCATTTTAATGGAAGAGCTATCACTGCCCATGTAGAGCACCAAGGTTACAAATGTAACACTGCGTGCTAAATTGCTCCATTTTGTACAGACTTAACTCCATGAGTTGCTAGGTCTGCAGTGAGGCTGAATTTGGTGGTTAAGCTAGAACAAAAGAATGATGACCCCACTGAGGAAACCATCTGATTAAATGGCATGAATACAGTATGTTTGGGAAGAGAATGGTTTTTTAAATATTTTCACTGGCCTTGCCAACAAATATTTATGGAGTGTCAATAGGCAGGGGAGAAATGTGCGAAGTGCTTATAGTTCAGATCAGAGAACAGCCAAGTGGCATTATTATGGAACAGGGGAGAGAAAGGAGACATCCACAGAACTCCCCTTTATCATGCTGCACCTGAGGACCGGACTAGCACCCTTGTGAGCAGCCAAGATCCTTCAGACTTCCTGCATGTAATTGTCCCAAGCCCACTCAGATTCAGTTTAGATCAACATTTATTTTGTGGTGTACAGGTGCACCTCCCCACCCTGCTCTGAAGAAAGCAGAGAGTTCTGCCTGAGGACAGGCTGTGGTTAGGAAAAAAGAGTTTCCTGCCTTTTGTGCCGGCTTCCAGGAACCCTTCCTAGTCCATTGCAGCCCACAATGCTCTCCCCTTCTCATCTCAGAGGACCTTCCTCTCTACCTTTCTGTGTTTTTTGCAACACAGAGTTGGTTTCCAAGGGCACTTGCAGCTAAGGGCTCTGAGACTTATTGTCTATTCTAGCACTTCTTAAACTATTTGTGATGAAGGACAAATTTTTTTTTTTTTTAATTTCTAATCCATCACAGGCCAATACTTTTATAAAATACAATAAAAAGGAATTGCTAGAAAAATGAAATAAAAAGCAAATACACAATATGAGGGCACTTTCCTTACAATAAGTTTTTGTTGTGGTTAAAATATATATAACAAAACGTTTGCCAATTTAACATTTTTCACATGTACAATTCAGTGACGTTGGTTACCTTCATCATGTTGTGCAACCATCACCACGATCCTTTTCCAAATTATTCCACCACTAATAACAGAAACTCAATGTCCTGTAAGCAGTGAATCTCCCTTTCTTCCTCCCTGCCACCCCTGGTAACCACTATAAACTTTGGTCTCTATACATTTACCTAGTTCATATAAGTGGATCTTACAATATTTGTTCTTTTGTGATTGACTTATTTCACTGAGCATAGTGTTTTTAAGATTCATCCATCATCCATGTTGTATATCAGGACTTCATTTCTCATTATGGCTGAGTAATATTCCTTTGTGTGTGTGTGTGTGTATATATATATATATATTTTATATACATATATCCATAATTTTCCCATTCATCTGTGGATCCACCCTTTGGCTACTGGGAACAATGCTGCAATAAACATTGGTGTTTTTAATTATTTAAAAACAAAAAAACCAATGTTTATTGCAGCATTGTTCCTAATAGCCAAAGGGTGGATCCACAGATGAATGGGAAAAATATCACATATATATATAAATATATATAAACAATATATGTATAAATATGTATATTTATAAACAATATATATATTTTATAAACAATATGTATAAAATATAAATAAACATATATATATATACACACAATGGAATTTTTTTTTTTAATTATTGGAAACCGTAGTGGCATAGTGGTTAAGAGCTACTGCTGCTAACCAAAAGGTTGCCAGTTCAAATCCATCAGATGCCCCTTGGACACCCTATGGGGCAGTTCTACTCTGTCGCTATGAGTCGGAATCAACTCATAGGGTCGCTATGAGTTGGAATTGACTCAACGGCAACAGGGTTTTGTTTTTAATTATTACATTGGACGGACATAAATTTACTCAGTCAAATCGCTATAAAAATTTTAGGTGCTTATTCTCCATTTTTGTGCTTTTTATTGTGTCACATATGAGTAACAAGTAACAACACTGATTGGTGGACCTCCCTCTTAAGTGGTACTGATCTAGATCACTGGTCTCCACATTGGGATGATAAGATAGTCCACTGGGAAGCAGGAAGAATATATTGATGCTTCTATTTATATTTTTTATCTCATCCTCATTTAATTTCTATTTTTTATGTATATATACATATAATTTTATTTTGCTGTTGTTGAGAATATACACAGCAAAACATACAGCTTTTCAATTGTTTCTATATGTACAATTGAATGACATTGATTACATTCTTCAAGTTGTGCAACCATTCTCACCCTCGTATTCTGAGTTGTTCCTCCCCCTTTACTACCCCGTCAGGTTCCTATCTAACCTTTTGAGTTGCTGTTGTCATTTTAATCCCATATAGATAGTTCTTAAAAGAGCATAATGCTCAAGGCAGACATTCCTTACCAGTTAAGCTAAACTATTTTTTGTTTTTAAGAAGACTTCAGGGCATATTTTCAGTTTAAGTTTTAAAGATTAACTCAGGGCAAAGTTTCAGGGGTTCATTCAGCCTCCATGGCTCCAGAAAGTCTGGAGTCCATGTTAATTTGAAATTCTATTCTGCATTTTCCCCCTTTTGATCAGGATTCTTCTATAGAATCTTTGATGAAAATGTAGTTCTTCTAGTCTCATGGCAAAGGAGGCAGTTGTTCATGGAAGCAATTAGCCACACAGTCCATATCCTCCTCATATTCCTGACTTGCCTTCTTCCTCTGTTGCTCCAGACAAATACAGACTAATTGTTGTGCCTTGGATGGCCACTCACAAGCTTTTAAGACCCCAGGCACTACTCAATGAACTAGGAAGGTTTTTTTTTTCATTTTTATTTTTTTATTATACTTCAGATGAAGGTTTACAGAACAAATAGTTTCTCATTCAACAGTACACATGTTGCCCTATGACAATGGTTAACAACCCCACAACATGTCAACACTGTCCCTTCTCAAACTTGGGTTCCCTATCACCAGCTTTCCTGTCCCCTTCTGCCTTCTAGTCCTTGTCCCTGGAGTGCTGTGCCTCATTAGTCCCATTTTGTTTTATGAGGCTGTCCAAGCCCCGGCTGAACGGTGAACCTTGGGCGTGACTTCACCCCTGAGCTACAATGGTGTCCAGGGGCCATACTCTCAGGGCTTCTCCAGTCTCTGTCAGGCCAGTAAATCTGGCCTCTTTTTGTGAGTTAGAATTTTGTTCTACATCATTCTCCAGCTCTGTCCAGGACCCTCTGTTGTGATCCTGGTCAGAACAGTCAGTGGTGGTAGCTGGGCACCATCTGGCTGTACTGGACTCAGTCTAGTGGGGACCGTGGCAGCTGTGGTCCATTAGTCCTTTGGACTAATCTTTTCCTTGTATCTTGTTCTCTTCATTCTCCCGTGCTCCCGAAGGGGTGAGACCAGTGGAGTATCTTAGATGGCTGCTCACAGGCTTTTAAGACCCCAGATGCTACTCACCAAGGTAGAAAGTAGGACACTTTCTTTATAAACTGCGTTATGCCAATTGAGCTAGATATTCCCCGAGACCATGGTCCCCACAGCCCTCCGCCCGGCAATTCAGTCCTTCAGGGAGTTTGGATGTGTCTATGCAGCTTCCATGACCTTTCCTTGTACAAGTTGTGCTGGCTTCCCCGGTGTTGTATACTGTCTTACCCTTCACCAAAGTTACCACTTATCTATTGTCTATTTAGTATTTCCCCCCACCCCTCCCATCCCTCATAACCAACTAAGATTGTTACTTTTTGTGTGTAAACTTTTTCATGAGTTTTTACAGTAGAAGTCTTATACAATATTTGTCCTTTTGTGATTGACTTATTTCACTCAGCATAATGGCCTCCAGTTTGATCCATGTTATGAGATGCTTCACAGATTCATCATTGTTCTTTATCATTG
>NW_004443957.1:20509103-20661915 GCF_000243295.1 Trichechus manatus latirostris | reverse complement strand
ATAATACTCCATTGTGTGTATGTACCATAGTTTGTTTATCCATTCATCTGTTGATGGGCATCTAGGTTGTTTCCATGTTTTTGCTATTATGAACAGTGCTGCAATGAACATGAGTGTGCATATGTCTATTCGTGTGATGGCTCTTATTTCTCTAGGATATATTCGAACTAGGAAGTATTTTGTGTATATTTTTAATGTGTACAGTATAATAGTAAAATAAGACACATACATAGTTAATAAATAGATAAATTATATGTAGGGAGCTGTGCTCAAACTTTTTTTTTACTGGCAGAGGGATGTGATCAGAAACATTTGAAGTCTACTGCTCTCAACTATTCACATGAAAGTTATCGATACGCTTCTTTGGGATATCTCTTACCTTCCTAAATATATTTAGGATTTCATATATTCATGTCTGTACTGAAATTATAATAAAATTAGAGATTCTTTGAGGGCAATAACTCTGCCTTATTTATGCTTATTTATTTATTAAGCTGAAAAAAGCATGTTTAGAATGCCAGACACTGTTTTGTTGTTAGATGCCATGGAGTTGCCTCTGACTCATGGTGACATTATGTATAACAGAACGAAACTTTGCCTGGTCTTGCACCATCTTCCTGGGCTTTGTTATGTTTGAGTCCATTGTTTATTTGAGTTTTAGAAGAAATATAACCAGAATGTTCCTTTGAAGTGAAGATAGCAAGACTTCGACTGGTTTACTTCGGACACATCATCAGGAAGACCAATTGCTAGAAAAGGACGTCATGTTTGTTAGAGGACTAACGAAAACAAGGGAAACTCTCAATGAGATGGCACTGTGCTAGGTCATGGGAATATAAACATGACTAGGAATTAATCTGTATCCTCTAAGCTGTGCATGTCTATTAGGGGATATAGACATGTAAATTAATAATTGCTTTTAGTGCACCACGTGCCATCAAGTAAGCATGTAGATGTAACAAACGCGAGGCATGAGAGTGATTAACTCTATTGGGGGTGGTGCTTAGGTAAGACATCCAGAGATGATGTTGAGGGATGACCAGGCTTGGCGTTGTTGGCAGAAGGAGGCAGAATAGTTGGGTTACTATTAGTACACAAAAAGACAGAGCAGTGCAAACACCACGGTGTGTTCAGAGGCAGGGAATTTTCCACTGTTCACTATGGCTGGACTGTAAATGGTGAGGAGGGGAGAAGGGAGAGATGAGAGGTACTCATACTTCTTCCAGTGTAAAATGTAACACCATTCCTTTATCCTTCATCCCTCTCCAACTGTTCTCTCCCTTTTATCCCTTCGTGGACTGAAAGGATTTATGCTATTCTAACTTTTTGCAGCCACTGCACCTCCATTCACAACTATACTCTGAGGACTGGACGCCGCCTGCTCCACCTTCCCTGACACTGCTCACAAAGGCCTCTTTGGTGCCAAATCCCATGGACTCTTCAGTCTTCCTGACATTCCTGGCACTTCCTTCCTGTTGAAACTCTCTTCACCTTAGATTTCTCTGGCATCACTCTCTTCCGATTTTCTTCCTACCTGATCCAGGTTCCTTCACGGTTTCCTCTGCAGGCTTCTTTTTCTCCACTTGCCCCCTTATGATGGTGTTCCCCAGGGTTTTTTCTTCGGTCCGTTTCTCATGTTTTGAAGCCTCCTCTTGGGGGACCCTCATTCCCTCCTGCTATTGCTTATATTTCAGTGACTCCCAATTGATGTCTCTAGTCCAGATCTCTCTTCCTAGCATGAGATCTGTGTATCCACCTGCCTCTTAAATGTGCCACAGGCAGCTGACATTCCGTGCAACAGCACCACCGCCATTCATCCCTGTGGCCACATCAGACTCTTCCCCTCGTCAATCCAATCTATGAATATCTGTTTAATTCTACCTCCTTACCGTATCTCAAATGCATTCATTTTCAATATTAATAATGATACTACCTTTTATAAAGCTACTATTTTTGACCACTGTGTGCTCTTTGAAGGTAGGGACCAAGACTTGTTCACCTTGGTATCCTCAGTGGCTGGCAGAGTGCTTAGCTTAGTGTATAGTACTAACAGTAATGAATAATAGTAACAACAACAATAATAATATCTAAGGCTTATATGGTGCTTAATACGTGCCAGACACTGTCCTAAGCACTTCTCATATAATAACTCATTTAGTTCTAACAATAACCCTATGAGGTAGATACTATTATTATCTCCTTATACAGATGAAAAAAACAGAGACTCAGAGAGGTTAAGTGACTTTCCCAATAAGTTCAAAGTTGAATGAATGAATGAATACATGAATGAGAGAATGAATGAAGGAGGCCAGAAAGATAAGCTGAGTCATATAAAGGTAATTTGTGCCAGGCATGTCATTAGTAAGTTGGGAGTCATATTCTGGGTGTCTTTGTAAGGAGGTACTAATTGCTGTTTTGGACATTGTAGGTTGACTCAGTGTAGTGATGCATCAGAGAGAATAGAAATCCGATATACCTGATCAAAAGAAGTAAGGGGATAAAACGTTCTTGATTGGAGAGGGAAAGGAAGTTGGCCGGTTAAAGGTGTTATTTCAGTTGGAGATGTGAGTCAGGGGGTGGTTCTGCAGTCTGTTCCTGCGGAGCCATGTTGGCATTCTGCCTCATCCAGCCCTTGCTGCAAAAAAATCGTGACAGGTGTCCCCCAGGGAGTCTTACACCTGGGGTTTCTACAGCTCTGTATCCCAGATATCCATTGGGGGCTGCTGGCCAACTGTCATTGTCCCTTATTTTGAAAAGCCATTATTCACACCCACATCTCCTCTATCACATTGGAGCCTGGTTACCACAAACTGTTGGTTGTGCACCTTCCTAACAGAAAAATAATGCTGCCTGAAACCGTTTGCCGTTTGCTGTGTTCCTCCACTCCTAATCCTCCCTGAGTGTCTTCTCGGTAGCCAGTCGGCCTCTCTCCTACAGCTCTGTGATTCTGCCCCCCCTCCATTGAGAAAGAAAGGCAATGAAAAGGGTTCTTCTTACTCCTTTACTGACCTCTACAACCAAATAAGCATTAAGACACCTTCAGTTTTCTGGCTTCTCATATTTTCTTCCTTTCTACTAGCTAAAAATAAATGCATGAATAAACTGCCCACTCTGACTCATAAGCTGTCAAAACTACAAGGAATCTTCAAGACCTACTGACTCAACCTCTTCATTTTAAATATGAGCAGGCAGAAGTCCAGAGAGATTTGGGGATACTGTTCATGGGGCACTAGTTGGACAGGAACCCTAGTCAGCTTCTGGGGAATGTGAGGGATAGAAATTATTCTCTCCTTGCCTAAATATTTTCCTGCAGCTTCTACTTATATGTAATAAAATAGAAGTTTAAATTGATTTTAATACTTCCATATGATTTCTTCTTTTATTTTTCTGTTTAGACTGTTTTAAAAAATCTAGTCTATTATGTTTCTTCTTTGCTTGGCCTCCTTCTCCAAAGTATGCTTTAACATAGAAAAATGAGGGGAATGCCAGGGACAGATTACCCAATAAGCAAGGTACGATTGGGCCGTGTTTGTTCGTACTTACTAATTTGTAGTGCACAATTTCAACTATTTTTCACCACATCAAGATGTGGTGAAACCCGTGTGAAATTGTGCACTACAGATAAGTAAGTAAACACAAGTAAGCCAGTGCATACCCTGCTTACTGGTTAATCTGCCCCTGGGGGATGAGTTATCTTTTCCTCTCTTCCCCGACCAGTGATTGCATACAAATGGAGGGGTTGCCTACAGTATTCTTGAAGAAAGATAAAACTTGAGTCTCTGCTATTTCTGCAGATCTTACCCTGTGAATCCCAATGATGAAAATCACATTGGGGTGATCACTGAAATGTGACATTGATTTGTAAATACCTGTTCCCCTGCCCATTTTCCCCAACACATTATGAGCTCTTTGAAGATGTAAACTGGTCATATTCCCTTTTGAGTTTCCAATACGTAGTGCAATGTTTGCACGTAGTGCATGCTCAATAAATGATGGCAGGTTAATGCCTGAGTATGCTTATCTGTCCGGCCACTCAGTGAGGGTTTAGATTCCCCTAATAGGAAAGACTACTTAGAGGAAATGGCTTTTGAACTGAGCCTTAATGGAAAGAAAGACAGCACATGATAGCAGGAGGAAGAAGGTTTTATGCACATGGAACAACCCAGACAAAGGCTTGGAGTGGGAGACTGAAATTACTAGGCTGCCCATTAGGAAATTAAACAGCCTATCCATTCATTAGAAAAAGGACAAATGACGGGCCTTGTGCATTACCAGACTGTTAATAAGCAAGAACCAGACTTGCTCTTATGGAAAGCCAGACTCTGAATGTCATGTTACCCAACCTGTTCGTGCCACCCTGTTCTGAAAGTCTCAGTATTCAAAATTGCAAAGATTGTACAGAGTAGTGGTGCTGGAATAAGAGGTTACAATCCTTCTTTTATTACTGTCTCTTTCCTCCTATTTCTCAGACTACTGAGATGGTTTGTACTTGCTCAGATGACCTTATGCTGACATCAGCAGGGTCATATCACCCCTCATCCCAAAGAGGAGGCATTTTGTGTGTATGGTGAAACTTAAAAATAAAGAAATCACGGGGGGTAGGGGGAGGGAGAGAGAGAGAACTCACTGACCTCTTCCAGTTGGAGGTCCTGCCTTTTAGACTTCAACCCACTGGACTGGCCATGTTGAAGTTAGTCTTCTAGAGTCAAATACAGCTTCCAAAGGGAAACCATGTCTAAAATTAGGGTGGGAGGTGAGAGAGTCTAACAAATTACTGAGTGTCAGTAATACTGGATGCCCTAAACTGTACTGTACTTGATGCGTTATGCACTTGATCTCATTTGTTAAAGATGAATTTTATGGAACATGAATTAGTATCTAAATAAAGCTATTATATAAAAAATATACATAGATACACATATACATATATATATGCAGCTCTGGCGACTCAGTGGTTAAACATTTGGCTGCTAACCAAAAGACTGGCAGTTCAAATCTACCAGCCGCTCCTTGGAAACCCTATGGGGCAGTTCCACTCTGTCCTATAGGGTCACTATGAGTTGGAATTGACTCGATGGCAATAGGGGTGTGTGTGTGTGTGTGTATGTATCTGAGGCCAGAGGGCTGGCTTAAGCAGGCATCAGATAACCACACTTAGGGAAAACCCAAGGCATTAAGCGGATGCTACCAAGAGTTAGGATTTAACAATAAAATGACAGACAGAATGCTTGCTGGGAGTGTATGTACATGACAGGCTTGAAAGTGAGGTTTTTAATAAACAGCCGAAAAGGGGAACGAGCACATCTCTTGGTTCTGCTGTGAGACACTTCACTCAGTACAAGTGATATTAATTTGTCTCCCAGAGATTAAGGTGCAGGGGAGTGTACAGTCAAGAGGACACACAGCCCATCATTTAGAAATAATATTATAATAAAGGTAAACTTAGTACTGAGATCCACTATTGCCACTTTTATTTGCTGATTTATTAAAAATTATTTATTGAGCATCTAGTGCATGCCAGGTACTTAGCTAACTGCATTATAATCTATAACATTTGTTCTCTCACACACACCTCATGAAGTACAGTGACACCTGTGAGAGCCGGAACTCAATGGGACTGCTTTGTTTTTCCAGGTCTCGCCAGTTTTCCACCTTTGACAGAATGCAGTTGCCACTTTTCTATCACTGTCTAGTTAGTGGAAAATAGTTGAGTTTTCCTTCTCTGACAGGTTTCCACCTTACATAGTTTCCTGCTTTCACCAGTTTTACTACATTAGTCTTCCCATTTTAAAGATGAGAAAACCAAAGCTCAAAGAGGTTAAGAAAACTGCCCCAAATCGCACAGCTAGTGAGTGGTAGAGACAGAATTTGTGGGAAGATTTGTCTGACTCCAAAGCTAAGTGTTGAAGAGTTAGATCAGAGGGTCAAGAACAAGCAGCAGCTTGCCAAGTGTGGACAGCGTGAGGACAGGGAAGATGAGGATGGTAGTGGGGTGAGTGTTGCCCAACCCACACCCTGGAGTCAAAAGTCTGGGCTCGAATCTTGCCTTTGCCACTTCACAGGGGTGTTGTGTGGTTTTAATAAGTTTATGCATGCAAAAGTGCTTACAACAGTGCTTACACATCGTGAACACTCAATGTGCCCAGCTTTTACCATTATTGCTTCTTCTGCCCATATACTCGGGCATGGCTCTGAGGTTAGGGACCGTTACTAAGATGGGTAGAAAAGCCTTCTTTGATTTACAGCTGAAATGTCTAGGTTAACCAAGGGTTGAAGGGTGAAGCTGGAGGAGCAGGAGCATACATTGGAGTTGGGTTCTAGCTTTCCGTCGCAGGAGTTTGGAGCTGAGATGGGAGACTGTGGAGATCTGAGTGGTCAGGACTATAAAAACTGGGGGAAAACTATTTTAAAATATCTGTTAAAAAGTTTGTTGTTTGTAAAGCTAAAAGACTGGAAACAACTTCCATCTCAGTCAGAGAATGAATCTATTACGGTATATTTGTAGAATGGAATACTCCACAACAAATGAGGAGACTTCATATACTTTCATGGAAAGACGTTGGTAAGAGCTTGTTTTTTAAAAGAAAAAGCAAGTGGCAGAAAATTATGCACAATATAATTCTATAGTGTTAAAAATAGTATTCTGCATGCATATTTGTGTGCATATGCTTATCAATGCATTGAAATGCATGTTCTCAAAGATTACATACCAAATTTCTTACAGTAGTTAACTCTGAGGAGTGGGATTGGGTGAGGGGGAAGTAAAGAAGGGGGAAGAATGTTTTCTGTCTCAGTTCTGTATGTTTGAGTTTTTTACAATCATGTATTACTTTTTAAATAAAATATTGATAAAAATTCTTCCACCAATAAAAGAATACTTGTACTTGGGAGAAAAAACACTGAGGAATCTGTGTTTATTTTAATTCTTGGGGAAATCCAAAAAGCTAGCCTTCTATATGCAACCCACAGACCAGAGTCTTTGCAGAGAGGGGCACAATGCCAATTTTACAGATTCACTTACCTTGTTCCTTCAGCCTGTTTTTCATTATGGGCAAATTTGCTGTAATTTGATCTTGATGGATGACCAGGCAGACATTTCTAGACCTCAGCTCTGCATGAGGCACATCTCAGATTCCTTCCTGCTGGGTACTCCCTAAGTGGGTGATAGTTACAGGAGTCTGCAAGCAGGGCCTTTGTCTAGGAGAGTTGGGAGGATGGGTAAGTGGGTGGGCAAGACTTATGGATGTGGGAATCAGAAATTCAGTCATGGGTGCGATCTGGGGCTAACGAGAGGGAGGGGGAAGGATAGGAAAAGATGAGCAGCTAGCATACTTCTAGATATGAGAAGATAGGCTGTCTCCATCTCACGCTGGGGAGCGAAGCTTGGCTGTGCTTCTTCACCTTACCGAGCCTAGAATTTTCTGTGTCAACTCTAAAAGACTCTTTTTTCTTTGGCTGAGAGTTGGCTTTACCATTTATGAAGTGGTCTTCATATTTCCTCAGTTCCAAGGATTTGGGAAATTTTAGTTAGCTTTGGCCTGAAGTGTGTTTGTAGGCCTCAGCAACAGGGTATTGAGCTTTTCACTATGGTGAGTGAAATGATGGTGAAACAAGGACAGAGTACAGCTGAGTGAATCAGCATTGGGCTTGGGAGAACCCAAGTGTGGGAAGGCACTTAATTCACATTTAAATGTAACAGCCCACCAGATGTGAAACTTTAATGTTCTACACGTAAACATATTAGGACAAGAATATGCATGGGGCAGATATCAGGGATACAAGAAGAAAAGTTCCTGAATGTTGTAAGCAAAGACACTATAATTACCTTGCAGGTCTCCCTACGGAAAGAATAAATAGAAAATTTTTATACCCAGGCTAAAGTTCCAAGAACAAAAGCTTCCAGTGCTCCTTGTCTTTTTTTTTTCTCTAAATACACCTTATTTTTTAGGGAAGTTTTAAGTGTACAGAAAAATTGCACAGAAAGTGGAGAGTTCATATATGCCCCCTCTACCCCTGCACACTAAGTTTCCCCTATTATTAACATCTTGCATTCATGTGGGACATTTGTTACAATCAATGACCCACTATAGAGACCCTATTATTAACTAAAGTCCATAGATTACATTAGGGTTCACTCTTTGTGTTGTACAGTTCTGTAGGTTTTGACAAATGCATATTGTCATGTATCCACTATTACAGTATCCTACAGAACAGTTTCACTGCCCTTAAATGCCCTATGCTCCACCTATTCATCCTTCCCTGCCTCCTCCACTCCCTGGCTTTTAAACCACACCTTTATCCCACCTTCATTGGACTCTGTATCACGCACCTCTTAGTTTTCCTCTCCCACTTCAGAGCCAGATCTTGGCAAGAGAGCAGCAAGGAGGCAACCTCAGGAGAACTATCCTCACCAGCCTTGAGCTGTGCTCATCCCACATACTCCTTACAAAGGACACCAATGACCTCTGTCCTGTACTCCTATACTTGGAAAATGTTTAACCAAGGTCAGTGCAACCTCTCCCAGAGGAAGGGTAGAGTTCAGAGCTCAAATGGCTCAAGATATAAAATGATCCAGGAAATTAAGAGACAAAGACAGCTGGCATCTGCTTTTCAGGCTTTTCTTCTATTCTCATTCCACATGCAACCAGACAGGACAACATGGGCTGAGGTGTCGTTCCAGCTGACAAAAAAATCTCGTGGCTCCGTACCACAGTTCTTTCTTTTTCTTCCCTATCTGTTGGGTGGGTGATGGGGAAAAGAGGAGATTTCCATTTTCTGCAAGTTCTTCATCTCATTATGGAAATGTTTCCTAATGGCAGCAGTGTGTGTGTGTGTTGAGAAGAAATTCTTATTTTACTAATGTGATCTGTTTGTAAGTGTGGCATTGGGTAGCCTGAAGGCAGAGGGGATATGCCCCACCCCCACCTTCCAAAAGGAGGACACTTTTTTGGAAGTGTGATACAATTATTACAATTGTCCAATGACATCAACTATATGGTGAAATCAGTTACATGTGTTCTGTGACTGGTATTAAAAGTTGTCTTAGGCTGGGTTCTCTAGAGAAGCAAAACGAGTGAAGGCGTGTGTGTGTGTGTGTGTGTGTACATATATATATACAGAGAGAGAGAGAGAGAGAGAGATATCTCAAAGACATGGCTCTTGCGGTTGTAGAGGCTGGCAAGTCCCAAGTTCATGAGTCAGGTGGGAGGCTTCTCCTGACTCATGTAGCTGCAGGAACTGATGAACCCAAGATTGGCAGGTCAGATGGTAGGCTGCTGGCTCATGTCCCAAGACTGGAGGTCAGATGATGATGAGCCAGATGCAGGATCCAGGGTGAGCAAAAGTTAGTGAGCTTTGCCCAGAACGTCCATATATATAGAATGCAGACCACATCCCTGAGGAAACTCCCCTTAGAACAGATTGGCTGATCACATCAGATCACATCATGAATGTGATTACATTATATCACAAAATGGAGGATAACTACATCATTGCATAACTGCCAAACTACTGAGAATCATGGCCCAGCCAAGCTGACACACAACCTTAACTGTCACAGGGTTGGATTGGTGTGTAGCAGTTCAGAGCAGGACACATTTGAAAAAAAAAAAATCAACATAGAAAGGAAATCTTATACATGCATTTGTACAACTCAATAAGCAATGGCACTTTAATTGTACTATCTCTGTCCAGCTGCTTTCTGCTGGCCTACTTGCATGAACTTTGTTGCTATTAACACTTGCATAGCTCTGTTCCACAGGCACAAACAGTCTTACTCTCTTTCAGTCATGGACTGACTTGCCACTGTAATATTCAAGTAATCCAAGCTCCTCCCCTCTACTCCCACCCTGTAAATGTTTTATTTATGTTACACCATTAAATCTTGTTTTAATTATGTGATGCTTCCCTTCAGGAATAAGGGACTTTTTTTTTGGTTAACATTTCTTTAACACATACAATGTACCAGGCGCTGAGAGAGGCATGGTTAATCTTTACAACAACCCCACCACAATCCCTATTTTATGGATGAGGGAACGCAGGCGTAGCAAGGTTATACACAGCTGTTAGATGGCAGAAGCAGGAATTCCAAAGTTGAGGCTACACTGTACTACTCAAACACCACAAATATAGGAGGTGAGTTCATTTCCCCTTGCATATTCCTGCTTATGAGTGTACAGGAATATATGCTTAAGAGGTACAGTAGCTTGACCCTTCTCACTTACACTCACCACCACCACCATCATATGGGCACCCACATATACCTGTGTAGAGAAGTGCTACAGAATGAACCTTCTCACCATGTGGCACACAAAAAACGTGCAAATGAACGTGCCTTCTCACCTCAGACCTACAGACACACCTACCTTGTGACATGCTTGCACATGCCTTCGTGCAATTAGTTCCTTTTAAAGAGAAGTCAAGGGATAAAATGGAAGGAGTCAGAGAACCTTATAGTGGGAACAGACCTTAGAAATCACCTGATTTAACTTTCTTATTTTGCAACTGAGGACTAAGAGGGTAAATCATTTGCCCTGAGTTACACAGAGCCAGTGGCAGAACTACCAGAGGCCACATCTCCTGACTCTTGTTCTGCTACGTTATCAGGATGCTTCTGCCTTTGGATTGTCCATACAGCTTAGCCTGAGTGACTTAGGATTGGCTTGGGCTGGGGGCACACACCAGCTTTAGTCTACCTTTCACTTACTGCCATCCAGAAAAGAAGAGAGGAACGTGAGGAGGCAGAAAAAGAGGAAAGCTGCACATTTTTGGTATGCTGGAAGATTCTAGAAACATTTTAGATCCAGTAGATTTAAAAAACTGGAATTGTCAGACCAGATGAACAGGGAAAAAGTGATGAGGCAAGAGAGGGGGAGGATATCTTTTCTCTCCCTTATTTGTACGTGTTTAAATTTTTTACAATCATGCATTACTTTTTAAAAATTTGATCAATATGCTCAGAATTATATAGTCATAAGTTACAAAGTTCTGCTACTCAGCTAGAACTTTCCCGAGAAAGCTTCCATTTTCTCCTTGATCCTGTTTTCTACAAGTAATGCAAAGCTGCTGTCTGTATTCTGAAGGTTAGAACTGGCACACCCCTGTTTGTTGGTCTTCCTGGCTCAGCGCTGGGCCAGGCCAGTGGAGGCCGTGTCAGAAGTGTCTCTGAAGAAGGAGGTGGACACAGGGATGGAGTTGTAGTGGTTGCACATGGCCGCAGTAAGGCTGCGTAAGCGCGGGTGCCTTTAACCCACAGGAGGAGCAAGCTCGTCAGCCGCGTGAACGTAAACACAAACGTGCTGCTCCCACAACCCCCTGCTGTAGTTGTGCAGGCGGAAGGCCCTGCCCCTGGTTGTTGGTGGCCCCTCCATGATGTCTAGCGAGTCCCCCATCCACAAGTGACCTCACCCCCTGCCAACGCAGCTGCCTGCCCCTACACGTTCCTTTTTAAAATAAAAGGAAACACGTCTGATAAAAACGCTTCCACCAACAGAAGAACACTTGGGAAAAACAAACAGCAAAGCCGGGCATCTGTGTTTGTGCTCATAGTTCCTTCCGATAGCGGCCTCTCCTCTTCCACTCTGGCCTGCTCTCCAGTTCAGCTGAGCTGCTGGACATCCAGATCTAGATGTCTGCAAATTTTTTAGATATTTGTAATTTTTTTTCAGCTTTGCGCCTTTACTTGAGTCTTTTCTCTTTCCTCTCCACGCTTAAAGGCCTAGCTCAGAAAGCCATGTTCCTCTGACGGTGGGGGGGCTCCCCTGAAATATTTGACAGCGCTTGGCTGTGGTACCTGTGTTCTGCCATTTATCATTTTAGCCCACTTTTTCTACTCATCAACATCTTCCACACTCTGCTCTCTCCCATTGCCATCCCATATCATCAGTTATAAGTTTTTTGAAGGTAAAGTTTGTATCTTACTAATTTTTATGTTATTTGTAGTACATGGCACTGACCCAGGCCACTGTGGGCTCTAAATCATGAATATTGGCTATGAATTCCAAGAGGACACCTGATTCTCTTAGTGAAAAGTTGTTTGGGTTTTAGAGGCTCATTTCCAGACATATGCAGTTTAATCTAGAAAACTCCATCTTCCACCACCATAAACTGCCTCTGGGAGCTTGAAGGAATTTCAGCATCTTCTGAAGGTAAATATTTATCACTCCCTTGCTAGTTAACTCAGCTTGTTTATATACTACAAACACAGTCATGATCAAGTGGCTCAGGCCCGTGGTGTATTCCATCCGGTCTCGTCTCTGGCGTGGTGCCAGTCCGGTCCATGGCTGGGAGCGGGGGCATGGGCTAATGAGAGTGGAGTGTGAGCATAGATTTAAACAAAAGATTTGAGATCCAGGACAGATGCACATTGTGATTATGCTACATTTCCAAGCGCTTTTATTTAGCAGGTATGTGCTACATTACGCACCTGGCTGCGTGGTGCCTAGTCAACCCCTGGTTTTGCTGATTGGAAAACCTTGGGGAGCCAACGGGCTGCTTAGATGCCCCCAATAGGCTGGCTGTTCACTGGAAGTGGTTCTAAGGGTCTGTGCTCTCTATAATTCACAGGGCATAATGGCATAAGAGGTGTCTGTTTGATCAGAACAGGTTAGAGTCTTGGCTTTACCACTACTAATGGAGTGATATAGGACAACATACTTAATTTCTTTAAGGCTCTTTTGTTTTAAAGCATTTAATGTAGTAATAGCCCACTTCATGGCATTGTTTTGAGGATTATATGAAATTGTGCATGTGAATCTCTTAATATAATGTCAGGTACTTAGAAAGTTCTCAATAAATGTTAGCTATTATGATTTGACTGCCCTCATGTGCCTAGTAACAGACTCGGCCTCTCTAACAGCAGTTTTCCATTGGTTCTGGATTTTAAGCAGGAGGCACTGTTCTAGGTAGACTGTGGAGCTCACCCTACCCTGAGAGGAGCTTAGAGATTTCCAGAAAGGGGTTTAAAAGGTAGAGAGGGTAACGGTACAATTTTGGTTGTCAGAAACCTTTTCTGAGTGCCTGAGGCACCAGTGGGGCTGGAAAAGTTGGCTGGGAGAAGGGCAGCAGATACGCTGTATCTGCAGTAGGGGCACCAGGGGTTAGACCAACAGCTGCTACCTATGGATAGATAGATTGCTGAGTGGAGTCGACTTCGACTCACGGTGATCTTATGTACGGCAGAACAAAACATTGCCCCGTCCTGCATCATCCTCACAATAGCCAGCATGTCCTAGTCTACTGTTGCGACTATTGTGCCAATCCATATCACCGAGGGTCTCCCGTGCCCTCACTGGCTCTCGACTTTGCCAAGCATGATGTCCTTCTCTAGTGATTGATCCCTCGTGATGAAGTGTCCAAAGCAAGCAAGTTGGACAATGTTCTGTTATGAGCCATAAGGTTTCCTTTGACTAATTTTTGGAAGTAGATCACCAGGCCTTTCTTCCTAGTCTGTCTTAGTCTGGAAGATCTGGTGAAACCTGTCCACCATGGGTGACCCTGTTGGTATTTGAAATACAGGTGGCATAGCTTCCAGCATCACATAATACACAGGTCACCACAGTACCACAGTAAGACAAACTGATAGATGGGTGGTGGGCAGATACTATACAGGCCCAGAAATGTGCCACATGCAGAATCTGGCCAGAGGTATGACTGGAGAGTTAGCTGTTAGTGTGCATGAAATAGAGTAAGCTGTAGGAGCCCACACCAGGGCTACATTCCTGATCTTGGCCTCATAAATAATTAATTAATTAATTAATAAAAGGGCCTGCTCTGTGCTTGGCGCTGAGCTTATGGAGTTTTCATTTGAGTGGGGGAGATAGATGTCAATCGACTTGCACAGGCATAAGTATATATCAAGGAGCCCTGGTGGTGCAATGGTTAGGCGCTTGGCTGTTAACCAAAAAGTCGGTGATTCAAACCCACCAGCCATTCTGTGGAAGAAAGCTGTGGCAGTCTGCTTCTGTAAAGATTACAGCCTTGGAAACCCTCTGGAGCAGCTCTGCCCTGCCCTATAGGGTCGTTATGAGTCAGAATCAAGTTGACAGTACACGAGAACAACCGTATAGCACTGGCTCTCAAACCGTAGTGTGCGTCAGAACCGCTCGGAGGGTTTGCTAAAACACAGACTGACGACCCCACCATCAGAGTTTCTGATTCAGTAGGCCTGGAGGGGGGCCCCACGATTTACATTTCTAACAAATTTCCAGGTGATGTTGCTGCTGCTGGACTAGGGACCACGCTTGGAGAACTACGAATATGTGATAACAAACTGTGGTCAGTTCTGTGGGGAAAAAAAACAGAGGGGGCTGTGGAAGAGTATATCCCCCATTGCCATCAAGTTGATTCCAACTCATAGCGACCCTATGGGACAGAATAGAGCTGCCCCCATAGGATTGCCAAGGAGCAGCTGGTGGATTCAAACTGTTGACCTTTTGGTTAGCAGCCATAGCTCTTAACCACTGTGCCACCAGGGCTCTGGAAAGTATATCAGGACCTCCTAATTTAGATTGGAAGAGTCTTAGAAGGCTTCTTTCTCTGAGAAAATGACATTTAAACTGAGACCTGAAGGAGGTGAGGAGTAGAGGGAAGAACCTGAAGGCTCTGAGGAGGAAAGGAGCTTAGAGAAAGGAGGCCAGTGTGGCTGGAGCATGGTGGGAAAAAAGGACAGCAGCCAGATAGTTCAGGTGAGGTCTGTGGACAAGCAGAGGGTTGTGCATTATATGCCGAATACAGTGCAAAGCCTTTGTGGAGCAGAAATATGATATGTTCTGATTTATGTTTTTAAAATTTAACTTATTGCCACTGTGTGAAGGATGGATTGGAGGGAGGTGAAAATAGTAGCAGGAGAGTGGTTAGGAAGCTTAAGAAGCCCAGGCAAAATATGGTGGCTTGGGCCTGGGTGGTGCCTGTGGTGATTGAAAGAAGTATGTAAATTTGGGGTATGATTTAGAGGTAAAAAATCATAGATTTTGGTTATGGGTTGGATATGAGAGAGAGGAAAAGGCAGGGACAGATTATCCAATAAGCAAGGTAAGCACGGATTTACCTTGCTTACTAGGTAATCTGCCTCTGTCAGGGATCATAAATTTGAAAACAGGCTTTGATTCTGTAAGAAGCTGTGTGGGGTTGGAAGAGAGACAGATGCCAGCCATGCCTAGAAGCAGAATCTTTGATGTTGTGAAATTGTTCACTACAGATGATGTGGTAAGCAAGCTAAGCACCATGTTTATCTTGCCTATTGGATAATCCGCCCCTGGGAAAAAGGTAGAGTTAAGGGGGGTGGGGGAGTTACAGGGAAGTGAGATGAATTATAGCATCAGGAGAGATCTAATAATCTTCCTGAGAGAGTGCTGAGAATCTCCTGTCCACATCCACTGCCAGTCTTTATGAGCCTTCAGCCCTTGTCCTTCCTCCTCTTCTCCCCTCTCATCTCTTTGTCCTCAAGCCAGTCTGTACCACCTGTCACTTCTTTGGACTAGTTAAGCTATTTGCTGGGGCAACAAGCTATCTGAGGATAAGGGCAGGGCTCCTGGTACATTGAGCATGACCTGCGGGCTTGGTTTCCAAATTTGACAAACATGGCGGGGCCAGAGGGCTGTCCAGACATACAGATTGTGTATCCCTTTCGAGCTTTATCTAAATTGCTGTCGAGTTGACTCTGACTCATGGCATACCATGTATGTCAGAGTAGAACTGTGCTCTATAGACGTTCAATGACTAAATTTTCGCAAGTAGATCTCCAAGCCTTTCTTCCAAGGTGCCTCTGGGTAGACTCAAACCTCCAAACTTTCAGTTAGCAGCCGAGTGCATTAACTGTGTGCACCACCCAGGGATTCCAACCTTTATCTACTAAACTCTTAAAACACTGCTCAGAGAAGGCTTAACCTTGTCATCCTTTATTTAACTGTGACAAACATTGAACTGTGGAGCTATATGCCTTGCTTTCTGCCAGAGACAGAATAAAACCAATTCCAGAGTGGGGGTTTGGGACTTCTTGGCTCCCAGGTACCTCACTGGGGGCTCTCACTCCAGCAAGTAGAAGTAGGTCATGAGCTGTAATCAGGGACAGGGACAGGATGTCCCCAGCTGGAGGTCTGAATACTAGTGAATCAAAGTGGAGGTTCCCATGGCAATGGCAATGCCCCCTCTTTTTTGAGACCAGCAACCCAGCAATACGGGGGTGAGTCAACTGCTGCTTTGAAAACCTGTCGTATTTCTTCACTTTCATGTCTCAGATTGGAAATCTCTGTGATGGCTTGGTTCCTGGCCAGTTGATAGAGTTTCAGGTGATTTTCTACATGGTGATGTGGTCTTAGGATAGAAGCCCCAGAAACACCACCCTACAATGTGCCTTTCCCCTTGTCCACTGCACAGTCTCGGATAATGATTTACTTTATGGCTCCAAAGACGGGAGATTTCCTACTAGCTTAAAACTCTTCCTCAAGGCATTTCAAAATCTTCCAATGTTTATGGTTTAAAAAAATGCAAAAAAAGAGAAAGATGAATGAAAAAGATCCTGCTGACTTTTTCTGGAAGATCTCTGAGATCTTGCCCTTGCTCTTCCCCTGTCTCTCAGGAGGATGTGTTCACAGAAAGATGGCCTAGAGGCTCCTCCGTAACCCTATGTTCATGCCCTTTTGCTCATCTGGTCAGATTTCATGCCTAGGCCACACAAGTACCCTAAGTGCTCCATCTCAGTGGTGAGTCAGAGAATTATTGAATCACAGAATTTCAGAGACTTTAATACTTCAATTAGGTAAGGGCCTCCTACAGCACAGGGTCTTGTTATGGTCATCATATTCCTGGGTTCATCAGTCTCTATGACTGACTCACAGTCATGAAGACACTGACTCACAGTCATAGAGACTGACTCACAGTAAACAGACTTGCAATAAATTGATACATAAACTCAAATGTCCATATATGTATCTTATAATGGGGGATATTCTATTTTAGAGACCAGAATTCTCTTATCCAATGTCAGAGTATTTAGGGGATTGAGTCAGTAATCAGAATCATGCTTAGTGATTAGAACTTCAGAGCAAAGATAAGTAGATGATCTTGAAGGATGTTTTTTCAGGGACAGACACCCCTGATGAACTATCCCTGCCCAATAACAGGCACTTATTTGGGTTACAGCAGAAAGTTCACATGCCCCTGACCTAGCCTTTCTCTTCCTAAGACAGCCCTGGGAAAGTAAGTACTGATAAGTTCTGCTCCTTTGGGCTTATATGGGGTATGCTCAGACCATATCAAATATAATGATGTATATCAAATACATTATATTTCACTGGGTTTTACCTGTCTTGATGCTAAAAACATCTGCATTTGTGTCCACTTAAATCACACCCTGGTCACCTTGTCTCCCGATTTATTGATGTTCTCTTAGAATGCGTTGATTGTTAATAGTGTCCCTTTCCAAAAGTACCGCCTTTCTGTGTTCTTATAAGGAGCCTACCAGAGCTGCCTCCAGGACTGCAGAAGGACTGGCAACTCACCCAGTCCAATACTTTAGAGCATGAATTCCCAATGCCATATACCTCCTGCCTGCCTTGGCTTGAAAGCCACCAACAGTGGGGAGCTCACCACCCTCCCAGGGGCTCAGTCCTTTTAACCAAGATCCTAGGCTGAAAGGGATGAGCCAATCAGAAGATATTATTAGACCCTACTGTGTGTTCAACACCTGCTCCGTGGATGAAGTTTTCTAGGTGTTGTGGGGATATAAAAGAAGAGTAAGTGAGATCACAAATGGGTGGCTGGCCCATTTCCAAAGTTCTGCAGGGAAGGAGGGTTCAGACCTTTGCAGTCTTGGCAGCTCATGTCCTCAGCATTGCTGGAGCTCGTTCAATCACTCAGAACTACTCCTATCCATCCAGGGCTCTGAATGTGTGCCACTTTTATGGGAAAAGATGAACTCTGTGGTTCATGGGAAGAGTTGAAAGGGCGATGCTGGGCCTAAGTGTGGCGGGAATAACCTGCTGCCAGGGCTCCATGAGGCTTGTCAGTGTCTGAAAATCCCACCATGCCTTTGGACCCTCTTTTTGGTTATAGCATTGTCCCCAGAAGGTTCCTATTGTAATGAAAATCATTTTACACGGTATCAGTAACAGATGAAGACTTAAGTGGCTGAGCAAGGCCCTAAGAAAGTAGGGCCTGGGTTGCTGGAGCCCAGATCTGGCGTATAAGGCACTCCTCTGAAGGGGAGAATGGAGGTTTTGAATGATGATAGCTTGGCTGATAATGGTGGTGGAACATGTCCCCCAACAACCTCCTCAGGCCCTAACACAAGATTCCATGGTGGGATGTCATTGCTATTTTTACTGACGCAATTCTGGAACTGGGGATTTTCCCTCCAAAGTTCATCTGGAACTTGATGGCATATGGTTCAAATTCCAGCTACACCACTTAATACCTTTGTGATCTTAGGCCAGATACTTAACCTCTCTGAGCTTCAGTTCACCCAGCTGTAAAAGAGAGGAAATCATACCTACCCAGAAAGACTATTTGTGAAGGTGAAATGAAATGAAGTGTGTGGTGTGTGGTAGACACACAATAAACAGAAATTACCATTTCTCCTTTTATTTCTTCTGTAGTAGCTTCCTTTAATGTGTCCATAAAGAATTCCTTCTACTCCACTCCCAAGAGTCTTATCTAGATGTAGAATTGTTCACTTGGATATTCTAGGGGCTGAATTGTAATCGAGCCTAATAACAAAAGTGAAGTTTGACAAATTAGCATTGGCCTTTGAAAGTTAGACATACATATTCCTTATGAAAACAGGGCTGCTATGAGTTGGAATTGACTCACTGGCAATGGATTTGGTTTTTGGTTTGGTTTAATCCTGACGAGAGATAATTTACGTACTTCAAATTGTAAAATCATGGTAATATAATCTTCACTGTTTCTAAAGGAGAGTCCCATTCTTTCCATTTGTCCTCCTTCCCCCTTTATCCTTCTTCCTTTTATCTTCAAGGTCCCCAGCCTGCAGGATATCTTTGAATGGACTTCTCCCAATTTCCTCTATCCAAGCTCAGTTGGTGAGTGGGAACAGTGACTCCCTTGTCCTTCTGGACACTCTAGATTGTGGCTCTTTCTTGGTATGTGAGAGAGGGGAGAAGAAGGAGAACCCTTACTATCATATCACCCAGCTTATGTATTCATAGCACTTACCACCCTCTATAATTATTCCCCTTGGAAGGTGAGCTACATGAGGGCAGTAACTGTGTGTATCTTGTATACCTTTATATCCTGGTGGCGCAGTGGTTACGTGTTTGACTGCTAACCAAAACGTCACCAGTTCAAATCCACCAGCCACTCCTTGGAAACCCTATGGGCAGTTCTGCTCTGTCCTATAGGGTTGCTATGAGTTGGAATCTAGTTGACGGCAATGGGTTTTTTTGGTTTGATGCACAGTGAGTATTCAAGAGCCATAGATTGAATGAATGGTGTATGAGTGATTGTGGCCCGGTAGGGCAGGTTACGTGGCAAGTCTGGGAAAGAGCCAAGCTCTGGAGCCTCAGACTACACTCTGCCAGTCCAAGCATGGGGATCTCCTATTTTGGTCTGACCTCTGGGACAGGCTGCATCCTCTAGCAAGGACAGCATGGAGATAGCCATCTGTGCCTTCTTCCCAGAGAGGCGAGCTCCCAGTTCTTGCTCCCAGTCTCTCAGCCTGCAAGGCCAAGACACCTCTTTAGCAGGAAGTCAGTCTTTGAAGTTCCCTTCCTTCCCCAGCATTTTATGTTTGCACCTCTGCAAATCTTACCCTCTGCTCATCACCCAGATGGGAAATTTCTCCTTCGGCTTTTGCATTCTGGGCCCAGGCCACCCACCGCTGCCGTGGATTTTAGCCATATTACTTTCTACTGCTCTGAGCGCCAACAGCACACTCAGCACTAGAACAAACATGCAAAGACACAGCTCTCGCCTGCCCCAGAGGCTTGCTGGGTAAATTAAACAGACAATAAAATGTGGACTTTAAATATGTCAGAGGAGAAGGCATTTAAAATTCTCAGCGGGGGCAGGAAAGAGAAGGCTTTTAAAGACTTTTCATTTCTTCCTTTTCCCTTGCCTTCAGCATCGAGGCTCCCTGAGAGTTGCCCTGCCCCTTCTCAGTCTGTATGACCATTTAAGGATGTCTAGTCCTTTGTGAGCAGGCAGAGGGGCAGAGAGAAGCCCTGGTGATGCAGTGGTTAAGTGCTCAGCTGCTAACTGAAAGGTCAGCTCAAATCCACCAGCAGCTCTCCAGGAGAAAAGACCTGGCGATCTGCTCCTGTAAAGATTACAGCCTTGGAAACTCTATGGAGCAGTTCTACTTTGTCCCCTAGGGTCGCCATGAATCGGAATCAAGTTGACAGCACGCAGCAATGAGAAAAAGGGGCAGAGATGTTGGCTGCGAGTGTGGACAGTTCCTCCCAGACTCCTCCCAGGCTGCCCAAGGGAGCGGAGGCACCTGGACTTGGCAGTATATGTTTCCATTCAGAACAATATTATTAAATTGGTGATTCTGAGTTGCAAACCCACAGAGCTCTGTCCTTTAGGTAACATATAATCCATATGACAACTTTCACTTGGGCTATCTCTCGACACCAGAAACCAGGGCCCAGAACAGTGCAGATCAGGAAGCAGGTAAATCAGGTCCCATGGGTCAGGAGCACCTGGGCAGGAGGTTTCACAGGTAATGTCCTCACCACCTGCCTTGATCTTTGTACCAAATGTGCCTGGGGCAGCCTGGGTCACTGAGTCCACATTTGTGTTCACATTGGTGTTCCTTTCTCCAAGCAAAGACCTACCCTACAGTAATATGCCCTCCTAAGCATGATATGGGAGTCCATGGGTAGTGCAAATGGTTAAGAAATACAGCTGATGACCAAAAGGTTGGAGGTTCAAGTCTACCCAGAGGCACTCGGAAGAAAGGCCTGGTGATCTTCTAAAAAATCAGCCATCGAGAACCCTATGGAGCACAGTTGTACTCTGACCCACATGGGGTCACCATGAGTCAGAATTGACTCAATGGCAACTGGTAAGAATAATATGAAGAGAAACTTCAATGATTTCAAAGGATTGACTTCCTGGTCTTCTGGTGAGGATGCCATTCCAAGGAAAAGTTATACTCACTGGCTAACGAAAGGATCAGGACTGAAACAGTGAATTTTAATAAGCTAGGCGTCAAGATCTCACCATAGCCCAAGACTCAGAAAACAATACCTTCTTTGTATTTGGAATGCATGGCAGAATCAAGTGAAGGACAAGAGTTTTGTTTTTTGTTTTGTTAAAGCAAAGAGCCCCTGCCTGAAATACCCTTATCACGCATGCTCTGCACAAGACCCTTTGTTCCAGCAAACCTCCAAACGCTGTCTGGGCTGCAAGGCTGGTCTGATGCATTATGCGAAGCATTTATATTTTCTCAGTCATTTCCTCCCCTTCATCTCTCTCTCTTTCTTTTCTTCTTCTTCTTCCTCTCCTTTTTTTTTTTTTTTCCAGTATATTCACATCAGCACCAAGGTCTTAGGGGCAAAGAACATAAATATCTTTGTGACTCTAATATTATCTCTGCTTGGTGCAGCTCCTGTACGCAGGGGAGCTCAATAGATGGGCCTGATGGGACGGGGCGATATAAATGATTTAACAGTAACTCACTCAGCATTTCCAGAATCAATGATTTCCCACTATTGCCTGTGCATGCACTTACATACTTATGTCTGCATGTGTATGCACACACAGCTTAGAACCCCCCAAAAATGTTGCTTATTATTTCAAGGACTGAAAAAACCTCTAAAAGAATATCTTTGCTGGATTGCCACTGTTATAGGTAAGCCTTAGGCTGGATTGAAAACTGGAGAATGTATCTCCTATGTTGGAAAAATAAGGGAGCAAGGCATTTTATATACAGGTTTTGTCTCTTCAAGAAAGGCATTTGGGGACACACTTTTCTGTGTGCAATGGCCACACAGAACTCACAGACCATAGTTCAGGACAGATCTCTCAGCTCCTCTCTGCCATGCAGGACTCCTCTTGGCCCCCTGAAGACAGGCTCCTCTCCACCTCCTCAGGACAGGCTCCCTCTCTTGGCCTTTGACCTGGCCTCTGCCCTGCTCAGTCAAGTGTTACAAAGCTCTTTAGCTCATCTGATAAGTGCCCAGCAGCACCCCACTCTACCAGGAATGCTCCTGCCTGAAGGCGCTCAGCTCTCTCACACTTGGGTGGGTATACCCACCGTAGCCACCTCTCTCTGAGGACCAGGAAGTCCACTGCATCGTCTCCCACCAGTCTCCTGGTTCCGCTGATGCTGTTTTTCTGCTGCACTTGCTGCCACTTCTCGCCATCTTGCGCCTTATCCAGTGTTACAGCTCTCTCTGTCTCCTGGATCTAGGAAGTTCTCAGCACAGGGACCCTGGGTCCAAAGGATGGGCTCTGCTCCTGGCTCTTCTTTCTTGGTGGTAGTGAGATCCCCTTTCTATTCTGGGATTAGCTTTCTTTTTAGGCCCAGAGGGATGATAAGACTGACCAATCCCTTCATTAGCATTCCATACACCTTATTTGCATGGTCCCACCCCCTCCACAAGGGTTCCATGCACCTTATTTGCATTATTAGCAGGCTGTCCAATCCCCTTGGTGGGCCACAAGCACCTTATTTGCATAGTCCCACCTAATCATTCCCTGGAGAAGGACATCATGCTTGGTAAAGTAGATGGTTAGCAAAAAGAGGAAGATCCTCAACAACATGGATTGACACAGTGGCTGCAACAGTGGGCTCAAGCATAACAACAGTTGTGAGGATGGCGCAGGACTGGGTAGTATTTTGTTCTGTGGTACATAAGGCTACTATGAGTCAGAACCTACTTGATGGCACCTAACAACAACAACAACAACAACCCAATCATTGTGTGAGAGTCACGAGGACTGTGGCTAGAAGGGCCATATTACTGTATTTTATGCAAACGACATGTACCTTATAGATTTGTTTGCCAACTGCTCCATCCCCCCACAAGGTATTTTCATAAGCACCACTATGCGAGTTTTTTTTTTTACATATTGTCAAAAAAAAAAAATTGGCATAGCAGCACTTACGAAAATACCTCACAGGGGGAGGAAGCGGTTGGCAAACATAGACGGTGCACGTTATTTGGGTAAAAATATGCTAAGTAACTCACTGCAGCACGAGGTCGCACACAAATTTAATCTTGTGTAAATTTTATTTTTAACAATGTCCTCCTTCACTCCCTCCAGTCCAAACTGCTGTTGAAGTGAGCCACTGTTCCTGAGGAGACTGTGTGTTATCTCTCAGTGTTGGCATGAAAAAGAAGATTGAAATGGACTGGCCAAAAAGGGCATGATGACTTGGAGACCATCAAACACAAAAGAGAATGGCAGTGCTCTAGAAAAAATAGTTTCTGTACAAAGTTTTGGGATGTAAGGGGAGCCCCTGTTACATGCTGCACAGCCACTACTGCATCTTCAAGGACCAGTGCTATTTCAGTCACTATATATTCAAAAAATATTTGTGAATAATCCCTGTGTCTGCAGCACAGTGCTAAGTGCTTCAGGGAGACAAAGATGCTTTTATAATGTTTACTATGTGTCAGGCACTTTGCCAAACATTTTACATACAATAATTTATTTAATCTAATTTAATCTTCTCAGCAAGGAGCCCTGGTGGAGCAATGGTTAAATGCTTAGCTGCTAACTGAAAGGTTGGCAGTTTAAACCCACCCAGCAGCTCTGTGGGAGAAAGACCTGGTGATCTGCTCCCATAAAGATTACAGCCAAGAAAACCCTATAGGGCAGTTCTACTGTGTCACATGGGGTCACTGTGAGTAGGAATTGGCTTGACAGCACCCAACAACAGCAATCCTTTCAACAGCCCTGTGAGGGAGGTCCTATTATTCTCCTCATTTTACAGATTGTGAACCAAGAGTCTGTGCTAGACAGTAAGGAAAGAACACTCAGAGGAGAAAGTGATAAAGTGCCAGGGGAAAAGATACGAAGGAAGTGTGATAGTTGTTTGTAGGAGAGAAAGGTCACTTTCCAACTGGGAAGATCAAGGAAAGCTTCATGGAAGAGGTGGCATCTGAGCTTGGTCTTAGGAAGGGTTTTTTATGTGTTAGACTCTTTGCTTTATAACAGAAAGAAAATCAACCAGTTGCTGTCAAGTCATTTCCAACTCATGGCGACCTATGTGTTGCAGAGTGGAACTGTGCTCCATTGGGGTTTTCAACAGGCTGTGACCTTTTGGAAGCAGATCGACAGGCCTCTCTTCCAAAGTGCCTGTGGGTGGGTTCGAACTGCCAACCTTTTAGTTAGTAGCACATCGCTTAACCTATTTTGTCATAACAATGCCCAACCAGGGTGCCACGCACCTTATTTGCATTATTAGCAGACTGTCCAATCCCCTTGGTGGGTTACACACACTTTATTTGCATAGTCCCACCCAATCATTTGGTGGGAGTTACAAGACCGTGGCTAGAAAGGCCATATAAAAGTGACCCATCGCACTGTAATAAGCAAGGAGGGAGAGGAATTTTACACACCAAAAACAGCATGGGGAAAGACTCTGAGGTATCGTGACTTGTTTGTAGGATTATGAACAGCTCAGTAATATTTGAGTTTAAAGAAAGTGGGTTGTGGAGTTAGGAACTGTCAGGATAAGATGTTGGACATGCAGGTGAGACCCTATCATGAAGTGCTTTCATGCAATGCCAAAGAATTCAAGAACTGAGAGCCTGAAGTTAACAAACCTGAGTTCAAGTTCTAGCTCAGATGCCAATTAGCTGCATGACCTTGAGCTAATCACTTAGCCTGTCAGAGCCTCAGTTTCACAATTGTAAAATGAGGACATGTCTTGCTTTAGCTCACCGGCGTGTCATTAGGATCTAATGAAATATGCATATTCAGCCTTTGTGAACTACAACCTACCCACAGGTATATTATTCTAATAACCACTAGCCTTCCCTTTGTATAATCCCTGCTGTTAGGTGGGGCTCTGGGGACAATCATGTATGGCTCACCTGCCATCAGGACACTTGCTGGATGCTGTAATTAAACCAGCAACTTGGCAGGTCACACTTGGGTTGTGCTTCCTTTGCCCAGCTGAGTAGGCCTGGGAGGAACAAATGTCTCTCAGCATAAGGCAGGTATATATTCACACCTAAGTCAAGCAGGTGTTTGGGAAAGCTTCCCAATCAGCTGTCTATGAGAAGCAGCTAATGAGGGGAGACAGTGTCAAGGTTCAGTCATGTACCAGCTACTTCGCTGCCTGAGTACCAGCCAGCTGTATCTGTTGAATGTTTGTTGTACAAATGGTTAATGTACTTGGCTGCTAACCAAAAGATTGGAGGTTCAAGTCCACCCAGAGACCATCCAGGGACGAATTACCCTATAAGCAAGGTACACATGAGTTTACTTGTGCTTACTTAGTGAACGGTTTCCCTGTTTTTCACCACATCAAAGATGAAACTGTTCGCTACAGATTAGTAAGCAAACACAAGTAAGCCCATGCGTACCTTGCTCACTGGTTAATCCATCCCTGGGCTCATGGGAAGAAAGCCCTGAAGACCTACTTCCAAAAAATCCAGGGCTTCAAACTGGTTCATTCTGGTTTGAATCCCTGCTGAGAATTTGCATTTCAGATATACTGAATTAGAATCTACAGTCTAATAAGATCCCCAGAAGATGCTTATGTATAATCAATTTTGAGACCCACTACTCTACTAGTGGTTTTCAGAATTGGTCCCTAACCAGCAGTAATAGCATCACCGGGGAACTTGTTAGAAATGCAAATTCTCAGCAGGAATTCAAACCCGTTGGAAGCCCCAGAAAAATCAGCCATTGAAAACCCTGTGGAGCACAGTTCTACTCTGACACACGTGTGGTCTCCATGAATTGGAATCAACTTGAAGGCAACTTTTTCCCCCTTTGTGGAAGCCAGTGTGAGAGTCTGGGTTTGCTAGCACAGCTATTTGCTCTTCAGAGTTTTGCCCCTCTACAAGGAGCCAGAATGGCTGATTCCCAAGCCGGAGGCCCCTTGCAAGGCTGGTCAGCAGTTGACCTTAAGGAAAGTAATGGGACCATGCTCTATACTCATTGTAATCAGCCCAGCTGGTTCTGTTGATGTTCCAAGGGCCTGGAGCAACCAACACTCTTTTTCCAAGTGTTTCTGTTTTCAGGTCCTGATCCTTAATAACAGTAATGACTTGACCTCCCCGGACAGGACTGCGTGTTCCAGGCATTAATGAATGCCTCCAACAACCCCCTGAGGCAGATACGCCTCCTTCAAGGCCTCTCAGTGGGCCACCACGGAAGGCAGAACTAACGTGCTCCCAGGGCGGTGATCAAAATGCATTGTGTACTTCACACCCACTAGACTGGCTATATTTTAAAAAAAAGAAAAGAAAAATATCAAGTGCTGGTGAGGATGTGAAGAAATGGGAAAGCTCATCCATTGCTGGTGGGAATGTAAAATGGTGAGGCCCTGTGGAAAACAATTTGGTGGTTCCTCAAAAAGTTAAACATAAAATTACCATACCCTGTTGTGGTCAAGTAGATTCTGACTCATAGCCACCCTATAGGACAGAGTAGAAGTGCCACATTAGGGTTTCCAGGGAGTGGTTGGTGGATTTGAACCGCCGACCTTTTGGTTAATAGTTGTAGCTCCCTGTAGCTCTTAACCACTGCACCACCCAGCAATTGCATTCCTAGGTATATACACAAAAGAATTGAAAGCTGGGAGGGACTCAAACAGATACTTGTACACCAGTGTTCATAGCAGCATTATTCACAATAGTCAAAAAGTGGAAACAACCCAAATACCACCAACAGATGAATGACTAAACAAAATGGAGTACACCCATACAATGGAAACTGACTGAGTCATCAAGAGCAATGAAGTTCTGACACATGCCTCAACATGGATGAACCTTGAAAACATTATGCAGAGTGAATGAGTCAGACACAAAGGACAAATACTGTATGATCCCACTTATATGAAGTATCCAGCATAGACAAATGCATAGAGACAAAAGTAGGTTAGTGGTTACCAGAGCTGAGGGGAGAGGAAATGGAAAGTTATTGCTTAAAAAAAAGAAAAAAGGAAATGAAAAAAGACAACGAAGTGAGGAAACTAAAAAAGAAAAAAAAGAAAAAAGAAAAGGCAACTGACTGCAAGAGTAAAAAATTAATTAAATCAAAACGAAGAGCTTTTACTTTATAACTGATAAAAAGAGCAGCTCCAAATATTGTGATTTTACTGTGTACCAGGCCGTAGGCTGAGGAATTAAAAAAAAAAAAAATTGTGTGAGGAAGTGTAATAATCCATATAGAGTGCTTAGAACAGTGCCCAACCCAGGTAAGTGTTCATTTAATATTAGCCATATTATTACCTTTTCTACAACTTTATAAAGAAGGTATTGTTATTATCCCAACTGTGTTGTTGCTGGGTTGCTGTGGAGTCAATTCCGACTCATAGTGACCTCATGTGACAGAATAGAAACGCCCCATAGGGTTTTCTAGGCTGTAATCTTTATGGTAACAGATCACCAGGTCTTTCTTCAATGGAACCACTGGGTGGGCTCCCACTGCCAACCTTTCAGTTAGCAGCCAAGCACTTAACCCTTTAGCCACCAGTGCTCCTTATCCCAACTTGAAACAGGAGGAAATTGGAGCTCAGAGGTGAGCCTCTTGCCCAAGGGCCTGCAGCTTGTGAATGACGGCCCCAGCATTCTAACCCAAGATTTCCTCCCACGTAGGAGCTGTTAATCTTAAACTCTCTCCAAAAATGCTGAAAGGGACTGAAGCAGTGTTCACTGTCCAAGCACCTACTCTGGGCATTGGTCCCTGAGGATTTAAAACCATGATTTCAGAAACTGTTGCCGCTGTGTCTTCCTGTAACAGTACTTTTGTCCCCAGGGACCCATTGTGGAGCGGCTGGGAGAGGATGAGCAATGGGCAGGACGCTGCCCCGTTTTGTGGGTGGGTATCACCAGCACAGGGCTGGCACTTGGCCGGCAGTGAGACAGAGGAACTGGGCTCTGATCCCCCTAGACATTTCTTTCCCTCCTTGCTCCTGCCCTCCCACCCCATTCCACCCCAATTCTTAGTCTGAGATAGAGTCGGGCTGGCTGGTCAAATCTCCTGATGCAGTAGGGCAGTTTCTTGTTGCTTCTTGCTCGCTCCCTATCCCACAAGTCTCGCTATGGTGCTCAGTGACTTGATTCTGCTCTGCAACCTCAAGAAGCCAGATGCCACTTTGTAAGTCACTAGGTAAATATTAGATTGCCCTCTGAGGTCAGCTGAGTAGTCTAGGGGCAGCTTTTGGGACTGCTGGAGTGCACTTAGGAGACCTGAGTTCTAGTCATAGCTTTCCCATTTACCAACTTGGAAGATAGTGATAACAAACATTGCTATAGGTTTGATCAATCAGCTTCTTGAACCTTATTTCACTTGATTATCTCCTAAGATCTTGTGAAGTATAGGATAAATTGTCTTACAGGTAGTCCCAGACTTACAGAGCATTCGAGGTACGATGAACTGCACTTACAATGGCTGTTTTTTGTTTTGTGCTACGTACAATGTTGCAGCTCGTGATTTGCTGATGTTATCATACTCAGATGTTCACTGACAGATGTTTATATGTAATGTTTCCAACCCCCAAAGACAAATAAAGATGGGATTTATAAAAATACTATTAATAAAAGGCAATAATAAAGAAAACTAAAAAATAAAATAAAAAAAGAGGTATTCAACTTACTTCAGAACTGACTTAATGATGGAGTTGTCCAAACGGAACCCCATCATAAGTCAAGAACTACCTGCATTTCCATTGCACAGTTAAGCACTTGATCAAGATCGTATATCTAATAAGTAAAACCCCAGACATGAGCCAAGATTTTTTTTTCTACACCAAAATTCCGATACTATTTACATGTTGTCATTCCTCCCTCCCCATCTCTGTTTAACCTCAATTCTTCATGTGTAAAATGAGGGTATTTGGAATAAATGATCTCTAAGGTCTCTTTCAGCTCTCAAATCTAATCTTGTGTATTTCAGTCATCTGCTGCATCCTTACTAACCTGAGTAACTCAATAGTTATGATGCCTGCATCAGGGTTACACTCTTTCAGATCTTTTTCTACTTTTTTTTCCCTGTATCCTGTAACATTTGTTTTTATAGTTCATAGAATAAATGTTCTTCTTTCAAGGCGGGGGTGCGGGGTATTTGAAATCAATAATAAGAGAACTACCAATATATTCCTTAGATTCTCCTAGCAAATAAAGAAATAGCCCTACAGGTGTGTTCACACCCCTGCAGCCCCATTTATTTGGGCATTAAACATGTAAGCACACGCCTCTCTCTATAAAGATGCCAGGTTTTGCAACATCTTCTAGCATCATCCACAAGTAGTTAGACCTTTGGAAAATGGCAGTAATAGTGCAAATGGATGGCAAGTATTGATGGCACGAGGCATGTAAGTGATTAAGAATTTAAAAATGGAGCAGGAAATGATTGTTGCCAGCAGAAAGAAGCTTCAGCTGAATTCTGGGCCCATTACTCTTGAAGGAATGATTATAATAGCCCACAAACTGACAGCAAGTCTCAATTACAGATGCTTCTCGAACGGAGAATATGCTGGGGGAGGAGGTGGTTAAGATTATTAGCAGAATGAAGTCCTAGATTTAAGCCCTTATTTTTTAGTAAGTTACTTAGCCTCTTTATGTTTCAGGGTGGTGGTGTTTTTTTTTTTTTTAAATAAAATCTGTGTTACAATAATAATCATACTGAATAATGCATCAGATAGTGATTTAAGGATTTTATACTTAAAAAAAATGTGTATTTTCATCATCATAAAACATACTCCTGGTTAAAAAAGCATAATACCACTAAAGATAGTAAGAAGCAGGCTTTTATCTTGACTTCTCCCCATCCCCAAATTCCACTTTCAACTCTTTTTGCTATTTCTTCTAAAATAACCTTCACATTTTAAAATTATATCCCTGTTATGCTACTTCCTTGTTTTTCTATTTTATACTTTATTGATGTCCTACAGCGGGAGATGAGAATTTAGCTCTCCTATATTACCACACCCAGTGGCTTCTCTAGAGAAAGGCCTGGCGTTCTGCTCTCATAAAGATCACGGCCTAGAAAACTGTACGGGGCAGTTCTACTCTGTCACCTGGGGTCGCTAGGAGTCGGAATCCACTCAAAGGCACCTAATAACAACCCTACCACATATTTGTCTCCCCTGCCCCTACTACTCCAATTCACCTAATATAGGTGTATCATAATTTTTTGTTAAATCAGTATTCACTTTATATTATTATGACTAGGTGCATAGATATACTATGATTATATTTCCTTTCTTACAAATTTTTAATTATCTTTGAAGTTAATAATTGCCACATGTATTCATTCGCTTAGTTTTCTATGTACCTATTACTATTTCTCTCCCAGTTTTTCCAGCAAAATTTTAAAATTCTCAAACTTCTTAGGTAATCTCTCAGTTCCATTCTTTTCTTGGAGATCTCCCGTGAGCCTTCTATCCTCCTATTTCAGTCTGGATTGATTCTTTCTGATTAATTTTTTTTTTCTAGTCTTTCATGTCTGAAAATGTCTTCTTTTTGTCTTCATGCCTGGTAGATAGTTTGGATCTAGAAGTCTAGTTGGACATTATTTTCTTTCAGAATTTGGAAAGAATTATCCTGTTGTCTTCTAGCTTCCAGTAATGCCAATAAGAAGTACCATACCATTTTTATTCCCACTCATTTTATATGACCTTTCCCTCCCTCTCTGGAAGCTTTTAGGATCTTCTCTGGGGTTCAGTGGGTGAAAGTATTTGTTAATTCATTTTGACTTCCACCACCCCATATCCCAGGACAAATTTCGTATATTTGGGAGGCAGTAGATCCTTTCAATCTGGAGACTAAGAACTCTGAGTTTGGGGGAGAATATGTATATCTGATTTCCTTCCCTCTATTACCTCATTCTCTCATTGTTAAACTCCTTCCCACCATTCTTTTTATTTTTAAAAATTGAGCTAAAATTTACAGAGTTGAAAGCACAGATCTTAAATGAACAATTCAATGAGATTTGATAAATATACCTGTGTAACCAACGCTCCAGTCAAGATGTAGAAAATTTCTATCACCCTACACAGTTCTTTTTTGCCCCCTCACACTCAATTCTAACCCCCCGTAGGTAGACATTCTTCTGATTTCTGTCACCATAGATGAGTTTTACATCCTTGCACTTAATATAAATGAAATTATACAGTACATACTGTTTTGTTTTTTGCTTGTTTTAATCAACATAATATTTTTGAGGCTCATCCATGTTGTTGTGAGTAGCCATAGTTTATCCTTTCTTACTGCTGAGTAGTATTCCATTGTATGAATCTACCAACATTTGTTTATCCATCTTCTGTTGAACATTTGGGTTGTTTCTGGTTTGGCTATTATGCACACAGCTGCTACAAGCATTTTTGAATAAGTATTTTTGTGGACACACGTTTTCATTTCTTTTTGGTAAATACTTAGGAATGGAATTGCTGAGTCATATGGTGTTTGTTTAAATTTATAACCCACCAGAAAACCAAACCCACTGCTGTCAAGTCGATTCCCACTCATAGCGAACCTATGGGACAGAGTAGAGCTGCCCCATAGGATTTCCAAGGAGCAGCTGGTGGATTCAAACTGCCAATCTTTTGGTTAGCAGCCGTAGCTCTTAACCACTGCACAACCAGGGCTCCTAACTTTATAAAGAAATACCAAATAGTTTTCCAAAGTGCTTGCCATTTTTCAATACCACCAGCAATGTGAGAAAGTTCCAGTTCCTCCATAACATCATCCATATTTAGCATTGTCTATATTTTTAATTTTAGGTTTTCAAGTTGGTATGAAGTAATGTAAGATATAATGAATGGGGGAAATTGGATGGAGTATACATGGGACCTCTGTGTATACTTTTTGAAACTTTCCATGAGCCTATAATTATCTCAAAATAAAAAGGTAGAATATATGTTATTTTATTTTTTTTAAAAATTGGTACGAAGTGGTATTTCCTTGTAGTTTCATTGTATTTTATTTGCCTAATTATGTCAAGTACTTTTCATTGTCCGTTCATATATCTTCTTTTGTGAAATGTCCATGTTTTTATCTATCTTCTTTTAATTGGGTTGTTTGTCTTTTTATTACTGAGTTGTAGGAGTTCTTACGTATTTCAGAGATAAGTCTTTAGTTATATATATGTATTGTAAATATTTTCTCTAGCCATTTGCTTGCCTATTCATTTTATTAACAGTGTCTTTTGATGAGCAGAAGTTTTTAATTTTGTTAAAGTACAAAATTTATCAGTTTTTTTTTTCTTTCCTATCTAAGAAAATTTTCCTACTCCAAGGTCACAAATCTCTTCTAGAAGCTTTATGGTTTTAGCTCTTACATTTAGGTATATGCTCCATCTCAAATTAATTTTTGTTAATAGTGTCAATAGGGGTTGAAGTTCCTTTTTTTTTTTCTTCTACACATTTATCTAGTTGTTTCAGCACCCTTTATTGAAAAGACTCTCCTTTCCTCATTGATTTGCTTTTGTTGAAAATCAATTGACCATGTATGTATGGGTCTCTGGAAAACCTTTTAGCTAGCAAGATGGGACCCCCTGGATTGATTCTCTTCTTTTCTCTCTTATTGTCCATAGTCTTACTGATTTACTTTATGTTATTTCCCCAGCCTTTTCTTCTAACTTTTCTTAGAATTTTAAATTTTGACTGTAACATTTTTAATTGACAAGAGTCTTTTCTTATTCATATTTGCTTCCTCATCTCATTCAGTTTTATGTTCAAACCTCGACTTCTCAGCAGGGCCTTTCTTGACCACAGTGTTTAAATGTATAAAATTCCTCCTTGCTAGGTCTCCCTAATCCCCTTCCCTGCTTAATTTTTCTTCCATAGCATTTCTCATAATCTGGAATTCTACGATGTTTATTGTCTGTCTCCCTAGCTACTACTACTAGAAAGAAAGCTCCATGAGGGCAGGGATATTTACCTGTTAATACACTAGTAACACTGCTATATTCCTAAGACCTAGAATGGAGCTTTGTATAAATCCCGTTGCTTCAAGTCAATTCCGACTCATAGTGACCCTCTAGGACAGAGTAGAACTGCCCCATAGGGTTTCCAAGGCTGTAAATCTTTATGGAAGCCTACTGCTCTGCTCCTGCAGACCTCTCAGTTAGCAGTTGGTCTCCTCTTTTGTACAAATAGGCACGATAAATATCTAATGAATTAATTAATAAATAACCATTTATTTTTTATAGCATCCTCTTATTTCATGATGCAAGATTTTCTTGTGTCTCTCTGATGATATTATCATATTTTGAAGTTTTCTATTTTCTGTATTTCTTGCTTCTCTGAGTTCTCCCCCCACCCACCCCTTTTTTCTGTACTTGTTTATTTTGGCTTTTCTCCTTTATAGTGGATGCTTTCTTCAAGTGCCTGGTGATCCTTGGGTGTTCATTCAAAAACCGGACCTTGTTTTGTCAAAGGTACAGTTTGTCGACTAGTGAGTTTTCTGGACATGGGAGCGTGGTTCCACAAATATCTATGTGTGTTTTCTCTTGATCCAGTCAGTTTCCCAGTGGAGTTCTCACTATTCTGCTTGAGGAACGTAAACCAGTCTGCTTGTGTTCTGGGAGCCTCAAGACAAAGGGGGCTGGGGAGCTCTCTCACTGTCTAGCATGGAGACTTTCATTTAACCCCCTTGTGTTCTGGAAAGTACTTTCCCTCTGTTTTTCTGGTGTTTCTAAGTCTAGAACCTTTTAGGATTATTTGCTCCCCATTTATTTATTCCCATTTCCTGCCAGGGTGGGGAGAAGGATAACAAACTGCTGTGTGGAGGAGGTCAGTGAATGTGGGGATGTGGGGGTCTAACCGACCTTTATACCAATTCCTACCCGTGCTCTGATGTCCAGCTCCATGCTTGCTTGCTTTCTTTTTTTTTTTTTTTGCCTTAATTTAGGTAGTGCTGGCTCTGAACATATCTTCTGAATCATATGCTCACCTCGTTCTTGGTCATGTAAACTCATGATCTCTGATCCCCACCTTGAGCTCCTTCCTGCTTCTAGAGTTCTACAAATAAATCCATTTTTGCCTATATCCTCAAATAAAAGCACTCAAGTTTTGAAGATTTGTACTTTTCTAACAGACTTCTTCACCTATTCTTTCTCCAAGAAGCATAGTGGCAATTTGATCAGTAGCAACCTGCTCAGATCAGCACCACATTTTCTAAGGTAGTGGTGTCTCAAATCCTGAGCCTTTCTAAGGTTCGTTGGTACCAATTGGCTTGCTTATTATTGGCATTCCATCTTTAAAACACAAAAACAAAAAACCAAACTGGTTGCCATCAAGTTGATTCCGACTCATAACGACCCTATAGGGCAGAGTAGAACTGCCCCATAGCGTTTCCAAGGCTGTAATCTTTATGAAAGCAGACTGCCGCATCTTTTTCCTGTGGAGCAGCTGGTGGATTTGAACCACTGACCTTTTGGTTAGCAGCCAAGCACTTAACCACTGCACCACCAGGGCTCCTTCTTCCATCTTTAGACACTTAACTTTCAACTCTTTGCACTCTGCCAAGTCAGTTACCTCTCATGCATCTATTTTCTACCTTCCAAAAATGTGTAGACCCCTTTTGTCTGGTCTAGTATCAGCTCCCCTCCCGTTTTCTTTGTCCTTGACATTTTTTATTTCTTTACTGACAACCTCATGCAGTGGGGTTTCAATAGAATGGAAATAAATGCATATATTCAGTCTGAGATGTGTAACAGAAGTCTGGTGTAAGTATGAAATGAAAAGTGAAGGGGACAGTGACTTGTAATATTAATATTTACCATGTTTAATCTGGTCCCCCTAGTTTGATTCCTAATCTAATCTGTTAGGTTTAGATTTGATCATGGTACTACTCCAATTACAACACAGTGATGGTGCTAGTTAAAAACCAGCAAACTGAACTTCACTGTGCTTATTTAGGAAACCATTAAAGTCTGTTGCCAGAGAATAAAGTTGGCATTAGAGGAAATCACATCAACCCAGGGAGTAATGAGTAATTTCTGACTGTGCTCTAGTTCTTCCCAAGAGGGTGCTTCACAGAGTTTAGATAGTCTTGCTGTGAAGTTCTCTGCCTTCTACTCTCCTCGTAAACTCTCCTTATCCCCTAAAATCATCCTGTGCACAAAGTACAGGCCTGCTCATTGTATTAGTAGATTATTTATCCAATAAACATTAAACCAGTTGCTGTGGAGTTGATTCAGACTCACGGCAGCCCCAAGTGTGTCAGAGTAGAACTGTGCTCTGTAGGGTTTTCAATGGCTGATTTTTCTGAAGTAGATCTCCAGGGCTTTCTTCCGAGGTGCCCCTGGGTGGACCTTTTGGTTGATTAGCAGCCTAGCGCGTGAGTTGTTTGCACCTCTTAGAGACTCCACCAAACTTGGTGAGCACATATAATGTGCCAGGCACTGGCTAGGCTGAGGGTTAGAAGATAAATTAGACCTGGTCCTGACTTCTGAGAGCCTACAATTGTGCTGGATAAACATATATATATATATAACAAAATAAAAAATGATTACAGTACATGGGAATCACTGCAAAAAGGGATATATGCTGTCCTATCTGGAAAGTTGTATTTTTTTCCCAAGCTTCAGGAAGACATCATATAGATGAGAAATGTCCAACCCACAGAGACATAGCCAAGCTGTAATTGAAGCTGATCAGAGCAGAAGTATGTTCAAGCTTGGACTGCAGCAAAAGCACCCATAGATCAGAAAGGGAAGCTCCCCCAACATCAGCTCACCTCTAGAGGGGGGCCAGGGGAGGGCCAAGTGGTGGCCGTGATGTGGTTCATTTTACACTTGAATGAGTGGAGGACTGTCTCCTTCCCACCTGCATCCACAGCCAGACTTGGAGATTTTTCAGGACACAGGGATGGATTAAGTGGAGAGGTGTAGAGCAGGACAGGACCATGTGGTTTCTACCAGACCTTTCTAACTGGGACATCTGAGGGGATGATGGTGCTACTATTAAGAAAATTGGGATCTAATTAGAAAAACGAAACCTATTGTGTTGGGAGTTTTTATTTTGGTTGTAGTTGCTGGGTGATTTTTCATAGAAGCCCAGTGATGCAGAGCCATTGTGTTACATTTGATTTAAATGAGAGGGCCTCCTTTGTACCGTCTGCTGCCCTGACGTCCACTGTGGTAGACCCTGTGGGAGACAGACCAGACTGATGTGTAAGACAACTCATCCACAAATACTAAACTCATACATTCCCTCCTCCATGAAGCTTTCTTTAATTATTCCCCTTTACCTCTCTTAATCCATCACCAATCTAGAGGGATCTCTTTTCTTTTCCCCTGATTTCTACTAATACATTTATTTATTCATTCAACAAGGATTTTGCCCTCATGCAGCTTGCAAGCTACTGGTACTTTGTAGTGGTTTTGCTTGTAAGCATGTCCTATTTTCCCTACTAAACTGGTAGCTCTTCAAAAGCACTGTAGCCCAGTGAAACGAGTATGGGCTCCGTAGGACTAGGTTCAAATCCTGACTTCTACCTACTAGCTGTGTGGCTTTGGATACGTCACTTAACCACCCTGAACCTTAGTTTCCCTGTCTGTAAAATGGGAATATGCAGTCCCTCGATGGTCCAAACAGTTAAGCACTCAACTACTAGCTGAAAGGTTGGTGGTTTGAACTCACCCAGAGGCACCTTGGAAGACAGGCCTCATGATCTGCTTCTAAAAGGTTACAGCCTTGAAAACCCTATGGAGCAGTCCTACTCTGCACACATGGGGTCACCATGAGTCAGAATCGACTCAACAGCAACTAACAACAACAACAACAACATGGGAATAATGGGTAAGTTGATTGGAATAAATGAGAGGATACCTATAAAGTGCCTGGTAGGTAATACTTAATGATTAGTATTAATCAATGTGGTGAGGAGTTGAGAAACCTGGTGAATTAGATTTTTGTTATAGTGCCCTCCACTTAAGACAACATCATGTGATGTATTCCTGACCCACTGACCATAGTAGGCAGGAAGTAGACCCAAAGCCTCCTCATCAGGGCATACTAGAGCCTCTCAGATACCAGTGTAAGTTTGAGTTGGGACCTAAAGAATGGGAGGTCTTGCACTCACCTTGGCTGCCTCCACAGGTCCTATAGCAGGGTATGGTTCGGATGGACTCCCGTGTGTATGGACTTGAGTTTGTTGACTGTTTTTTTTCAGCCTCAATAGGCTTTCATAGAAAGTATGGGGTATGTTGAAATGCAACAGGAAGCAACTTTGTTGGTGGGGACATAAGGCCTGAGGACTGTTGCCTGTGGTGGGAAGGTTGGCATAGAAGACAGTGGCTCCCACCAACTAGTGCTCAGAAATGTTTGAAATGGGCTTCAGCCTGTGAAAGAGGGGGCTAGGTACAAACACCTTTCCTTTGAGAAGGCTATACAGAAGGCCAAGGTCTCTTTTGATATTTGTTTAACCAGATTGCTCAGTTCACAGCTGGGGATGGGATGAGGGTTCAATAGGAAGCGGACACATCACCTGCTTGTCTCTCCAGCATACTTCTGGGGTTATCTCGGGACCCTGCATGTCCCCAGGGACAGCATTGTATGATGGGCAAACCACAGTCTGCACAACAGGCTCAAGCAAATCCTTTTCTGAGTATGGTTGGGGAGGGCTGCTGGAGAAACCATTGATAAACTCTTCTTACCAGCTCCCCCTGTATTTGGTGAGAAGAAGGCATCAAGCACATTTCCCAAAGCCTCTGGGCTTCTACTTACCATCTTCTCCTTTCAGCTTTCTCACTGGGAACAATTAGACTGCATTGGTGGGTCCCTGAGATAGCTAGAGAGAACAAGTTCACAGCCAGAAATGAAAGAGCTAATGGCAGCATTAATAAATCAGGAGGGGGAAGCACCAGCAGCAAATTGTCCGTGAAGAAAGCCAAGAGGAGCACCCTGTTTCAGACTTACCCAGAAATGGCATGGGGCATGAGGAAGGCAAGTTTCTTACTAGATGTATTAGTTTCCCGTTGCTGTGTAACAAATTACCACAAACTTGGTGGCTTAAAATGATACAAATTTAGTTATCTTACAGTTCTGGAGGTCAGGAGTCTGAACTGGGTTGGCCGGACTGCTTTCCTTATTGGAGGCTCTAGAGGACAATCTGTTTCCTTCTAGAGACTTCTAGAGGCTGCCTGTATTTCTTGGCTCATGATCTAGTATCATTGCAACCTCTATTTTCCTCATCACATCTTCTGTGACTCTGACACTCCAGCCTCCCTCTTATAAGGACCCTTGTGATTAGACTTGTGGTTACTTGGGCCTACCCAGATAATTCAGAAAAATCTCCTTAATGACCATATCAAGGTCCTTGATGTAATCATATCTGCAAAGTCCTTTTCGCCGTGTAGAGTAGCATATTCATAGGTTCTGGAGACTAAGATGTAGACATCTTTGAAGGGGCCATTATCCTGCCTACCATAGTAGGGGTGACCTTCTCAACCCACGTTCAGCTTGAAGTTTTCTCTTGGCCTAAGGGGTAGGGCTGGACCTATCCGGAGATGCTCAGTAAACACCTCTGAGTGCTGAGGTATCCAGGATTTCACTTTAACAAGCTCCAGAGATCTCCTATATGACTCTCTGGGAGTTGGCTTCCTCCTGGATGCCACTCATTCCTCAGCCCTTCATGGTTCCTTCCTTCCCCCAGCTGGGTGGAGTCCTCTCTAGAGGTTTCCAGTGAGAGCAGATGCATCTGGCTTCATGCCGTGTGGGCGCCATCTTATGGAAGCTGAAATCCCAGCTTGGCCCGGCCATAGGTGGATAGACAACCTCATGTGATCATGATATCTAAATCCACGGTTACTCTGAGGGTTTCTGACAGGCTGGTTGACACTGCTGCTGCGAGGAGAACGAGTAGAAACATGCAGAGGTTTTGAAGGCCCAGAAACCAGCAGGGAGGGTGTGAGGTCAGGGCGCCCAGACCTGGGCAAGGCTGAGAATTTTCCATGGTGAGTTTCGACCCCCAGAGAAATGGTTAGATCCATGGAGGCAGTGGAACTTCTTTCTCGTCCAGAGTAGTTTAAAAATGATTTTGGGATGGCCTTCTTGGCTTAGTTAGCAGGTCGTAGTTCTGTCTCTAAGGTAGCAAGTGTCTTTTTGGCCTTATAGAGTCTCTTCCCTTTTTGATGCAGGTCTGACTGGCTGACTGACTGCACCACCCTTCCACCCACGCACTCATATAGATCCCATTTTTAAATCCCACTCATTTTAAGACTCTTCTCCATTATATTTGCCCTCAGTTTCCCCTCCCTTTGGTTGCTGTACGTGACTGCGTGCTCTAATCGATTCAGCAGTTGGTGGTTTTTAAACTGAGTGTTCTCAGTGATTAATATCACATCCTGCCTCTCTGATTATTTAACGCTGCAGTGCATCCTGGGTTATCGTTTCCCCGAAAGATAGCCAAATAAGATAAAGTTTTCTTTAAAAAAAAAAAAAAAATCTCATGTTGGTGAGCTCAAGAATATAGAGCAGAACGATGTTAACTTTAAGAATCCCAGCCCTGCATACAAATACTAGAAAAGACCCACTGGCCCTTTGTCTGTGGTAAAATAAACAGTTCTCTAACAGAAAGAGAGGTCTACCAGCTGGGAGGCATGTGCAGGGCTTTGGCAGAGCTGGTATCTGAGGACACAGATTCAGCTTGGAGGGTTAGAAAGGGAGATACAACGTGGGGCATGCTGCTGGTGGAAGGTTGCCTGGATGGGTGGGGGCAGAGTGTGTTCCTCTTGGGAAGCTGGTCCTAAATTACCCACAGTGAGGGTCTGGTTCCTGAAAGGCTCAGGCCTGAGGCCCCAGCAGCCGGATCATGAAGCCAAGGGAGAGAGCCAGCAGCCCTCCAGAAAGGCAGGGAGCTTAGAAAGAAAGCCTGGTGGGTGGCTTGTCATTATGGGAGAAGAGCTGTGGACATTCCAGGCTCCCCGATTCCCTGGCCTTCCTCTGGAGACTAAACTACCTCTGTTTCTCCCTGCTCCTCAACCCCCTCAGTATCTCCTTTCCTGTCATCTTGTCAATCCAGCAGGGGCCCCACCAGCTCCTCACCCTCCAGCTTCCTTCTCTTCCCCTTCCTGCTTCCCCACCAGCCCTCCTCCTCCTCCAGTCCCCAGCTGTGAGCTGAAAAATAGACTTTGGCAGCCCTCCACTGACATCCTTCCCCTGGGTGGTCATACATCTTTTATGATGGCAACAGTGGTTGATGTCTGCCCTCTTTCCAGTTTGAGGGCTAGTGCACCACTGCCACCCCAGCCGGCCCTCCCACCCCCACCCCGGCGATTTTGCGTGCCCCTGTCCTTTCATCTCTCAGAGTGACTCATAGCAACCCATATATATATAGATAGGGTCACTATGAGTTGAATCGACTCGAAGGCAACGGGTTTGGTTTGTTTTGGTCCTTTCGTCTGAAGAGCTGTGAGAGGTCCATGTTGGAGGGGTCCTGAAGGGATCCCAACTGAGTCTCAGTATAAGTCTTGGCCTGAAAATCAAGCCTCAATCTCGATAAACCTCTGGAAGATGGGAGGGAGGGAGGGAAGGAGAAAAGAGAGGGGAGAGAGAGGAGGCAGAAGAGATTCAGTATTTCTGAGAGGCTGAATGAAGCTCTGAATGAGATGTTAGCATCATTTAGACAGGAGTTGGGTGTGCTGAGCCCCAAAGGAGATGACAACCTTTCTTTGCATATTTTACTCTAGATTTCTGAGATGACATGAAGAGCGGGCAGGGGAGGGAAGCTGCCAGTTGAAATTGAATTCATCTCACTGATCTTATTTGGAATTAACCCTAAGAGATACAGGTTGGCACTGGGAAACACACGTTTTTAGGTTAGTAATCAACGCCTCCTTTATTCTGGAGTTCCTTGAGCAACCCATCTCTGCATTCCTATAGCTTGTGGAAATGTGACCCAGACCTTCCTGAAATGCTCAAAATCTCTTCCAACAGAGGCCTCTGAAGCCTCTCCTCCCACCAGGCCTTGCTTGGGGAAGTGGAGGGAACTGACCAATCAGCATGTGGTCCCACTGCCACCAACTATGTTTTTGAGGGGACTGTTAGCTAAAGCAAGCTTAGAAAAAATATGGAGGTTTCCTGGGGACAGAGAGTGGGATGGGCAGGTCCACTCTATCCACTTTTTCTTGGTGATGGCAAGATGATGAGGTAGCCCACACTGCAAACCAGTATCTTTCCTACCTCCTGTCCTCCTGGTGTCTGCCTCACTGTGTTTGTAACAGCCCCATGGCCCATTGTCGAGGGACTCCGTTCACCTGATATCCTAAGATTGTTCTTCTCCCAGCCTCCTCACCAAAATCCTGGGTTTTCAAAGGCAGCCTGATTTTATTTTACAAACACACATATTGAGCTTGCTACATGCCAGACACTGTTCAAAGTACTTTACTGACATTAACTAAAATAACCCTCGTAACAATCCTACGGTGTTTCTATCCTCATTTTACCAATGAGGCAACTGAGGCATAACACAGTTAAGTAGCTGATCTGAGTCCGTGCAGCTAGGGAGTGGTGGAGCTGGGATCGAACTTGGGCATTCTGGCTCCAGAGCCACACTTTGAATCACCTTACGCTGCGTGTCATGATGGCTCCCTTTGTCTCCCTGCCAGAAGCCCAGTCTTCCCACTCTGGGTGAAAAGAGGCATGGGATGGAGTGAGCAGAACACAGAACTGGAAGTCAATAAACCTGGGGTCTGCTCTGATTTGTGCCACTATTTGACCAGGTAACCCTGTGCAACACAATCTGAGTCCCAGTTCCACATCTTTCAGAGAAGGAAGTTGGATTAGATGACTTCTATTCCACTCTAACACTGGACGATCGCTAGGACTCAGCCATGAGTGGGTCAGCCATCCCTGCAGCCTCCTGGACCTCATCTTGGGGATTACTGGAGAAAGATGCAGGCAGGGAGGGAAGGGAACACACCCAGCAAAAAGGCAATGCGTGGGCAACCTCTGTTGGAAAGGTGGCTATTTTAATGGGGCTCTACCTCTGCATCTTCATGGGGGGGACAGTAAGGGCTTGGATAATGGTCTTTGCAGGGCCATCTGCATGGCCGGCTCAACAGGAAACTGCTATGGGCCAACAGCTAACCAAGTAGGACTCTTCATTCCGGCCATAGTAACTGATAGCCTCCCATTCCAGCTATTCCTTAATGACTTGGAGACATGTAGACTTTAATTGGATTAAAATGGACTATTTTACCTAATTAAGAGTCAGGATCAGGGAGTTTAAAATTGAAATGTCCTATTTCCTCAATGCTCAGGTGTGTGCTTTTCATGTCATACAGCTCTGAAATTGGAATAAGTGTTACAATCAATATTTATTTTTAATGTAGTGTTTCTCCTGCAACACACACACATACACACACACACACACAGAAGCATTATTAAAATTATTGGTGCATGTTAAAACTGAGGAAATAAAACAGTATTATTGTTATTCTAGTCCATGAAGAAATGAAGTTTAAAAATACGAGTAGAAACCACTTTGACAAAAAAAAGGGACTTTATTAAAATAATCATGACTCCCATAGGCAAGAATGCAGGTGGCCCTCAGGGAGGATGGGAATCTAAATTTGGAAAGCTATAGGGAACCCTTGAAGTATTTTCATCTCCCATCTCACCTCTCTCTGTGTATCTGTATCTGATTCATATTGTTCCCTTTCTACTGACCTGCTCCCTCTGCACTTCAAGATGCACACCACAAAATGGCCACCGCTAGCCTCGGAGAGGGTCTAAATCTCTCTGTCTCCATGCTTCTTGGTCTCTCCCTCCTCCAAGCCAAATATCAGAGAAAGGATTCTGATTGGCCCTTCTTTTCCAGTTAACTGAGGAGGGGGTAGGGAGTAGGGTCATATTTTAAAAAATGGCTATCAGCTTCCTATCACTGTGGGTACACAGGTCAGTATAGGGAGACATTGTAAATTGGGCTGACATTACACAAGGTGTCCACCATAGGAGGTAAGTTTTATTGCTGCAGAATATCACTTCACTGCTGCTAAGTGTTGGGGTTGGGAAGGAAAGTAGGCATGGCACCTGGAGACAAGTTACCCTAGGCTACAGCCAGCAGAATGACTAGCTCCGGACACCAAACTTGATAGACCAGCAATGGCCATGCTAATTCAGCCTGAGGCCGGTCAAGACTTTGCTCTCCATCTTCCTTGGAGAGGACCAGAGGACAGAGGGGCCATTGCCCAAGGACACTAAGGGGTGGTGGGGAGGCAGGGGTAGAGAATCACAGATGAGGACTCTCCTAGGACGGCTCATTAACCTTTAGATTAGCACCAAAGAGGCTCTTTCCAAAATGCTCCCTTGCTGTTCTTAGGGGCCATCCAGTTGATTTCAACTCATAGCGACCCCATGTGACAGTAGAACTGCCCCACAGGGTTTTCTAGGCTGTAATCTTTACAGGAGCAGATCGCCAGGACTTTCTCCCACAGAATGGCTGGGTAAGTTCGAACCATCAACGTTTTGGTTAGCAGCCAAGTGCTTAACTGTTGCGCCACCAACCAAAACCAAACCCACTGCCGTCGAGTCAATTCCGACTCATAGCGACTCTGTAAGATGGGGTAGAACTGCCCCATAGGGTTTCCAAGGCTGTAAATCTTTATGGGACCAGATGGCCAGGACTTTCTCCCACGGAGTGGCTGGGTGAGTTCGAACCACAGACCTTTTGGTTGGCAGCTGAGCACTTTAACCACTGCACCACCATGGCTCATTAAAAAAATGCTCCTTTAAGGCCAGATGTTGCTAATCTTAGCTTCAGATTATGTGCAAAGAAAGCATAGCCCCTCCACAGTCCCTGGAGGTGAGAAAGGGTGGGGCAGGTGAGTGGGGAGGAAGCCAGGAAGCCAGGGTCCTGGCCTGTGGTATCTGGCCACTCACCCTTTGCAGGGACCTGCCAACTCAGTATGCTCGAATGGCTGGCTTCCAGCCGCAGTGCCATGTGGTCCTCAATTCTGAGACCAGGTGATGTGCCCTCACATGACACCCTCTCTCCTCTCTCGTCCTGACAGCACTGGCTACAGCAACGGCCCTTCCCAGCCCTCAAGTAGAGCTGACATTGATGAGCTACTGACCTAGAGATTTGGCAGTAAAGGTGCTTGCTAAGTTTGAGCAGATGCCAAGTGAGAAAGAGCAATGTTCAGTGCCAGCTTCTCTAAAACCCAGAGAACAGACAGGGGTAGGGAGGAAAGGCAATAGCCTCCCAGGGAGAAAGAAGAAAGCCAACAGGCAAAAGGGCTATTTTTATTTCAAATTCTCCAGGCACCACTCCCAAGAGATCTGCCCAAGAGACTCACGAATGTCCCTGTGGCACCGAGAAATCACCCTGTGTGTGGGTACGGAGAACTTCGTGTTGTCAGATAGACATCCCCTCTGTTCTTCACCCACTCACCCCTACCTCCCACTCCATGGCAAAATGGTTCTGGGCCATACTGGTCTTAGCAGTGTACAAATTCCCAAATTTTGGAAAAGTTGCTGGAACCCCGACAGGAAGAAGCCCTGGTATAAATGAAGTGCCAAGATAACAAGGAAGAGTAAGTGCAAATATGGTTCATTTGACTTGCTGGGCTGGTGATTTTTGTGCCAACACAGCTCAATAATTTGCTGTGTGAACTGAGAGAAATTATCTCACCAATTTCTACCTTTGTTTTCCCATGTTAAAAAAAGGAACCATGAACACTGCTGGGACATGGTAATGGTGAAAGCCATCCCACCTAAGTCTTTTCCTCTTGTATTGTGTGATTGGAGACTAATCCTATGCATTACTTTGTCTTGGTCCTTCCCAGTCTTCCTCTCTTCATTAAGCAGCACATCCATCCACCTGGTTAATTCAAACGCTTCCCTAAGCCCCAGAGCCAAACCTCTATCTAACCTGGTGATTCTTTCTCCAAAGTATGTCTGGAATCCATCTTCTTCTTTCCATCTCCACCATCAATTCTCACCTCGTCCCTTGCAATGCTGGTTTCGTAGCTTCCCAATCCATTCTCCTCACAGACCAGAGCGCTTCTCTTAAGACATAAGTACAATCATGTCACTCCTTTTCTTAAAACCCCTCAATGACTTCACATATCCCTTACTGTAAAATTTAAACTCTTTATCATGCCTTACAAGGCCCTGCATGATATGGCCCCTGCTGACCACTCCAGCCACACTGGACTTAGTGTTCTAGAACACACCAAACTCTTTTCTGCTCTAGAGTCTTCACACATGCTGTTCCCTCCACTTGGAATGCTGAGCCTCTAGATCTTTGCTCCTGGATCCTCCTCCTCACTCATGCCTCAAAGTAAAATTATTTCTTCCGAAGTTATTTTCCCTGACAAACATATCCAAGTGGTTCTCTTCTGCTGCCTCATGTGTGATTACTATATCCTGTTCATCACTTTCATACCGTTTTTCTCAGTTTGCATTTATGTATGTGTTTGTATGTATACTTAAAAATAAATACTGATATTGTCTATCTCCTTCCCCCGGTTGTAAGCTCCATGAGGGCAGGGACTATGTCTCTTTGGTCTGCCACTGAACAACCGCACCCAGCACAATAATTAAGATATAGCAGGTGCTCAATAAATATTTATTTACTTCTTTTTTGAGCACCTACGATGTGAACTGTACTGTGTGCTGGGAAAATAGTGAAAAATAAAACAGACTGCCTGCTTAAGGTTGACAGTCATAACACATAATCTAACTATTATTTAAGCATGAGCATGCTTTTAATATCCAAAGCACATTAAAATTACACTTAAAAACAAAATAGGAACACTTATCAGCTTAGCTATGTGTGAAATGCTCCATGGGGAAATAATATGACGTGAAAGATGGTTTTATTTAAAGTAGTTCCAGCCCAGGTGTAATACCTGGGGCCTATTTAACCATTTTCTCCAGACATTTTTGCAGCTCTTTCCACAGTCAAGCCGTCACAACATGAAAGTAGCTTAAAAGAAAACTTAAAGATTTCTCTGAATCTCTTGGAAAACTACACTTTTCATTTTTCTACTTTATTGTACAGATGAATGTATGTACTCCAGAGTATTTATGGATTTTAGGCTTTTTACAGATTGGCCACATTTGCATTCAATTGAAAGAGAGGGAATAAAATCGGTTTACCTACTCTCAGGAAGAAATTGAATTGAGGATGAAGCAGCGAGATGTGGGAAAAGAGCGCTGACTAGGAGTTGGGAAACTCAAGCTGCTGAGTCTAGTTCTACCCCTAGGTAACTGGTGAGTCAGATTACCTCATTAGGTCTCAGATTTCTCACTCAGGGAGTCAACGGGATGGGCTAGACCATGTGCTCCCCACCCCAAGTAGATCAGAATTGATGATGGTGAAATGGAAAACCCTGGGGCAGGGCCGCTGATCATATACACTCTGTACCCTGAGAGAGGACTTGGGATGACTTCTGGTTCCTGGGTAACTCAGGGACTGCTCAGTTGGACCACAGTCATTGAGCCCACAATGACCCTGTGTCAGGCACTCTCCTGGGTGGTTCTAAGGGTCCAGAGATTCATTCATTCACTCGATAAGTATTAAGCACCTATTACACACAGTGCCAGGAGCTGTGTACATAATCGTGAAGGTGGAGGAAGGAAAGTCTAAGTCCAGGACCTCAGGGAGTTTGGGTCTAATGGGGGAGGCAGGTAGCAAACAAAACGAAAGAAGGACAATGTGAAGTGCTAGGAGGATGGACACAAGGGGCTGAGATGGAGGATGACATGGGGAATCTCATTTAGAAAGTGGTCAGAGAAGACTTCCCTGAGAAGGTGGCTTCTTTTTGAAAGACCAGAAATGGGGAGGAGAGATGGGGAGCATGCTAAAAAGCAGTAAAGGCCTTAGGGTATTGGGAGAATTTAAAGAAAGCCATGGTGGCTAGCGTTTAGTGGTCCGGGAAGAGAGGCTTGGAATAAGGATGGTGAAGAAGGTAGAAGCCAGACCATGTAGGTCTTCTGGATCAAAGTTAAGGGGTTTGGATTTTATTTTAAGCAAGGGAAGTAGTATGATTGGATTTACGTGTCACAAGTGTGAAATCTCCCGTTTAAAAAAAATAAAAATTTTGTTGATTTTCCTTTGATGAAACTCAGCTCATGAGAGTCCATTTCGCTCTTGCCAGTGCAAGATGGTGCTCTCTTTTGGGTACCCTCTCAGCCTTTTCAGAATTCCTCCCCTCCTCCTCTCTTTCTGCCTGGATGTGCTCAAAGTTCCAAGGGGCTTGTGTATCTTCCTGAGGTTGAAGGAGAGGCATCTGATCCCTGGTGATCTTCTGCTGGCATCTGCTATTTAATGTACTTTGGCATCTGTTCTCTTACCATGGGCAACATGAAGTGATTTCTCTGGGATAGCTGAGGGATCTCACTTTCCCAGTTTTGCCCCCATCTCAGCCCTTACCATCATGCTACCTCTCTGGTTCCCAGTTTGGGTCATCCACTGTGAAGCTTCTGACACTGAATTCCCTTGCCCACTTTATGATGACACTTCAGCAGGCTCCCCAGCTCTCAATTCTCAGTAACATCTGTCCCATTTTGGTACAGGGGCATTTGTCAGATGTACTTCGTATCTCATAGGAAGCAAGAGAAACCAGGGTGGGGTGTAAGCTTATAGGGAAGATAGTCTTTTAGGCCCTGATTTGAATTAACGTTGTTTGGACTGTATGTTTGAGTGCCTTTTATATCCTTGACGAAAATGGAGTTCCTTTTAAATTGCAAGTGAATATTAAACTGACTTTCCGGAATATGACACCCCTCTGAGACTGAGCTATATGGGTTTGTGGATTTATAGGGGTTACAAATGTGAGAAACTACTACTATTATTTCTCTGTGAGATCCTTGAGGGAGAGAATATGCTCAAGTATGGGGTCCCAGGGTCTCCTTGGGCCTGAGTACACTGGCCAATGGGCCCTACTTCTTCATTACCCTGTGTTCCACCCATAGCCTTGAGGCTCAAGGAACAATTTCAACCACTAAAGGCTAAGCAGCTCCTTTCCATCCTGAAATGCCCTCCTTTGCCCTACCCCTTCCAGCTGGGATCTCGTCCTTCTCCTACTCCTACTCCTCACCAGCTAAACCTGTCCCAACCACTGCCCCAGCGGGGAGCTCCCACATATCTCCAGACTAACAGAGCCCACAGACCTCAAGATGTCACCTTGAAGACTAAGGTGCAACTGACCCAAGCCATGGTATTTTCAATTGCTTCATATGCATGCAAAAGCTGAACAATGAATAAGGAAGACCGAAGAATTGACGCCTTTTAATTATGGTATTGGAGAAGAATATTGAATATATGATGGACTGCCAAAAGAATGAACAAATCTGTCTTGGAAGAAATACAGCCAGAATGCGCCTTAGAAGCAAGGAAGGCAAGACTATGTCTCACATACTTTGGATATGTTATCGGAAGGAAGAGGGAAGACAAAGAATGGCACCATCCCCGCATCAGATGGAAGCAGGAGGCAGCCACTGGCCCCTGGCCTTGGTGTAGAGGGGCACTGCTGGGAAGGCAAGGATTGCTCTGAGATACTGTAGAAGTTTCCCATCCTGCTCTTCATCCTTCTTCTGCTTCTAAGAGAGCTGACTCAACCTCAGGGAAATCAGTGTAGTCCTTGGCTTTGGCAGACACTTGCATGAATCATCTCATTTCTCTTGCACGCATCATTCATTTAAACTTTAAGATCACTTGGGCCATGTAGGCATTGTGGTGAAATAATCTAGCTATAAATCTTTCTCTCCCACTGGTCTATAAACTTCTTCGGGGCAGGACTTCTGTTTTATAAGTCTTTGTATTTTCGGCATTCAGCGTAGGTGCTCCGTGTTTGTGGAAATGAGGTCAGCTGAAGTCCAGGGCCATCAACCAACCAGTTCTTGGTTGAGTCAGGACCAGAGCTCATCGCTCCTGACTTTTACTTCAGTGAAGTTTCCACTGTGGTGCAGTCCTGGGTAGTACGTCTATGAGTGTGTGGGGCTTGTTCAGCGTGTGTCTCTACAAGACCTCATGTCTCCATGAAGAAGTAGCATGGTGGAGTGGAGAATGCACGAGTCCTAAGTCCAAGCCCTGGTGTGATTCCTATCTCTGCCACTTACGGGCAACTCCTTAACTCTTCACCTGCGAACTGTAGAAACGGTGGCGGTGGTGTTGTTGGCTGCCTTCAGTCAGCCCCAACTCATGATGAGCCCATGCTCAATGGAAAAAAAAGTTGCCCAGTCTTGCACCATCCACATGATCGGTTGCGGATCAGACTGTTGTGATCCATAGGGTTTTCATTTGCTGATTTTCAGAAGTAGATCACCAGGCCTTTCTTCCTAGTCTGTCTTAGTCTGGAAGCTCCGCTGAAACTTGTACGGCATTGCAACAACACACAAGCCTCCACTGACAGACAGGTGTTGCCTGTGTATGAGGTGCATTGGCTGGGAATCAAACCCAGGTCTCTCACATGGAAGGCAAGAATTCTGCCACCAAACCATGACTGCCCCCAGGGTAGTAGTACCACGTGCCAGTAGAGCTGATGTGATGATGAAATAAATAATAACTACAAAAAAGTAATTTTTAAAATCCTTAGCTGGCTTGCACGTCTTAGCCCTTCCCTCTTTCCTGCCCCAGGCACCACTTAGACCCCAGACGGCACAGATATATGCCTGGATGTATACCCTCTGCTTCAGCATCCCATTGTAGGAAGTCCAGCAGAGGTAAAGTCGAGGTCAGCAGTGTGGGGCTTGTTGGCTGTGTGTCTCTACAAGCCCTCAGCAGATGGAGCTCGTGGCTTCTGGCTCACCCGGAGGTAGGAGCGAGTCATGACTTTCTCAGGGAGATGAGGGTTGTGCAATGGTCCTACTGCCCTCCCCTCCCGAGCCCCTCCCTTGTCTGTTCAAGAGACTCTGCTCTCAGAAATTCCTCCCCTTCTTTGGGGGATTTCCTTTCTCAGGGAGGCCAAGGTGACCTCTCTCTGGCTTTGGAATTCCAAAACCAGCCAGGAATAAATCTTCCAGAGCTGATCTGGCTTCCAAACACAGAGCTCAGTTTAATTCCTTCTCCCCAGTGGGGCCATCTCCTCTGCATCCCCCCCTTCTCCTGACAAGGCAGAAGCAGCCCTGCTTTCTCATCGGCCTGGGCGTTTTCTGGAACACACTGGACTCTGGTCTGTAAACAGGCAAGAGAACTTCAGAATGGAGGCCTAGAAAGCCCAGGTGAAACTAACATGAGTGTAGCCCTTCGGGAGGTAAGAGAGTGGGCTAGCCCATGGCCAGTGCCGGGAGAGAAAAGCTCCATTTCCTACTTGGTCAGTAGAACTCAAACCTTCCGTAGTGCCATGAGCTTACCTTTGTCATTAAAAGAATTAGCAACTGTCAAGTCCATAAAACAGTGCCTGATGCATAATCAGAGATTTCGGCTGTTATTACAGCTCTTAGAACACTGCATTGTCTTTGTCTATTTATCTGTCTGTCCGCTACACTGGGTCTCTACTGCTTAGCACAGTATTCAGCTCACAGTTGATACTAACTTGTAAAAAGTAAAATAACCACTTGTGGACACTAGTCCAGACTCTTGGAATGGCTCCGGGCATTAACCTGGGTACAGACCTGCCTCCTGACCAGAGACAAAAGCCTGGAGTGAATAGACCTGGGGTAGGGACTCATGAATCCTCTCCTAAACCACGGGGTTATCTTAGGCAGTCTCTCTGTCACCTTGCTGTCCGCATAGCGAGGGGGAAACTGAGTCAACACTAAAGGGCTTTTCTGCATCCAGCAACTGGCAAGAGGTGACTCAGATGCAGGCAGTGAGGGAGGGAGATCAGAGAGCGCAGGGAAGCCCAGGGACAGGCTAAGGGTGGGGTTGAGCTACGGGGCTGAGATAAGGGCAGGGTGAAACTGGGCCTGTTTTTTGTCATGTAAGGGTGGCCTGGCCTACACTGCCCTGAGGCTGCCACTTTCGAATATAACCTGAGGGCTCCAATCTAGATGGGTCTACCCACCTTGACAGGTTTCTGAAATCCTCATTTTAGAGTCACTCTTCTGGGGAGAGACACTGGGGGCTCCTGTTAAAGCGTCTGTGTTTGATACAGAGCAGGTAACATTTATAAAATACACGCCCATCTGGTTAGTAGTGTCCCATCACTAACAACTCGCTGAGGGCGTAGATCACTGAGGTGCAAACTTGGGGCATGCTGTAATTTGTTATTAGGTGACTTTGAATCAGTTCCAACTCATAACAACCCTGTGTACAACAGAATGAAACATTGCCCGGTCCTGTGCCATCCTCATAATCATTGCTATGCATGAGCCCATTATTGCAGCTACTATGTCAGTCCATGTCATTGAGGGTCTTCCTCTTTTTTGCTGACCTTCTACTTTACCAAGCATGATGTCCTTCTCCAGGGACTGGACCCTCTTGACAACATGTCTGAAGTATGTGAGACAAAGTCTTGCCATTCCTTGCCTCTACTGAGCGTTCTGGCTCTACTTCTTCCGAGACAGACTTGTTCATTCATTCTGGCAGTCTATGGTATAGTCAATATTTTTCGCCAACACCATAAATGAAAGGCATCAATACTTCTATCTTCCTTATTCATTGCCCAGCTAATGAGGCTGAATTAGAGTTCCTGAGTGCAGAGCATGAGGACTTGGTGCTGCTGGGGGAGGACCTCAGTTGCTCCAAGTGGGAAGAAAGGGAATCAGATAAGGAGCTATTTCTAAAAGATTTTGCCCAGTAAGCAATATTTCCTATGGAGAGGTCTGCTTTTATTTACTCACTTACTCAATTAATCAATGTTTGTTGAGTTTCAACAATATTTAGATTACTCTGCTAAGGGCTGGGGTGTGGGGGGTAAGGCAGCAAACCAGATGAGATTCATTACCTACCCTCCACTAGTCCATAGGACCTAAGCAAAGTGTCCAGAACCCCTGGGCAGGAGCCCATGCGCAGCCAGCTCGGAGGCCCAGGATGCCCAGCAGGCTGGCCTGCCCTGGGTCTGGACCTGGTGCTGCAGTGGCCATGGAGGGAATTTGGCACTGTCATTTGGCTCAGCACATGATCTCCACAGATACGAAGGAGAGAGGGGTCAGAAAGAATGTGTGTGGGACAGATGGATCAGCTTCCTTTTCAAGCCAGAGAGCCTGTGAGTGAGAGAGGGGCCGGCCCCTCTTCCCTTGACTCCTCACCCAACAGAGCGGCCACTGATCTCAGGGAGACGTGGGAGTCAGGGGAGACAGGCCCCGGGTGACATAGACACTCAGCCCGCCACCCGGCTCACTCTTCTTTGTTCACATGGCTCCCTGTGACCTGTACCGAAATGAATTCCAGATGCCAGGGTGGAATATCCCTGGGAACCAGAGCACATGGGTACAGCGAGGCCATAAGGACAGAAGGAACTCTGGGCCTGTGATGTGACCGCCATTTCTGAAGAAGTGGTGCCTGGCTGCCTCACACACCCTGTGATGTCAGGAATGGCAGAGACTGAGCCCAGCAACAGAAATACGGGCTGACTCTTTCCCATAGGTTGGGTGTTTCCATAGTCATTAAGGAGAAAAATCTCTAAGAATCAAAGATTCAAGACTTTAATTACTCAGAATTTGGTAGTTGGCTCAGTTCAAGTGCTACTCTAGTATTTTAAAAGTAATTTGATGATATGATATGTTATGATATGATATCTTTAATTTGGATTGAATTACACACACACACACACACACACACACACACACACACACTCTGCTTGTCCTCTGTGGATTATACTCTCTAAAGGAATTCTAGACTAGTCACTAAACGTGTTACTAAGCATGAGTGATCCATTCTTGAGTGTTCATTAATGTAGAAATACTGTGTCAGTGGGGAATGTGGTGCTTTTTATTCTTTGTTTGTTGAGATATAAATGCACCCTCTTAAAAGCATGTACTAAAGTATTTTAATTCTATCTGTTTGTCTGTGCCCGAGTGCATTCAGAATCACGCACTGGTGGCCTTCACAGTGTGATGGGTAATTGAATATTCTGTTCTTCTATCATCGTCATCGTCATCATCATCATCTTTTTATTGAGCTAAACCCACATGTGGTTCTAAATAATAAAGAGAAAATAATTTGGTTGGAATGTTAAGATGGAGTGTTAATTGAAACTTTTGACCTTTGTATTCATCTCTTAAAATCTGCACGAGGTGATGTTAGGAATTTAAATTCACAAAACCAGAATATGCAAAGGGTAGGACACTTTTATTTTATTTTTTGCCAACAAGTTCCTAGATTTGTATGGGAAAAATTCATGCTTAGACCAGGAATTCTCGTTTTTAAGGTGCCTGCACTTCTACACATGGGTGTCCAATAGTTCAGGACAGGGCTGTGTACATTATGGGTGCTTATTAAGCACCGTCCAGTGTCTAGTTGATAAGGAGCTAGAAATGGAGAAACATGCCATGTCTCAGGTAGCTCTTCCCTGTCCTGAGTGTGCTACCCGGTCCCTCCAGTTTAATCCAACAAACCCTAATTGAGCATTAGTTAGGTGCCAGACAGTGGGCCAGTCAAAGACTAGTAAAACACAGTCCTAACCTAGAGTACTCCAAAGACAATGTAATTAAGCCTATTATGGTGAAATATGCAGAGATGTGGAAAGTCAGAACCAATTCCATCTCTGAGGGTCAGAGAAGGTGGCAAGGCTGAGTCGGGCTTTGAAGGATTGAGGTGGAGAAGGGTGTTTGAGGCAGAAGGAACATGTGGGTGAGGGCACAATGGAGTATGTTCAGGAGTCTCTGTACCTGAGGGATAAAGGGTTTATTTTGAAGACAGTGGCAGAAGGTGCAGGCCAAGGCTGCTCCACTTAAGAGTTTGGGCTTTATCCTAAAGGCAAATAGGAGCTGTGGAAGCCTAGAAAGTTTGTAAGAGGGTGAGGGGGTACCTCTGGAGACAAATGGAAGGTTCCACGCTTGGCACATTGAAGGCTGCTTCTGATGTTCAGCTGCAACTGCTGTTGGCAGAGCCTGCCTCATAAACATGAGGCCCCAAGCTGCTGCTCAGCAAAAGCCACCCTGTTCCCCACAGCTGCACACCTAGCAGTCCCCAGAGAGAAAAATCCAGCTACAGCTGGTCCCTTGAAATCAGAGCTTTCTGCCTGAAGGCATTCTTCCAGCCTTCCCCTTTGGGGCTGGCTATTGTTAATACCTAGTGATTAGTTAATATGTACTGTTGTTGTTAGATTTTGAAAGGTATCTTTTCAAAGATAAATGCTTAAAAGTGGGACTATCTAAACATCTTGCAAAAGTGCTGGGAACATAGGAAGTGAATATTAAACATTAATTTTCTTTTTCATCACTAACCAAATACCCACATGAATGCCTCAGAAAAGTACAGCTGGTCGACCCATCTCTTCAGCAGCAATTACTTAAATCACAGCTTATTGCTTGTTAGGAGATCGACACTCTCAGGCAGCCTAGAATCTTTGTGGTTGTTCTGCTTTAAAGCACAGGTACTTTAATAGCCTTGCAAAAAAACAATTCTCTGTACTTTCCTATTGCACAGTATGCTTATACATTTCTAAATTTGTCCTGGTTAAATTGGGCAGAAGTCCCCAGGATGTGTGTGTAGGGGGGGGAGGGGGCCTGGCAATGGGGAGAGAGAAACTAGGGAGAGCGTGTGTGCAATGCCAACTACACCAATGGAAACTGTGGAACTGGCCTTCATTGGAAGGAACACCAGTTGGAGAAATATTGGGAAACAGTAAGTCTGAACAATTACAAGAGAATGAGAAGCGAAGAGAAAAGGAGATACTAGTAGCTAGTAACGAAGCACTGAGTAATATTAATTGAGCATGGTGTCATAGGCGTGTTAAAGCTGTTCACGCGTGGTCTTATTTCATGACTTAGTTCCTTAATCCTCACAGCAACCCTATGACAGAGGTACTATTATTATCCCCATTTTACCAGCTATTAGTTGTCGCTGAGTTGATTCTGACTCATAGTGACTCCACGTGTATCAGAGTAGAACTGTGTTCCATAAGATTTTCAATGGCTCATTTTTCTGAAGTAGATCTCCAGGCCTTTCTTCCCATGTGCCTCTAGGTCGACTCGAACTTCCAACCTTTTGGTTAGCAACCAAGCACCTTAACCATTTGCACCACTGAGGGACTTCATCCCCATTTTAGAGATGAAGAAACTGAGACTTAGAAATAAAGTCACTCTGCTGGAAAGTAGTAGAGCCAGGATTTGAACCGAGATGTACCAGGAAATCCCTGGAAAATCCTGTTTTTCAGGCACAGACTTTTAAATCATTTCCCAAATGTCCATCCTTCCTTCATCTGGAAACAGGCGAGCTTGTAAACTGTCGCCAATATGTCCTTTTTCTTAGGAAATACACACTGAGGTATATAGGAGTAAGAGGCAACTTACTCTCAAGTGGTTGAAAAGTAATAATAATATGAATACACAGAGAGCAAAAGTGATAAAGGAAATATGGTAAAATGTTAAATGGGGAATCTGGATGAGTGGTATATGGGAGTCCTTTGCACTATTCTTGCAACTCATTTGTAAATCTGTGTGATGAATTGAATTGTGTCCCCCAAAAATATGTGTTGAATTCCTGGCCCTGGTATCTGTGAATGTGATCTTATTTGGAAATAGGATTTTTCTTTCATTATGTTAACGAAGCCATGGCAGTGTGGGGGGGTGGGTCCTAAACCTAATCACTTCTGAATTATGAAAAGGCCAGAATAGACACAAAGATACACATACAGGGGAAGAGATGCCATGTGAGGATTGTCTATAACCCAAGGAACCAATGTATGAGGCTACCAACAAGGAAGAATCGACACGGCCAAGACCCTGATTTGGAATTTTAGCTTCCAGAACTGTAAGGAAATCAACTTCCGTTCTTTAAAGCCACTCATTTTTGGCATTTCTGTTATGGCAGCACTAGGGAAGTAAAACAGTCTGAAATTATTTCAGAATAAAAAAATTATAAAACGCAAATAAACAACAACAAAAACCTGTCACTAATGTGCCTAGAATGTGGGACCAGAGGCAGAAGTCTGAGGTGTATTGCATAACCGTTAGTCTGTTCTGGGAAGAAGCCTGCTTCTAGGCGCCTGCACAAGAAAAGAAAAATCATAACTAGATCTCATAGCCATTAATCATTCAGGTTATAAAATAGACTATGATGTGCCCCACCCTGGGAGGCAGTGGGCAAGTCCCAAGGGGGAGTGTGACTGGGAACAAGCCTTTTTCTATAGTCCTGCCAAGATAGTGCAAAGAGGTCCCTGCCATTTGAACTTTTGAGAGAGAAAGAAAAAAAAAATCCTTACCAGCAGAGTGCCAAGAAACCAGTGCAATTCGTTTTACCATTTTACCTGATTATCATATAATATTATTTAGGCTCTGGAAAATAGAATCCTGCTGAAAACTCCTTTTCTCTGTTGCCTGTCTGAATCATTCCCTCATAGCTTTTCATAAAGAACCAATTAGTTAATTAGGGCCTGCAAGGAAAAAGGGACTGCCTTGATCTTTGGCCAAGAATTCCCCAAATCTCTGGGTCTGTTTCATTCCAAAATTCCCACGCACTTACCTACTTTGCACAGAAGCCAGTCATTCTGTCCGGTTCAGGCTACTGGACGCCTGGCACCCTCGACTGGGATTTGGGTTGTAAAAGTAAAGGAAGGGAGCAGACAGAGAAAGAAGGCAGGTAGGCAGGAGCTTTTTCCAAATCATTGCCCTTCACCCATGCAGGGCAAATCTAGATGTGCAGCCTCTTAGTGTGAGTAGAAAGCTTGGCACTAATCTCTTACAACTCTTGGATGGCTTGGAAATCCCTTTGTCATGCAGGACATTTTGTCATAATGGTATTTGGCCTCGTCATTTTTTCCAGTAACAATACCTTTGTGCTAAAAGGGGCAGAAAGGCAGACTCTGAACTCCCAAAGCCCTTGCTTTTTCTTCTCTTGAGGCTTGAGTTCTTCCACCTCTATTATCATTATTTAGTTTGCACTCACCCTTCAGACGGAGGCTGTGGTGGATTGAATTGTATCCCCTAAAATATGTGTTGTAAATCCTAACCCCTATACCTGTGGTTATAATCCCATTTGGGAATGGGTTTTCTTTGTTAACAAGGCAGTATTATTGTAGGGTGTGTCTCAAATCAATCTCTTTTGAGATATAAAAGAGCAAATTAAGCAAGCAAGCAGAGATGGGAGAAGATAGATACCCTGCCACATGAAGATCACCAAGAAACTGAGAAACAGAAGCTGAAAAGAGATAAGGACCTTCCCCAGAGCTAACAGAGAGAGAGAGCCTTCCTTCTCCTAGAGCTGGTGCCCTGCATTCAGACTTCTAGCCTCCTAAACTATGAGAAAATGAATTTCTGTTCATGAAAGTCACCCACTTGTGGTATTTCTGTTATAGCAGCACTAGATAACTAACACAGAGACCTTGCTCTATTTATCTAGAACAGAGTATTTCAATCTTGGCACTGTTGATATGTTGGACCACATAATTCTTTGTTGGGGGTGAGGGGGGCTGTCCTTTGCATTGTAGAATGTTTAGCAGCATCCCTGACCTCTACTTAGTAGATACCAGTAGCACCTCCATTCCCAGTTGTGACAACCAAAAATGTCTCCATATACTGTCACGTTTTTCCTGGGGGAAAATCACCCCTGATCTCGAACATCCTTAGGAATAGAGGTCTTCCCAGTCTTCCTGGGAAACCACTGGAGACAGGATAGGGGCCAGGGCAGGCTGGAGACGTTTGACTCAAGCTCTGGCTAATTGAGGGGAAAAATTAGCTATGATTTGATATCTGAGGTATTTGCCTTTTAGAATTCCAGAAGACAGAGTTTGCTATATTATTCTAGGTGCTAGTTCTAAAGCAGTAGAACTGTGTCAGATTCTGCACTGGCTGTTCCTTTCAAGGAGTTTTTGAAAGCAGTCTTGGGATAAAGGCAGTACAGGAAGCTGACCTAGAGATACTAAGAACTAGATTGCCAACGAAGGTCTTTGAATGGTTAGAAATACGGTATCTTAAGAATGTTTGGGAGAGTCCATCTACATCCCTCCCAGGTATGACTCTCCAGACTTACCTAATCCAGGCAGTCTGTCTCTTTCCTCTCTAATTAGAACTGCCCCTCTGTAGAAGGTCACAAAACTTATCTTTTGCATTCCAAATAATGGAGCTGTGGACCACCTGGGGCAAATTTCCATGATTCTTCAGGAATCCACCCTATAATGAAAAGGTTCACCACAGAGAAAATCTTTAGCAATGCTAAAAAGTGGAGTGAAAAAATAAAGGCTGGTCTTCTAGGGGGCACTTTAACTTTAGCTAAAAAATGAACAAAACACCAAAGAGAGAGGAAGTATGCTTAAGAACACACAGAGTACACTTAAGAGCATGAGAATATGAGGCCTTACTCCTTGTTGTTTTTGTTAGTTGCCTTCGAGTTGGCTGACTCATGGTGACCTTATGTACAACAGAAAATACTGCCTGTTTCTGTGCCATCTGCATGATCGTTGGTATATTTGAGTTCATTGTTGCGACTATCGTGTCGATAAATCTACCTGAGGGTTTCCCTCATTTTTGCTGACCCTCTACTTTACCAAACATGATATCCTTTTCTAGAGACTGGTCTTTCCAGTTGATATGTCCAAAGTGAGTCTAAGTCTTGCCATCCTTGCTTCTAAGGAACATTCTGGTTGTATTTCTTCTAAGACTGATTTGTTTGTTCTTCTGGCAGTTTATATTCAATATTCAATATATTCAATATTCTTCAACACCATACTTTGAATGCATCCATTCTTTCTGTCTTCCTCTTTCATTGTCCAACTTTCACATGCATATGAGGTGATTGAAAAGACCATGGCTTAGGTCAGGTTTACGTTAGTTATCAAAGTGACATCTTTCCTTTTTAAAACTTTAAAGAGATCTTTTGCAGCAGATTTGCCCAATGCAATGTGTCGTTTCATTTCTTGACTGATGCTTCTATTAATGTTGATTGTTGATCCCAATAGAATGAAATCAATGATAACTTCAGTTTCTTCTTCATTTATCATGATATTGTTTATCAGTCCACCTTACTCCTTACTTATGTATTTTGCACAGTTTTTACATAATTGATGGGGTCTGCTTTTGACTCTTGGATTTGGAAGGACAGTGCTGCTACTTATTTTAAAAACTAATGATGTAATAACCAAGTTGTTGAATAAACTGCTGTGTCCTGGGGACAAGATTTGACTAAGTCAGATACCATCATAACAAAATAATCTGCATAATTAATGTGCTGTGACATAATTTGAATGTACTGCAACATTACTCTCCACTGTTTTTACTTCTTAAGATAACATCTTAGTTATCATAAGCCTTGTAAGGTACATACTACCATATCTAATTCAGAGGTAAATGACACGAGGCAAGCAGATTAGTTGATGCCTCTGCATTCCTTACCTGGACTCCTGTAGTTGCCTCCTAATTGGTCTCCCTGCCTCTACCCTTGTCCCCTGACAATTGATTTTCCAGCAGGTAGCCAAGTGGTCTTTCAGAAATGTAACTCAGATCATTCTCCTGCCTAAAACCCTCCAAAGGCTTAGAATAAAATTCAGAACTTCTTCCCAAGGCTCACAAGGCATCTCTGCCCCCTCAAACCTCTGACTTGAGCACATGCTGCTGTTCACTGTGGCCTAGACTGGCTATTGCACCTGAAGAGCTTTCTACCAGCTGCCTCCTCCATCTGCAACACTTTCCCTCCTGACCTTTGTGTGCCTGATTTCTTGTCATTCATTTCTCTGCTCCAGTGTTACCTCCTCAGAGAAGCCAACACAGACCACCCAACCTCGACCGCATCTCCCTGGTTTATTTTCTTTGCTACTCTTATTATCATTATCTGAAATGATCTTATAGTCACATCAAAACCAACCAAATCTGAAGGGTAAGACAGTACATAATACTGGGGAAGCCAGCACAACTTGTACAAGGAAAGGTCATGGAAGCTCCACAGACACTTCCAAACTCCCTGAGGGTCTGAATTGCTGGGCGGAGGGCTGTGGGGACCATGGTCTCGGGGAACATCTAGCTCAATTGGCATAACACAGTTTATAAAGACAATGTTCTATATTCTACCTTGGTGAGTAGCATCTGGGGTCTTAAAAGCCTGTGAGCAGCCATCTAAGATACTCCACTGGTCTCACCCCTTCAGGAGCAAGGGAGAATGAAGAGAACAACATACAAGAAAAAGATTGGTCCAAAGGACTAATGGACCACAACTACCAAGCCTCCACCAGACTGTGTCCAGTACAACTAGATGGTGCCCAGCTACCACCACTGACTGCTCTGACAGGGATCACAACAGAGGGTCCCGGACAGAGCTGGAGAAAAATGTAGGACAAAATTCTAACTCACAAAAAAAGAGCAAACTTACTGGCCTGACAGAGACTGGAGAAACCCGAGAGTATGGTCCCTGGACACCATTTTAGCTCAGTAATGAAGTCACTCCCAAGCTTCACCATTTAGCCAAAGATTAGACAGCCCCATAAAACAAAACAAGACTAATGGGGCACAAGAGTCCAGGGACAAGGACTAGAAGGCAGGAGGGGACAGGAAAGCTGGTAATAGGGAACCCAAGGTTGAGAAGGGACAGTGTTGACATGTCGTGGGGTTGTTAATCATTGTCAAGGGGCAATATGTACTGACTGTTTAATGAGAAACTATTTGTTCTGTAAACCTTCATCTAAAGTACAATTAAAAAAATTAATAAAAAAAAAACCAACCAAACCCATTGCCATCGAGTCGATTCCAACTCATAGCGACCCTATAGGACAGAGTAGAACTGCCCCATAGAGTTTCCAGGGAGCGCCTGGTAGATTCGAACTGCTGGCCTTTTGGTTAGCAGACATAGCTCTTCATCACTACACCACCAAGGTTTCCTATACTCGCATAGTTTTATTTAAATGCCAACATACTATAGGTAGGAGTCCCTGGGTGGCACAAATGGTTAAGCGCATGACTACTGGAAAAGGTTGGCAGTTCTAACCCACCCAGAGGCATCTCAAAAGACAGGCCTGATGATCTGCTTCCGAAAGTTCACAGCCTTGAAAACTCAATGGAGCAGTTCTACTCTGTACACATGGGGTTGCCGTGAGTCAGAGTCAACTCCACAGCAATTGACAACAACATACTATAGGTATTATTCTGTGATTTGATTTTTTTCCCCACCTAACAATGTGTCTTGGAGATCTTTTCATATTAGGGCTACCTCATTCTATTTTGTTTTTTAAATATTTTTGTGATAAAACATATATAACATAAAATATGCCTTTTGACCATTTTTAAATGTACAATTCAGTAACATTAATTACATTCACCATGGTGTGCAACCAACCACTATCTGTTTCTTAAAAGTTTTCATCACCCCAGAGAAAAACTCAACACCTATTAAGCAATAACTCCCCATTCCTCCCACCCTCTAGCCCCTAGCCCCTGATAACCACTAATCTACTTTTGTCTGTATGCATTTGCCTATTCTAGATTATTTCATAAGAAGCCCTTATGGCACAAACATTTAAGCACTCAGCTGCTAACTAAAATATTGGTGATTTGAACCCACCCAGTGGCTCTGCAGGAGAAAGACCTGGTGATCTGCTTCTGTAAAGATTACAGCCAAGAAAACCTCATGGACCATTTCTACGTTGTAAGACAGTGGGGGTCACTATGAGTCGAAATCGACTCGATGGCACCTAACAACAACAAAATATTTCATATAAGTGACTGTTACTAGTTGCCATCCAGTTGGCTTCAAATCATGGCCATCCCATGTACAACAGAATGAAACATCGCCTGGCCCTGCGCCATCTTCATGATTGTTGTTATGCTCAAGTCCATTGTTGCAGGCACTGTGTATTTTGAATACCTTCCAACCAAGGGAGTCATCTTCTAGCACTGTATCAGACAGTACTCTGTTGTGATCCATAGTGTTTTCATTGGCTAATTTTCCATACTAGGCCTTTCTTTCTAGTGTGTCTTAGTCCAGAAGCTCTGCCGAAACCTGTCTACCATTGGTGACCCTGTTGGTATTTGAAAAACTGGTGGTATAGCTTCTAGCATCATAGCAGCATGCAAACCACCACAGTACGGTAAACTGACAGATCGGTGGTGGCATGTAAGTGGGATCATACAATATTTGTCCTTTTGTGTCTGACCTATTTCACTTAGCGTAAAGTTTTCAAGGTTCATCCATGTTGTAGCATGTGTCAGAACTTCGTTTCTCTTTATGGTTTAGTAAAATTCCATTGTATTTATGTAACACATTTTGTTTATCTGTTCATTTGTTGATGGACACTTGAGTTATTTCCACCTTTGGAGTATTTTGAATAATACTGCTGTACTCCCTCATTCTTTTTTGGGGGGGGGGTGTGTGTGAAAATATACACAACAAAACATATGCCAGTTCAACAATTTCTACATGTATAATTCAGAGGCATTGATTACATTCTTCAAGTTGTGCAACCATTCTCCATATCCTTTTCCAAATGATTTCACCACCATTAACATAAACTCACTGCCGCATAAGCAAAAACTCCCTTTTCTTCTTCCCTCCCACCCCTGGTAATTACCAATAATTTTTGGTTCTTATGTATTTGCTTATTTCATATAAGTGAGATGGCCCTTTTGCGACTGACTTATTTCACCCAGCATAATGGTTTCAAGGTTCATCCATGTTGTAGTGTGCATCAGGCCTCATTCTTTATAATGTCTATATAATATTCCTTCGGGTGTGTGTACCATCATTTGTTTACCAGCTTCCTTATTTGTTTCTGATTTTTCACTATTATAAATGATGCCGAAGGGAAACATCCTTGTGACTACACCTTTGTGCCCATGTGCTTATTTTTTCTGTAGTACAGATTCCCGGAAGTGGAATTACCAGGTCAAAGGTTATGCACATTTGTCATTTGGATAGATGCTGCCTGCCATATTGCTTTCCTGAAAGGCTTTATCAACTTATACTCCCATCACCAGTGTGATAGAGTACTTACTTCCCCTCACCAACACAAATTAATATCATTTTTAAAATTTTTCCTTCAGCGATACACAAGAATGGTGTCTTATTTCACATCGTACTCCTAAAGGCCATCCTAAGATTGTTATGGGCTGATGTCCCCAGTGACCCCTCGAGTCATCCTCCAAGTCTGTTCAGGGAGAAGCCACAGAACCTTCCATGAGCTCTGAGAATTTCCTAAGACAAATGAAACCTTTCACAGCAGTCTTATCCATCGAAGCAGAAATCTCCTCTGCCTGGCTGTCAGCAGAGCTCAATCAATAACGGGAGAGCTGTGGGCCAGCCTGACATTTCCTGCACGCAGCCCTCGCTCCCATCCATCATCCACACACACCCTCGCAGCTGGTGAAGGCACTAACGTGGGTCAAAATGTGCCCACACCCAATCTTGGCTTCTCTGAGGTTACTCAGAGCCCTTTGTTTTGTCTCACTTTAAGAGGAGAGGAGATCAGAGTCTGGGAAGTGTTAGGTACTCGGTCTCCAGAGAGCTTTACTCGGTCTCCAGAGAGCTTGGGCCTCCCAAGCTGAGGGCAGGACGGCTGCTCTCTCTAACGGAGGGCAGGATGAAAGAGGCAGCAGTCGCCCAGAAAAACATCTTGCTGGAGCCACTGAAAGGAGCCCTGGTGGTACCGTGGTTAAGTGCTCAGCTGCTAACCATAAGGTTAGAGGTTCGAACCCACCAGCCACTCTGTGGGAGAAAGATGTGACAGTCTGCTTCCATAAAGATTACAGCCTTAGAAACCCTGTGCAGCAGTTCTACTCTGTCCTACAGGGTTGCTACGTGTTGGAATCTACTCAATGGCAGTGGGTTAATGGGGGTCACTGACAAGGTTTCCTGGTTAAAAGTAAGACTTCTTAGCCTTAGTACTCACACTGGCAAGATGCATTTTTACAAAATTTTATTGTGGTAAAATATATATAATAAACCATTTGCCATTTTAACTATTTTTCAGTGTACAATTTAGTAACATTAATGGCATTCACCTTGTTGGGCATCCATCACCACTATCCATTTCCAAAGGCTGCTTTTTTTTTTTTTAAAGAGTTTTTTGAATTTTCCTTGCCCCACTCCACTTTCCTCCCTAAAGGTTTGTTGGCTTTCTCCAAGAAATAATAATACAGCCAGCAGTCCCTGAGTGCCAGGTGCTAGCCTAAACTCTTTGCATCTATCACCTAACAACCCTTGAGCTGGATAATGTTATTATCCCCAGCATAGAAATGCATCAGCAGCCAGAGCAGTTAAGCAACTAACCCAGTATCTCCCAACTTGTAATGACTGGGGCAGGATTTGGACCTGCGTGATCCTGCTCCAGAGCCTGTAAGTTTATGCTCTGTTGCCTCCTAGGTGAGATACGTATCTTAATCTAAAGAATTTCAAGGACATTGTTTTTGGGTATTTATAGGTCATTGTAGATGGCTGGGTGGCACAAATGGTTAAGCACCCCACTACTAACTGAAAGGTTGGTGGTTCAAACCCACCCAGAGGCACCTGGGAAGACAGTCCTGGTGATCTGCTTCTGAAAGGTCACGGCCTTGAAAGCCTATGGAGCGGTTCTACTCTGCACACATGGGGTCGCTGTGAGAATCAACTCAATGGCAACTAACAACGTAGGTTATCACGGTTTTCTCTCCTTGTGAGTTACTTTAAAGAGAAATTTTTAAAATAACAATGGGATTGCATTATAATTGTGTCCTTTTTATCCCAGAGTCATTTTCTGTGAACTGATTTCCTTTCTTCATTTCTCTGGGAGCTGATACCTGTTCTTTCACACAACACATATAGAAGAACGTGATGGAGTGGTTCACTATTTCACTGGGCACTCTGGTTGAGGGAAGGGTATGGTGACCAGGTACCCCAGTTTGCTCGGGACCAAGTGGTCTCTTGGGACATAGTACTTTCAGTGCTAAAACTGGAAAAGTCCTGTGCAAACCTGGACAGTTTGTTACTAGCAAGGGGCCCTTATTCCAGGAAGATATTTCTACTGACTTCTGGGGAGACAGAGAGGGAGGATGAACACAAATAAGAAAGCTGAAAAGAAAACAGTATTTTTCCAATGACATTTTTTAGGAGACAAGCAACTTTTAACTTTCATAGAGTCCCAGCACAATAGCCTCAGCATAATCGCATCCACACAATAAGGAGCCTTCGATTTCCAATATGGAGTTCCTGGGTAGTGCAAAACGTTAACATACTTGGCTGCTAACCAAAAGGTTGGAGGTTCAAGTCCACCCAGAGATGCCTTGGAAGAAAGGCCTAGAGATCTACTTCTGAAAAATTATCCATTGAAAACCCTTTGGGACACAGTTCTACTCTGACACGCATGGGGTCGCCATGAGTCAGAATTGACTCGATGGCAACTGGTTTTATGCCCAGTACTCTCCCACCTGTTTTACCTTTTAAAAACAAAGCTATTTTCCTGGATAAATTATATTTCAAAGCCTGAACCATCCCTAAGTAAGAAGCCTGTGTGGTTTCTTACTTGTACTCAAAAAGGCTAATAAAGCGTGGATCAATAGACTTGTTTTTAAAAATAGAGCCTGAGTTCATGCAAATGACACAGACTCATCATGCTAATGTGAAACTGTGAAGGGGTTTCCTATATCATGCCTCCTCTTCCTGTCTTTATTCCTTCCCCCTCACCTTCCACTCCGTCCCCCGCCCCAATCCACCCACCCACCCAGTTATATTTAGTATTACAGTCTGTGGGTTTCAAAAATAATTCTCTCATGTGTTTATGAGTCTCACTGAAGGGGGAATCAGTTCATGCCATATTTTTACATATATATTTAGCTTTTCATTTCTGAAGAAATAAATACAAAACATCTTTTTCAACAATAAATACCAAAAATCTTCCAAGAAACTTGGAGACTGGTTTGGAGAGGGTGGGGACAGGGATCAGGAGAGCTTTTCAAGGGGAAAGGATTTGAATGGAGGCCAGACTTTTGGGGTGGCCCATCCCAGTGGGGGTCCTGGGAGAGTTTCACCCCAGCTCAGTCGGTCAGAAGTGACAGTTGTGGACATGAGGGCCATAAATCATTTCTCAGCTGTGAACACAAAGGCACTCAAATTCTCACAAGCTAGAGGTAGTGGAGCGAATAAGAGCAGCAGTAATGACACTGCCGTTTCATGTTACTCCCCGACAGTCAGATCAGAGCTGCAAGTAGTAGTGACTGCAAATGCCAGACAAATGGATAGAAATCCAGGAACTAGAGGAAATCCAGGAATGCGGGGGTGGGGGGTGGGGGGTGTGGTCTGGGATGTGTTACACCCACTCCTCACTTATCGACATGGTTAGATTCCAAAGACCAGGGTGTTATGCACAAATCGGTGTTATGTAAGAATGGAGGATCACCACATCAGATCACAAAATGGAGTATGATTACATCATTCCATAACTGCCAAATGACATCGTTACATAACTGCCAAATGACATTACATAACTGCCAAATTATATTACATAACTGCCAAACCACTGAAAATTGTGGCCCATAACCTTAACCATCACCTTGTACCTCAGTATTGGTTACTGCCAGATGTACAGCGTTCATGTGCAAAATAGTCGGATGGTAGTTTTTTTCTATTGCCATAAATGCAAAATGTCAGATAATGAGACAGTTGATAAGTGAGGAGTAGGTGCTTTCTCTGGTGACTTCAGACAGCCTGAGGCAGTACTCCCTGGGTGGTGCAAATGGTTAAGCACTTGAACAAAATATTGGCTGTTTGAACCCACCCAGAGGGAAGAAAGGTTTAGGAATCTCCTTCTGAAAAATCAGCCATTGAAAACCTATGGAGCACAGTTACACAATGACACACATGGGGTTGCCATGAGTTGAATTTGACTTGATGGCAACTGGTTTTTTTTTTTTTTTTTTTTTGGCATGGGGAGGTGGTTTAAGGTGGGTGCAGTGGTGGTGAAGGCCGCTGGTGAGAGGGACAGGTGGTCAAGAGAACTGGATTTTTATGTCTCCAGTAGGGCTTCTCAAGGTTTGCAGGGCTATTCTGTGCATTAATCTGTTAGTACTTCAGCCTCATCCCCATGTGCATACTACTAGCCCAGCCCACCCCCTCTGCAGATTAGCCACCAGCCACAGAGACTGGGGAGAACATACCAGATCCGGCACACCATGATCTCCTCGGGAAATGTGACTTCCATCTCATTCCCTCCTGAGTCAGAGAAACAGAACTAATGGGACATTCTTTGCTGTGAAGAAGTAATTGTGGCCTCATATCCTCAAAACCAAACCAAACAAACCCACTGCCGTCCAGTCGATTCAGACTCATAGTGACCCTGTAGTACAGAATTGCCCTGTAGTATTTCCAAGGCTGTAAATCTTTACAGAAGCAGATTGCCGCATCTTTCTCCCGCAGAGTGGCTGGTGGTTCAAACCCTGACCTTTCGGTTAGTAGCCAAGTGCTTAACCAATGCACTACCAGAGCTCCTCCTTATAACCTCAAGGGCTTCTTATTTCATTGCCTCCCCTATAGTTAAGGATGAGGGATGGGAAAAGAAGGCAAGGGAGTTGTGCTGGGGTATCCACGTCCTCTGCCCTAGTCATTCTGGTGTTCGGAGATCACCAGCCAGGGGCGGAGCTGTCCAGTTTGAGGAAGAACAGAGCGAGTAGAGAGTAAACCCATAATTTGTTGTTGTTAGCTGCCTTCGAGTTGCCCCTGACTCATAGTGACCCCATGCACACCGGGATTGGACCACTGCTATCCAGAGGGTTTTCACCAACTGATTTTTCAGAAGTAGATTGCCAGGCCTTTCACCAGCTCAGGTTTACTGGGGGCCTCAGACAACTTAGCTAATAGTGCCAAAGGATGACATGGTGGGCTCCCATGATCCACCTGTGGATCAAACATGAGGGACAATGTTGCCCTTTCCTACTTATTTCAGACCCAATAGGGATCTCATCTGAAACCTTCTTAAGGCTTAGATTGGACAACTCAGAGCGGGAGGGCTGGCACAATCATCACCAGCTACCTCCTTCCCCAAACTACCCAGACTGGGACTGGAGGATCTGAGACTAGAGGGAGATCAAAAAAAGTGCTCCAGATTGTGTGCAAACGGTGAGACATCATTGCTTTTTAAGTAGAAAAAGCCAAGAAATGGAGCCTTCGGTAGGACCAGAAGACTCCATTCCTGACTCGGTTCATCTGCTCTCAGCACTTTGTCTCCCTGGAGTGGGTGTCTTCCTCCCTCCTTTCTGCTGTCACGACCTGGCTTAAGCCTCATTTGTTCTAGGAAGGCTTCCAAGGCCACCCCACGCCGTCCTATCACTCCCTCCCCAGAAGTCCTAATGCACTAAACGTCCCTGCCATCAGGGCCAGAGTACTCAATAAACAAAGTACACATGGGCCCAATAGTGCCTTCCCACCAGTCTGCAGTGCACAATTTCACCTGTCCCCCACCACGCCAAAGATGTGGTGAAACCCAGGCGAAATTGCTCACCACAGATTAGCAAGTAAATACAATTAAGCCCAGGCGTACCTTGCTCAATGCAAGCCAGTGCATACGGTGCTTACTGGTTAATCAGCCCCTGTCTGCCCTTCATTTTGGAATCTGCTATCTAAACCAAGTGTATGTTGTGCTCCTCCATCAACTTTTACTCCTTGGTGTCCCCTACAGCACCTGGCACAGTGCCTTGAACATAATAACCAAACCAGTTGTTGTCGAGTCGATTCAGACTTATGGTGACCCCACGTGTTGCAGAGTGGAACTGCACTCCATAGGGTTTTCAAGGCTGTGATTTTTCAGAAGCTGATCACCAGGCCTTTCTTCTGAGGTGCCTCTGGGTGGGTTTGAACCGCCAACCTTTTGGCTAGTAGTTGAGCCCTTAACCATTTGCACCACCCAGGGACTACTTGAACATACTAAGCATTCATTCAGTTTTTGCTAGGGAATGCCTAAGTTTCAGTTTGGTAGGGCAGGGGGATGGCTTCTTTTAAAAATTAATTTCTTTTCACCCCTGCACTGGAATAACCCTGCTGAGAGGGACTCACAGCTTGGTTTCTTTATCATCCAGTGCTTGATTTTTCTACAATTTAGAATGTTTACAAATCCAGACAGCCACTGTGAAATTCAAGGAAATTGTGAAATACAAGGAAAATACAGGCAGCTCCAGCTACGAATACAGCGCAGAAGGGGCCATTTCTAATTGCAACTGAAAAGGAGAAATTGAGTTAGTATCGATGTCCTGACCAGAGTGTTTCCTCCATTAACTCCCTAAAAGGATAGAGTAGATTATACATGTCAGCCAGGAGGCAGATGAGACATGTCTGTCTCACAGATTTTTATTAATGGGCAAATCATCCATGCTGAGTCCGTCCTCTGCTGGGGGGTCCAGCACAGGTTATCAGGGAGGGCAATTTACCTGGTTCCTCACTGGTTGCCATTGAGTCAATTCCGACTCATAGCGACCCTGGAGGACCGAGTAGAACTGCTCCATAGGGTTTCCAAGCTGTAAATCTTTATGGGAGCAGGCTGCGGCTGATAAGTTCAAATGCTGACCTTTTGGTTAGCAGCCAGCCGAGTGCTTAATGACTGTGGCACCAGGGCCTTAAGGCACGGTGGCACCTTAGGCTGCTCAGGGAAGGACACACAATGCAGCGGCAGGCCTTGGACCCCTCCTCCGTGAGAATAGGTGCAAATAGAGCAGACCAAATGGAGGCAGATCAGACCTGAGTGTCAAATGTTAACAGTAATTTGGCTCCTTCCCTGGGGCAGAGCTGATGGACAAAAATAGACCGTTACTTGGGAAGCCTGGCATGAAGTAAAATTCCAGGGCCCAAGCATAACTCTGCCAGTGGGCTTCCTGCCAATGTTCAGAAACACCCTTGTCATGCAAGGTAGAGGTGGTGGTGGAGTGGAGAGGGAGGAGAGCTTCTTTCCTAGGACCTTAACATTTCAGGGGCTGCCCCACCTGTCTTGGTTGTTGTGTGCCGTCAAGTCGATTCCAACTCCTAGTAACCCTATAGGACAGAGTGGAACTGCCCCATAGGATCTCCCAGGTTGTAATCTTCACGGGAGCAGATTGCCACATCGTTTCTCCCATGGAGCTGCTGGTGGGTTCAAACTGCTGACCTTTCACTTAGCAGCCGAATGCTTAACCATTGGGCTACCAGGGCTTCTTCACCTGTCTTTAGTCCCTTGCTATTGAAAATGAAGTCTGCAGAGCAGCAGCACTGGTCTTATTTGGGAGCCTGTTAGAAATGCTGAACCACAGGCAGGGCTGGGACTAGAGTGAGGTGAGTTAGATGTCTCCTGCAGTACACGATTTAAAGGGGCTCCAAAAAACTCAGTGATCAAGAAAAATAATATTAAAACAAAACAGAAAATATAGTGCAAAAAAAAAATCCGTGATGAATAGGATATCAAAATTTTAAATAAAGACAGGATCTGACGCTGCACTTGTATATCTTGCCTCACTCTCCTCAACCTTATCCCAGTCCTGATCTCAGGCCCCACCCCAGATCTACATCCTAACAGAGCTACCTTCTAACAAGACCCCAGGGGTTCACATGCACATCAAGGTTTGAGGAGTACTGCATTAAACCACACCTCCAAGCCATAACCACCCGAAATCTTGGAATCCAGACAGCAACAAAAATGGGAAGGGACGGGGAGAGAGAAAGTTCCAGAAGCACCTAAGCCCACCATATTTGCTTACCATTTGCCTGGATTTATACACTACTGCTGCCTTAAAATTGTACAGTGCTTTTCAGTTTACTATGCACTTTTTAAAAACTTTCTATTTTAAAATAATTATAGACTCATAGGTAGTTGCAAAGATAGCACAGAGAGATGCCATGTACCCTTCACCCAGTTCCCCCCACTGGTTACATCTTACATAACTATAGCACATTGGTATAGTGTGTGTATAGTTCTATGTCATTTTCTCATGTGCAGAATGGTGTAACCAGACTTTTCAGGCATTTGGGGTCTCTGGGAAACAAGGAAAGAGAACAATCTTATCTGTTCCTGGCCACTTTTGTTTAGCTGGGTGCTGCTTTCTTTCTTGCTTGACATTCCAATCAAGTTAGAGGATAATAAGGCACCTGGTGAATTACTGAGTATAAAACCTTCGTACAATCACAAAGATAAAGTCTAAAAGATGACTGTCATGGATTGAATTATGTCCCCCCAAAAATGTGTGTATCAGTTTGACTGGGCCATGATTCCTGGTATTGTGTGCTTTTCTTATACGATGCAAATCCTGCCTTTATGATGTTAATGAGGGAGGATGGGTGGCAGTTGTGTTAGTAAGGCAGGACTCAGTCTACAAGACTGGATTGTGTCCTGAGGCAATTTCTTGAGGCATAAAAGACAGAAGTGAGCAGAGAGAAAGGGGGACCTCATACCACCAAGGAGCAGAGTGTGTCCTTTGGACTGGGTGTCCCTGCGCAGAGAAGCTCCTAGTCTGGGGGAACATTGATGAGAAGGCTGACAGAGAGAGAAAGCCTTCCCCTGGAGCTGAAGCCCTGAATTTGGACTTTTAGCCTGCTTTACTGTGAGGAAATAAACTTCTCTTTGTTACAGCCATCCACTTGTGGTATTTCTGTTATAGCAGCACTAGATGACTAAGACAATGACATTTGGTGATATGGCAGTGACACATGCAACTGCAAAGCCCCAGAGGCAAAGCAGGACAGAAAACATCTGTGAGGGAGGACGAGGGAGTCTGCTTCCTGGGTAGTCCCTGAAAAGCAACCCTGGTGGTACAGTGGCTAAGCACCTGACTGCTAACCAAAAGGTTGGCAGTTCAAACCCACCAACCACTCAGCCATGGGAAAAAGATGTGGCAATCTGCTCTCCTAAAGATTTATAGCCTTGGAAATCCTATGGGGTAGTTCTACTCTGTCCTGTAGGGTTGCTATGAGTCAGAATTGACAGGAAGGCAATGGGTGGTCCCTGTACATTCTCTGGGAATTTTTGATGGGTCACCTCTCCTCCATCACTCATCACCCACTCCAGTATTTCCTGTCTGGGATGATTGCCTCCTTTAAGATAGGAGTCTACTTCCTAACACTTTCACTATCCCTTTTGTGAATTTCTCTTCCTGCTAGCTCAGAGCACGTCACTACTCTGCTCAATAACCTTCAGTGGCTCCCTATTGTCTACAGCAGTGGTTCTCACGCTTTAGAATCACCTGAGGAAAAACCTTGTTAAAAATGCAGAATTTTAAGTCCCAACCCCAGAGATGCTGATTTAGTTATTCTTAACTAGATCCCAGGAATCTGCATTTTAATAGCCTCCCCTGGTGAGTCTGATGCAAGTGGTCCGCAGAATACATTTTGAGCAAAAGCAATCTCTGGGAGAAAGGTTACACTCCTTGATCTGGCTTTCACGGTCTGGTTCCAGCTTACTTAGCCACCACGTTCCTCACTCATCCCCAGCCCTTACCATGCCCCCACAGCCCAACCACAGTGGTTGACTAAACCAGTTGGTGAGCTTGTTTACATTGTACAATTTCTGTCTATTTGTTGGAACCCTTCACTCTGCTTGGAGAGCGCTCCCTCACTCTGTCTATTGAAGCCCTACCGTCCTTCAAGGCCAAACTCAAGTTATACCTCCTCCAAGAAGCCATTCCCAACTCCCTCAGGCAAAATTAATCTCTCCTGTTCTTTTTACTCCTTGACCTTAGTGTCTGAACTATAGCACAGAGTTGTTCAAACTACAGGTTGCCACCCACTAATAGGTTGTGACTAGCTCTTTATTGAAATTTGTGATTACTGTACTAGAATAGAATACACTAGAAAATATCAGTGTGCATTGCTATAGTAAGGGGATTACAAAATTTTTGTTTAGTTAAATATACATATACATGCATATATGTGTATCGTGTCATGATATAAAATGTATTTCTTACTGTCGGCTGTAGTAAAACAGTGAAAGTCACTGCTATAGCACTCATTCCAAGTTGCCTCTCATTAGAGCTATCAGTATAGCCTTCTGTTGTTTGCTTATTATCATAAACCTTTGTAGGATAATAAGTAAAGCCATCTTTACTCTCATGTCCCTCTAACATCCATCATGGTGTTCTGTGCTCAATAAACATTTATTGAGTTGAGTCGAACTGGATGGTCACAATCATCTCTCTTCTGAGTTTGACTTTTCCAGATCAAGTTTCCTCCTTCAGAGTCCGGGGTTGGAGCGCTATTGTGAGGCAGTGAACTTTGAGGCACTGCCAGGGGAAGGGGGCCCTCATCTTGGCCAGAGAAAGAATGACTCGTCTTCTAATGCAACAAGTTTCCTTGGAGCAATGAATTTCCACTGGAAATTCTGGAGTGTGGTCTAAGGACCGGAGTGGGTAGCACTCTGGGTCAAGATGACCCAGTGGAAGGACACCCTTAGAGGGGTAAGAATAGGGACTGGTAGCTCATGTAAGCCATCTAGGCATGAAAATTTACTGAGCACCCATTGCTCAATAAACAAGTCACTATTCTGGGCTCTTAACAGCCAAAGAAGTCTCTGACTTGGGTGACAGACTGCACCACCATTGGACTATAGATGTTTTCTCGTGCCCACGCAGTGTTTCAAAACGCAACGTAACCAGTCAAGGCTGTTTGACCTAAAAGCAGCTGCATGCAAATAATCTTACATTCAGAATGCTTCACGTATGCATATTAACTGCACACATCCTTTAGCTGTGAGTTTGGGACCTCTTATCTATAGCAAAGTTCCTGCCTTGGAGGAAGAGGAGTTAGGGCACAAACTTTCAGAAACAATTTCCAGATCCCTGGGAAGGAGCCTTAGGTGATATGAATGGTTAAGCACTACTAACTGAAAGGTTGGCAGGTTCGAGCCCACCCAGAGGCGCCTCAGAAGAAAGGCCTAAAGATCTGCTTCCAAAAGTTCACAGCCTTGAAAACCCTATGGAACTGTTCTACTCTACATACATGGGGTCGCCATGAGTTGTAATCTACTTAATGGCAACTCGTTTGATTTTGGTTTTTTGGCTGGATGCGTAGCAAGCTAGTAGCGTAGTAAGTCCAGAGGAGAGTGATGTTGGACACAGCAGGCATGCTGGGTGCTGCAAATGAGGTGTTTGGGTAAGTAGGGAGTAAGGAGAGGGTATTTTTCAGGAGCAGGGAGGAAAATACGGACCCAGCTGTTGTAGCACAGGGTCTGTGACAGTGATCAAAGGCCAGATGTCGATTATCCTGAGGAAGACTTGGGTGTGAAGGGCCAAGGGAAGGAAGATGCAAAGGGTTTTGTTTTTGACAGCTTACGAAGACCTTCAGTTTGTCCTTGGCCTCAAAATAAGACTGGAAAACAAGTGGAGTTTTACTCTTTTTAAAAGCAAATACAGGCAGTCGCCAGATAACAAACAGGATCAGTCCCTAACTATGCCTTTAAGTTGAATTTGTAGGTAAGTCAAAACAGGCGCATACAGTTCTTATTTAGCCTTACTTTAGAGGCCTGGTGGCACAGCGGTTAAGTGATACAGCTGCTAACTAGAAAGTTGGCAGTTCAAATCCACCAGCCACTCCTTGGAAACCCTATAGGGAAGTTCTACTCTGTCCTCTAGGATCACTATGGGTCAGAATCGACTTGAGGGCAACAGGGTTTTTTTTTAAAAAAAAAAAAATTCAAGAAGGAGCCCTGGTGGCACCATCGTTAAGAGCTCAGCTGCTAACCAAAAGGTTGGCAGTTCAAATCTACCAGCTGCTGCTTGGAAACCCTATGGGGCATTTCTGCTCTGTCCTGTAGGGTCGCTATGAGCTGGAATCGACTTGACAGCAAGGGGTTTTTTGTTTTTTTTTTTGGTTCAGTGCAAGAAAATGCTCCAAGACTTTTCAATGATTTAAAAGCAGCACATGCAGCAAGTGAAGGTGATTGTGATGAAGAATTTGCTGCAAGTAGGGGGTAGTTCAATCATTTCAAAGTCAGGGCAAATTTACATAACATTAAAGGGCAAGTGCAAGTCATCCCTAAGTCAGATGGTTGTAAGCTGGGGACTTACTGTGTGACGTACGTACCTATTAGAATGGCTAAAATCTAAAACACTGACAATACTAAATGCTGATGAGGATGCAGAGCATTCATTGCTGGTGGGACTGTAAAATGGTGCAACCACTTTGGAAGACAGCTGGACAGTTTCTTACAAAGCTCAACATATTCTTACCATACAATTCAGCAACTAATTGCATTCCTAGGTATTCACCCTATTGAGTTGTAAACATATGTCCATACATAATTCTTTGCAGGAATATTTATAGCTTTATTCATAATCTATACTACTTATATAATACTTAGATAGATAGATACAGTTATCTATGGAGTCCTGGTGGTGCAGTGGTTAAGCGTTCGGCTGCTAACCAAAAGGTTGGCAGTTCAAATCTACCAGCTGCTCCTTGGAAACAGTTGTACTATGGGGCAGTTGTACTCTGTCCTATAGGGTCACTATGAGTTGGAAATGACTCAACGGCAAATGGGTTTGTTTTGTTTTTTTATTCATAATCACCAAAACTTGTAAGCAACCAAGATATCCTTCAGTCGGTGAATGGATAAACAAACTGATAATTCATACAATGGAGTATTCATGATAAAAATAAATGAGCTATCAGTCTAGAAGAATTCAAGGAGAAAACTTAAATACATGTTGCTGAGTAAAAGAGCCAGTCTGAAAAGGCCATATACTGCAGGGTTCTAACTCTATGACATTCTGAAAAAGACGAAACTACAGAGATGGTAAAAAGATAAGTGGTTGCCGGCGTTCAGGTGGTGGGGAGGGATGAATAGGTGGAGCGCCATGGATTTTTAGGGCAGTGAAACTATTCTGTATGATACTGTAATGGTGGATACATGACATTATGTATTGGTCAAAACTCACGGAACTCTACTACACAAAGAGGGAACTTTAGTGTAAGCTATGGACTATAGTTAATAATAACATTAATATTGGTTCATTAATTGTAACAACTGTACTACATAAATGCAGGATGTTAACAATAGGAGAAAGGGGAGAGCAAGGGGGGCATATGGACCTCTATGTACTATCTGCTCAATTCTGTAAACCTAAAACTAAACTAAAAAAATTAAGTCTACTAATTATATTTTTAAAAATCTAAGAGATTTCACATTGGAAAAAAATACATTTGTAGAAAGAGGTTGTTAGGTGCCATCAAGTCGTTTCCGACTCGCAGCGACACTGTGCACAACAGAACGAAACACGGCCTGGTCCTGCGCCTTCCTCACAATAGTTGCGATGTTTGAGCCCATCGTTGCAGCCACTGTGTTGCAGCTGTTTCTTCTCATTTTGAGCTGTGCCACATCAGCAAACGAAGGTCCCGAAAACTTGACTCCATCCATGTCATTAAGGTTGACTCTACTTTAAGGAGGCGGCTCTTCCCCGGTCTTTGGAGTGCCTTCCAACCTGAGGGGCTCATCTTCCGGCACTATATTAGATAATGTTCCGCTGCTATTCATCAAGTTTTCACTGGCTAATCCTTTTCAGAAGTAGACCGCCAGATCCTTCTTCCTAGTCTGTCTAAGTCTGGAAGCTTAGCTGAAACCTGTCTGCCGTGGGTGACCCCGCTGGCATTTGAATACCGGTGGCATAGCTTCTAGCATTACAGCAACACGCAAGTCCCCACAGTACAGCTGAGAGATGCGTAGAGGGTAAAGAGGTTAGAAGGATTTTTAAGTTTTAAGAGAGCCAGAAGGTGATCCTGGAACTTTGCTTGTAAACTACACAGACCCCATTGCTGCCCAGGCCTTTGTTCACTTATAAATTCCCTTACCTGTAAAATCCGTGCCAGATTTCCTCACTGGTACAAGCTCAGGCCCTGGTAGGAACTGTACAATGAGTCCCCTTGGACATAAAATAGAGGCCAAGCTTTCCAGCCTCTTCCTAGTTCCCTGAACTTTCTCACGAAAATGGAATTGGGCTTGTCTGGTAAATTTGGAAAGGCACTATGACATTCCTTCCCAAGGTAAAAAAATTTTTCTCTGGCTGGATATTTCTTAACCAACTATGATGATGGTGGTTTTCTGGTCTGATTGTTAATTCTCCTTAATTATATGCAAGGCCTTTTAAATTTGTTTTGGTAGTTTTTCTCTTCTGGGTAACTAGATGAGGCAATCAGCACAGCTTTCATATTATAAGGAAGCTTTTTTTAAAAAAACCTACTCCTGCACATTTCTGTGAGTGATTATAGGGGTAAATTCCAATCTTGTAGCGCTAATGGCTCTTAATGAGGTGCTTGTCTTAAACCCTTCTGAGCCACGCAGGGCTTGTCCAGCAAAGGACCTTTAAAACTGGGTTAATCACCTTGAGTTCTAAATCCATTTGCTTTGGAGGCTGAAATGTGATTTCATTACCTTTTGAGTCACCAATGTTACGCTTTCAAAGTTGGCACTTTCTATTTAAAAGGCAAGCAAGATGGGAAATAAACCTTAGCCTTATAGAGCTAACCTATTGATTTCAATTATCACCTTTAATCCACACCTTCCGTCTTATAACACATGGTTTTCTTCTCTTAATTAGAAAGAGCCAGGGATTATCTGCACAAGACTGGAAGGTTTATTGTGATTGGCGGGATTGTCTCCCCTGTCCACGACTCCTATGGAAAACAGGTGGGTTCCTTCATTTGCCTCTCTCCTCCTTCAGCTTCCCTACTCTAACCCGTTAGCTCCTCTGGCGTAACACGGTCCCCCTTCCCACCTCTGGACCCCAGTCAGATCTGAGCAGATGGGTGTTGGAGCGGCAGCTGGAAGGACCAGGTGCCAACACCAGCCCAGACCCCCAACAGAGCTCATGAAAAGAGGAACAGTCACGCCTGCTGAGTGTGAATTGGCCCTGGTGCCTAATTAGCTACTGGTTATGGGTTGAGCTACACTGGGCAATTCTTCCCCAGGATTTTAGGAGGAAAAAAAAAATCTATGCCTCTTGTAATTTGTTTTAAAATTCACTTCCCTGCCTTTCCCTCCCTACCACATGTCCCAGAAAACCTAGGAGCTCTACCAGTCATCCCCCTTTCCTCCCACAGATGCAACTCGATGGGCTCTGGGGGAGTCACCTAGCCATCCAGATTGAGCCATAATGCAAGGCAACATTTGCTGAGTTAAGTCTCATCTCTGTGCTGGGCACGTATTTATAAGAACCCAATTGCCCTGGAGTCATTTCCAACTCATGGCGACCCCATGTGTGTCAGGGTGGAACTGTGCTCTGTAGGGTTTTCATAGCTGATTTTTTGGAAGTAGATCTCCAGACCTTTTTTCCAATGTGCCTCTGGGTGGACTTGAAACTTTTGGTTAGCAGCAGAGCATGTCAGCCATTTACATCATCCAGCATCCAAGGTGTGGGCACACATTGGATGCTTCATAAATGGAGCCTCATCTATTGGCCCTGTTAAGAGTGGCATACTCCACACACCCTTCATTCCCTTTTTTTCCCCTCTGCTACTCTGTCCTTGTCTGTGTGGCAGATGGACAAGTAAAGGGGCCACACCCGTCATTTCCTCTCATCACTGAAAGTTGGCTGTGTTTTTATAATGGGCTGGCTTGGGATGATGTTTCAGGGGCCCTATGGGGAGAGGAAGGAGCCTCCTAATGATTGTCCTGTTGCCTCCCAGGGCCTTGTATCGAGCCGGCATCGGCTCATCATGTGTCAGCTGGCGGTCCAAAATTCCGACTGGATCAGGTAGGGCTGGCCTGGTGATGCCACCGAAGACAATGGGGATGAGGTGGGTGGCCCTGGCACTCATTGGTGGTGGGGTGGGAAAGAGGAAGAGTCCCAGCAGCAATCTTGATGCTGAAAAGGTAGGGGGAGAGACCGTCAGGAGTGGCCCAACTGCTAACTTTATTTTTAACTAAGCTATAAAAAAAAAAAAACAACCAAACCCGTTGCCATCGATTCCAGCTCATAGCGACCCTATAGGACCCAGTAAAGAACCCTGGTAGTGCAGTGGTTAAGCACTCAGCTACTAATTGAAAGGTTGGTGGTTTGAACCCACCCAGCAGCTCTGTGGCTATAAGAGCTCAACTGCTAACCAAAAGGTCGGCAGTTCGAATCCACCAGCAACCCCTTGGAAACTCTATGGGGCAGTTCTACTCTGTCCTATAGGGTTGCTATGAGTCGGAATCGACTCGACAGCAACAGGTTTGGTTTTGGTTATCTGCTCCCTTAAATATTACAGCCTAGTAAACTCTATGGGGCAGTTCTACTCTGTCATATAGGGTCGCTGTGAGTCACAATCGACTCAACAGCACTTAACAACAACACAGGACCCAGTAAACTAAAGAGGGGATTTGAGGGTTTTGTCTGCTTTCACACCTCTGGATCCTGGGGTGATTGCTTGGAGCCTCCTAAAACACCGTTGGGTTTTGGATGAGGCATTGCCAAAAATCTGAAATGCCTCGCGATCATCACTCCTACTAACTTTCAGGGAATGCTCCCTGGCCTTGGCTGTTTCCCATTCCTGACTCCCTAATGGCCCCACGCTGTCCCAGACTGAGGTGAGGGCAGACAGCATGGCCCTTTACTCTGCCTTTCCCACCAGACAGCCCTGCACAGCCCTCTCGCTAAGATGGCAGACACGGCTATCTGCTGAGCTTGCAATGTAATTAAAGCAAGCTTCCACTAATTATGCTAATTATGTTCCCCAAAGTTCCTACAGTTATAATTTGCATTTGAGGGAATGACTTTGTTTTTAAATAATGGCACACCATTTGCGCTGTAATCTTCCCCTGTGGAAAAATAAGCAGTACCTAGAGGTTTCCACGAAAGGGGAAGAATGATGGGAAGCTGACCTCAGAGCGAGGGAGGCAGAGAGTTAGCTGGGAAGAGATGAGGACACGGGGTGGGAGGAAATGAGAGAGCAGTGAGGAGAAGAGACAATAGTAATTACACAGTGATCTTTGTGCTGGTGTGCAATGACTCGTGTGATAAGCAGAGCCTTTGGTAGACTTTCTCATCCCCTCCTGATTAGGTTAGGTAGCGGACATTTGCCTTGTTCAGGTGAGAAACAGACCCAGAGAAGTCAGTGAACAGGAGAATGGGCGGTATATCTGGGGCCACAGCAGGATTAGGAACAAGACCTCTTTTAACTTCATCACTTGTGAGCTACCAGGGAAAACAGTGGGCAGGAGGCTGTTAACTGCCTGGATGTGATTAGATGATTCTGGAGTAATTCCCTCATTCATTCAACAAATATTTACTGAACGCCTACTCCTGCCCGGCACTGCCCTAGGCACTGGGGATGAGCAAAATTTGGAGAATTAAGATCACTAGGGAGGCTCAGAGCTCTAGAGATGGAAGCTGGACATGGTCTTGGGGAGCCCTGCTTAGCCAGGTCAGGGGGTCTGCCCGTCTCCAAGCACATGTGTGTGCCTTGGAAGGAAGAGGGGGTTTCAGGGGTCTAGGGAAGTTAGCTGAGGGTAAGCTGATTCTCTAAGGGTTTTCAGTTGGTGAAATCTTATCTCTGGGATCCAGGGATGGATTACCCAATAAGCAAGCTAGGCACAGGCTTACTTGTGCTTACTTACGAATCTGTAGTGCGCAGTTTCACCTGTTTTTCACCACATTATACTGAGTCCCCAGTGCTTGCAGCCTGGGAAGGATAACACAGCCACAAGCTGATGAGGGCCTGGCTTATTTCACCCTTATCCCAATCCTGCAGAGAAGAATCCCCGTTTTGTAGGTAAGACCAAGACCAAAACCCTGTACTAAGCATTTTACATATAAAACTCATTGATCCTTCCTACTAACCCTGTAAGATAGTTACTGCTGTTGTTCCCATTTTACAGATGGGGAAACTGAGGCACTGAGAGATCACGTCTTTCCCAAAGTCACACAGTTGGAAAGTGCTAGGGCTGGGATTAAACTCGGGCAGATAGACTCCAGCATCCAGTCTCACATCCTATGCCCTACTCCTCTCATTTTACAGAAGAGGAGACTGAGGGTCAGTAAGGCGTTTCAAGCCTATGTTTTATCTAAGTCAAGATGGAAGCAAGCAGTGTGAGCAGATCTCCTGAGCTCCCTGAGCTGTGGTCTTGGAAGGAAAGAGTGTCTGAGGATGGAAACCAAGGGAAACCTCTTTCTGATTATTTTCAGGGTAGACCCATGGGAGTGCTATCAGGACACCTGGCAGACGACCTGCAGTGTGTTGGAACATCATCGAGACCTCATGAAGGTGAGCAGTGCCATGGCTGAGGGTGGGTGGACCACGTGGTGAAGAGAAGGGGCTGGGTCCTTCACAGAGCTAGGCTAGGCCTGGAAACTAGGCTGCCGGCCTACTGACCTGGTTTCAGTTTCCTATTTCTCTGCCAGCTGTGGGAGACCAGTCCATGAACAGCACCGAGGAAGGCAGTGAGTTAGGAGCCTGGAGCAGCACCAGAGGCTGCTCCCTGCCTTCCTCCCCTAACATGGCCTCCCAGTTGGTGCGTTGCTGCTAGATATGACCTGGGGCAGCTTTATCTTCTGGCAGCAAGTTCAAGGTGGGATAAAGGAGACCACAGTCTTAGATCTCCAGAAAGTAAAGAGAGGAGGAGACTGAGCAAGGAAAGGCAGGAGAAGAGAGGAGACCTCAAGGGAGGTGCAAACAGTGAGGCCATCCTAGCTATTGTGGGACTAACCAGTCCCCTCAGTTTGGCATGAGGATGACGCTACTGAAGCACTCCTACCTGTCAGTCATGGCCCCATCATTCCCACTCGCTCCTCCCCCATTAGCCCTAGAGGCACACGGTATGCTGACCTCCGGTTTTATTAATGAGTAAAAGGAAGCACAGAGAGGTGAGCCAACTTATCTGAGCGTGAATGCTTAGTGAGCACATTGGGTGAGAACTCCCAACTGCCCCTGCATTTCTCTCCGGGGCCTGGGGGTTACAGCCTGGCTGCAGAGACTGGCTGCTGGTTGCTGATTTGAACAGGCTCTCCACAGTCAGCAGCAGTGGTTACAGTCTGAAGAAAACACTCATCACAGATCAATACCAACCCACTGACACCCATGGTGACAAGGTGACAAGCAGCCCCTTTGATAGCAAGATGCCTGACAACCAAGACAAGAAATAAAACAATATATCCTTCTCACCTCCACTGATCCTGATGCAGAGCCCTCCCCAAGCCCCAAATAACAATCAAAATGGAGTTCTGATGCAGGGTGAGCCCCATCCCATCTGAGTTCTTGCTGTTAGAGGGTCTGTCAGAAACTTCTTCTTGGGGTGCTACCAGCAGCCCCTGACCACCCCACACTCCAACAACCAAGCAGCTGTTCTTTATTTTAATTGACATGGAGATTTAGGGCTTCAGACCATCCTGGAAAATACAGCAGGAGAGGTAGGAAGGACCAGCTAGATGCTGCTTAATCAACTGAATTTCTTTTCCCTATGGAACCCAAGAAAGCTGGTTTCCATTCCCTCTGCTTTCAGAACCCTTCACACACATCCAGAGTCTTTCTGGTCCCCTTGAAAGGACTCTAGGGATTCCCCAGGTGGCGCAAACTATTAAGCATTCAGCTGCTAACTGAAAGGTTGGCAGTTTGAACCCACCCAGAGGTGCCTTGGAAGATAGTCCTGGTGATCTGCTTCTGAAAGGACACAGACATTGAAAACTCTATGGAGCAGTTCTACTCTGTACACATGGGGTAGCCACGAGTTGGAGTCAACTCCATGCCAACTGGTTACAGGGGATGTGATAGTTAAGTTTGTATGTCAACTTGACTGGGCCATGATTCTCAGTAGTTTGGCAGTTATGTAGTGATGCAATTTGGCAGTTATGTCATGATGTAGTCATCCTCCATGATGTGATCTGCAGTGATCAGCCAATTAGTTGTAAGGAGAGTTTCCTCGGGGGTGTGGCCTGCATCCAATATTTATATGGATATTCTAGCAAAGCTCTCTTACATGCTGTGGATCCTGCCTCTGGCTTGCCATCATCTGACCTCCAGTTCCTGGGACCTGAGCCAGCAGCCTGCCGTCTGACCTGCCAATCTTGGGTTCATCAGCCCCTGCAACTATGTGAGTCAGGAGAAGCCTCCAGCCTGATGCCTGACCCATGGACTTGGGACTTGCTAGCCTCTACAACTGTGCAAGCCATTTCCTTGAAATAAATCTCTCTCTCTCTCTCTCTCTCTCTATATATATATATATACATATGTATGTGTGTGTACACTTAACTGGTTTTGCTTCTGTAGAGAAACCAGCCTAAGACATGGGTTGGCACTGATTTGCTCTTCTGTGCTGGCCTCAAAAACAGCAGTAATTGTAGAAATCCCAACTTGCTGTGTAAGAGTGTATGTAAGTCAGGATAGGCTAGGATGTGCTGGAAACAAATAACCCAGAAAACCTCACTGACTTAACACGAGTTTGTTTCTCATACTACATGTCAGCTGGGAGTCAGCTGGGGAGCAGTGTTCCTCCTCGTCACACCAGAGGCTCTTCATGACATCTGTTTCCCTGACCATCTCAGCAGGGGAAAGAGACTGTGGGGAATCATGAGCTGGTGTTTAAAGTTTATGCCTGCAAGTGATTCATGCCATTTCTGCTCACGTTTTTTGGCCAAAGCAAGTCACATAACCATACTTCAAAGGGGGTGGGGAAGTCCAATCCTACCACACACCCGTGAGCTGGCAATATTGGTGAGCAACATTAATGACTACTACACAGGACCTTACAGTTTGCCTAGCTTTTTTATCCATTTGTGATGCAGGACAGGAATGTTGTCACGGTTTCACAGAATGAAGACAGACTCAGAGAGGTTAAGTAAGTTGTCTAACCTCATTCCGCTGGATAACTCAAGTCTTTCTCAATTCCACATCCTGGGTCGGTTCTATCCTAGGACCCAGTCTTCTTCCTTTACTCCTGCTGAGTTCTAATGGAAGTTTGCTGAAAGACTATGGGAGAGACCTTCATCATGTGCCAAGCTCTTCTCCTTTCCTTCCTTTCTGGACTGATTCAGTGACTTGTGCACATAAGCATGCACACTCACAAACACACATGCTCACTGTCCCTTTGCCCAAGCTCAGGCCCTTTAAGTTCACTAACCAAATTCCCTTCCCTGACTTGAGAGCTAGGCTACCATGCAAACTCTCCTTCCCACGGACATCCTCCCAGGATCTAAATTATCTTAGTGAGGTGGGGGAGACTGATTAAGAAAGCAGGTCTGTAGATAGAGAAGATAAGGAGAAAGGGAGAAAAGCAAGAGCCCAGCTTGAGGAGGGAGCTTGGACTGCACCCTGTGGTTTGTCTCCAGGTGGGGCTCTAATTTAATATGGCAGAAGGCGATGAGAAGCAAAGTGGTCATGAGAGCTGTCTGTGTGTCTGGGGAAGAGAGGAGTTAGAACAGAAGGGAAAAGAGAGATTAAAGCTTTGGTGCCCCGGCTCAACCCAGGGAGCTACCACATCTGCATTCAGGATGGGGAAGCTTTGAGCTTCATGATGGAAAGGAGGAGCCATGGACCCTCCAGGCATGCCCGAGCCCTGGATGTACCAGGCATAAAGCCAAGTGGTACAAACAGTGAACATGTTTGGCTGCTAATGAAAAGGTTGGCAGTTCGAGTCCACCCAGAGGCACCTTGGAAGAAATGCTGGTTGATCTACTTCAGAAAAATCAACCATTGAAAACTCGATGAAGCACAGCTCTACTCTGACACACATGGGGTCACCATGAGTTGGAGTCAACTCGATGGCAAGTGGTTACTGGCAACTGGCTGTTGTTTTGCTGTCCGAAAGCCTGGGCTTCCTGAGCCCTCCCTCTATCACTTAGGAGACATGAGTCTGGGCCAGAGAAGCTCAGCCAGGCAATGCAGCTGTTGCCGTGACAGGCAGATGCAGTGGGAGAATGTAGGTCACAATGGCTCCCTGCTTTGGAGTGAGGGTTCAGAGCTGATGCCTAATAGATCCTGGCCTCCTCACTCTTCGAGTCAGGCCAGGGCTCCTGGCACAGAAAGCGGGCCTGCCTGAGAGATGGACACAGGGTTTAATAGGTGACCCAGGGCTATGTTTGGAATGGCCTCTGAGAACGTGAGAGCACGTGGAGGGCTGACGAGCGCAGGAGCGGGTTTGCAGCCAGCCATTTTCTTCTTTTCTCGGATAGAGCAAGTTGAATGGGACTAACGATGTGGCAAGAGGAAGGTAGTTGGGAGGAAGAAATTCCTCAGCTACCAAACCAGCTATTAAATGGGAATGTGGCATTTTCTTCTCTGGCGCTGAAATGTTAATGAAAAGGAAGCAGACTGCCCCTTCCTCCCCAGCGGCCAGAAGTGGGCAGAGAAGCCAATGAAGTGGGCTGATCCCATGGTGCCTAGCCCAGCTGACTCCCAGATGTGGCTGGATGTTGCTGTGATCGCCTCCTGTCGGGAATATTACTGAAGTAACAGATTACCCCTCTTCCGGTCTCAGGACTCACATGCTGCTCTACCTGTAGGGTAGCCTGTGGGAGAGGTGCCTTCAGAAGGTCACCCCAGCTCTGGGGCTTGGAGTCCTCTAGCAGCAGAACTCTACAATCCAGAAAGGGTGATGAATGGGGCTGAGTGGCGAGTCCCATCACTCCAGATATGCTGGGCTCTCTGGGAAGGGACCTTGAATGAGCAGTGGCCCCTGTGAAGCTAAACAGATTGAACATTTGCCCTCTGTTTCTCTGTGGCTCAATAGCTACTCTCCCACTCACGGAGGGCCAGTGGGGGTCGGCTCTGGGTCAGCTGTGAAGAATGCTGTGTTATCAGCAGCAGCCCGGATAACACAGGACAATGGATAATACCCAGAGAAATTCCTTTTGGCCCTGGAATGTGCATTCATTGGAGCAGGCTCGGGAGTCTCAGAATACCACCCCTCACCCCCCACCCCAGGCACAAGCACGCAGTGCTCCGCCTGGCACTGGCTCTCCTGCCAAGTCAACTCTGCACTTGAGAGGCTGCAGGTGGTGATGTTTGTATGACCTTCCCCAAGCTCACAGAGCCCTTTCGCAGACAGTACCTCATTTGAGGCTCCTGAAGCAGGCAGGGAGGGCAAGTATTCATGATCCGCAGAAGGCGACAACATCAGCATCTGTTTACTGAGTTCCCACCATGTGCCAGACCCTCTGCTAGGCAGTTTGCACATGCTCGCTCTTGGCATCCACACCAGAGAGGCAGGTTCAAGAGAGGTTAAGTAACTGTCCAAGGTACACAGCCATAGGGGGCAGAGCTAGAATTTGGGCCCTGTCTTAGTCATCTAGTGCTGCTATAACAGAAATACCACAAATGAATGGCTTTGACAAAGAGAAATTTATTCTCTCATAGTCTAGTAAGTAGACTATAAGTCCAAATTCAGGGCATCAGCTCCAGGGGAAGGCTTTCTCTCTCTGTTGGCTCTGGAGGAAGGTCCTTGTCATCAATCTTTCCTTGGTCTGGGAGCATCTCAGTGCAGGAACTTCAGGTCCAAAGGACATGCTCTGCTCCTGGTACTGCTTTCTTGGTGGTATGAGGTCCCCATGTCTCTCTGCTGGTTTCTCTCTTTTTATATCTCAAAGAGATTGGCTTAAGACACTATCTAATCTTGTAAACCCCATCAATATAACTGCCGCTAATCCATCTTATTACATCATAGTGATAGGATTTACAACACACAGGGAAATCACATCAGATGACAGAATGGTAGACAATCATACAATACTGGGAATCATGACCTAGCCAAGGTAGCAGATATTTTGGGGGACACAATTGAATCCATGACAGGCCCAGAACTGCGTGACACCACAGCCCCTGCTTTTCCCGTTGAGTGACCCTACCTCTTGCTAGCCTAGTGACCACACAGTGGAGCTGGGTTTAGCACCCACCCCCGGTGCTTTCCCTCGGCTCTAGGTGACCTCGCCACGATGGACAAGCAGATGAACATTTGGAAATAACTGAGAGACTTTCCATATGTCACTTGGCCAAGACACTGACTCTGAACTTCTCCCTTTTCCTAGCGGGTGACTGGCTGCATCCTCTCCAATGTCAACACACCTTCCATGACACCTGTGATCGGACAGCCCCAACACGAGACCCCACAGCCCATTTACCAGAACAGCAACGTTCCCACCAAGCCCACTGCAGGTAGGGGAACATGGAGTAGAACTTCAGTGTGCATCAGGATTACCTGCAGGGCTTGGTAAAATGCAGATTGTTGGGCCCCACCAGAATTTGATTCAGTAGGGCTGGGGGGTGGGATAGAATTTGCATTTATAACAAGTTCCCGGGTAATGCTGCTGCTGCTGGTCTGGGGACCACACTTTGAGAACCCTCGATATGGAGTTTCAGAGAGGAATAGTCATGATAAGAGAGGGAGAGGTAGGGGGAGACAGAGGAAGAGGGGTGTAAAAGGGGGAAGAGAAGAAGGAAGGAGAGAAGAAGGAAGAGGGAGAGACGGGGAGATACAGATGAGAGAGAGAGACAGATACAGGGGTGGTAGTTCTCATTCTTCTGCATTTAAATAGTAATATAACTGGTTTAACTAGGAATTAAAAATACAAAAGAGAGCATTTTTCTCCACCTCTTCCAGGGAGGTTGGAGCCCTGGTGGCACAGTGGTTAAGAGCTATGGCTGCTAACCAAAAGGTCAGTAGTCGAATCCACCAGCCGCTCCTTGTAAACCCTACGGGGCAGTTCTACTCTGTCCTATAGGGTTGCTATGAGTCGGAATTGACTTGATGGCAATGGGTTTTTTTGGTTTTTTTGTTTCAGGGAGGTGAGGAGTTCACCCAAAGTCACACGGCTAGGAAGTAGCAGGGTCAGGAGTCAAACCCAGGCAGTTGGTTTCTAGAGCCCCCAGTGACAGAAAGCAGGGGCCACCAACCCTTACGAAACACCTAGTACTGTAGTGTCCACATGGTGCTCAATGCTGAAGCATCCCCACTTAATGCAATACTTCTATGATATGGACATTAATGTTCCCATTTACAATTAAAAAACAGATTCAGAGACAGTAAGTGATCTGTCCAAGTTCACACAGCTCAAAAGTAGAAGAGCCAGAATTCATCTTGCGACTGTCTGACTCCAAAGTCCGTGTTCTTTCTAATATGTTCTTCCAGGCCAATTCCAAGAGACAGATCCCAGCAGAGGGAATACTTCTTTTCAAGCCTAGACCATAAGTTATATGAATTAGATCATAAACTGGGTAATTCCAAAGAAGTTCCAGAATTTCAGTTTGCGCACAGCTGCACATGGGGGCTCAGAAACATTTGCTGGATTGGAGCCGAGAGAGATAATTGAAAACTAGATCCCTCTTAGCCAAAATAGGATGCCTGATTATTCTGAAGACCATCTGCATGGGAAGGAATGCCTTAGCCTTGCAGAATTTTTTCCAACCATGTACTTTGCCACAGGCTAAGTCTCCTGGGATCTCGGTGTTACTGTTCAGTGGTGGGAGTCACTGAGGACAAAGTTAGGACAAACCCAGTGAGGAAATGTTCATGATATAAAAAATGAAAAAAAGCAACCTGGCATATACCAAACCAAAAACCATACTCAATTCATAGCAACCCTATAGGACAAAGTAGATCTGCCCCCATAGGGTTTCCAAGGCTGTAATCTTTATGGAAGCAGACTGCCACATCTTTCTCCTGTAGAGTTGCTGGTGGGTTCCAACCGCCAACCTTTTGGATAGCAGCAGTTGAGCACTGTAACCAGTGTGCCACCAGGGCTCCTTACCTGGCATATATGACCTTTAAATATATTTTTGGATGTGTATTGTGTCGGTATGTCTACATAACATAAGTTGATCATATTCTATATGCCCTTAAATACAGAATATGATCCAACTTATGTTTTGCAGACATACTGACACCATACACATCAAAAAAAAAAAGGAAGAAAAGAAGTAATATACCAATATGTTAGCAATGGGTATCTCTAAGGGTGGGACTATGGGTGCTTCTTATTTTCTTTATACTCCTGCATTTTCCCAATTTTTCTCCAATGTAATGAGCATGATGAGAAAAAGATTCCAGTCTTTGGCTCAAGATGCTCATGCCTCGGACTGTGAATGGGAAGGAGGAATTTTTGCTGTCATTTTTCTGTTCTTTCTCTTTACCCTCCTCTGCCTTCCACTACCCAGCCCCTGCCCCCTCCAGGGCCACCCTGTTGTTTACAGTGGCCCAAAGACCAGACGGCACAAGTGTTAAGTTATGAGTGGTTCTCTCCCGCTGTGCTTGTCTGTCTCAATCTCTCCCACAGCCAAGATCTTGGGGAAGGTGGGCGAGAGCCTAAGCCGGATCTGCTGTGTCCGTCCACCGGTGGAACGCTTCACCTTCGTGGGTGAGTACGGACCTTCTTTCCCAGTCCTGTCTTTTTTCTTTCCCTCCTTCCTCCATTTATTCAGCAAATACCCCTGAAGCACCTGCTGTGGGTTGACTATTCATAGAGCAATAATGGAGAGAGGCCAGAAGACACAGGAAGGTCAACAGACCTGCAGTGCCAAGCTGGGGTGGGAGTCCGGAGGGCGATCTACCCGGCCCAGTGCTGCCTGGGAGACCTCCTGGGGTCCTCTCCCCTCCTCAAGGCAGTGCTCACCCCCACCTCCAGTTCCAGTGGGGCCCAGAGTCCTCCTCAGGCCCTCCAAGCTCTGCAGTGTCTGTACTTCTGATGAGAGGCTAAGTCCGCACAAGCTCTCTCCTTCACTCCCTCTGCTGGGCTGCTCCCCAAGGACGCAGCATGGCTGAGGCTATCTGAGTCCCTGGGGCCCTTTCTCCTGCAAATCCTAAAGTCAACTCTGCAGAAGAGCTGAAGGCCTAGACCTCATTCCTTTGATTCTTTGGGGCTGTTTTCTGCCATTTCTGAGATTCCCAATTTCAGACACCTTGAAAAGGAACTGAGAGGGACCCTTGAGGAGAAAGGGAGGCCTGGGACCAAGATAGCATCTCCTCCATAGTGCACCCCCCACCCCACAGACACAAAAGGCATTGTTCCAATGAAAATGCACCGAGAGCCTTTCACATCTGCCTGTGGCTCCTGCTACACGCCCCCATGTGAAAACCCTCAGCCTCCTCAGTTTCGCTTGTCCTTTAAGCCTGGTAACTCCTAAGGAGAAAGGGCCGCCTCCTTGTGACTCTCAAAGCTGTCACCCACGGCTTTGAAGGCTGTCAAAAGGGAAACGAGCTGACTGACCTGTGTATGTAAGCCAGGTCCTAGGCAATCCTGAGAAGCAGCTTATCAAGCATCTCGTATCACGAAGATGCAGAAAGAAAGAGAAGGCACTCAGCATGAGCGTGTTTGTATGTGTGTGTGTGTGTGTGTGTGTGTGTGTGTGTGTGTTTGCCATTGGTTCCCCAGCGAGCTTCTCTAATCCTGAAAGTCCCAGAAATATGAAGTCCTGCCCCTGGAGTGTGAAGCGTCAGCTCCCTCTCCACGTTATGCTCCCTACTCACTCCACCGAGACCCCCTGTGCGGGAAGGTAGCCTCAACCTCTACTCCCACCCCATCCTGAGCACTCCTACAGAGGATGCCCTCGGGCCGACCACATACTGTGATGGCACAAGGACCAGGAAGCCGGTTCCCTAATGCTGCTGTGTTCCCTCTCTCTTCCCTAGATGAGAACGCCAACCTGGGCACGGTGATGAGATACGAGGAGATCGGTGAGTGAGGCTGGGAGAGCCAGGCACACGTGGAGCTGCCTGCCTCCACCAGAATGGGAGAGGCTTGGAGACCCTGAGTTGTGCTTGTGGCAGGGTCTACTCTCAGAAGAATAATTCTTCCCAAGCTAAGATCATATTCTTGGATATCTCCCCTTTACCGTCTCCTAACTGGCCTCAGGCCAGTTCCCAGGAGATAGGACTGGATCCTTTGGTGAATTTCCCCTCGGAGCCTCCTCTCCCTTATCTAAAAGATATGAAAGCTGAGTTTCAGTGCCAGCCAGAGACCCTTCTTTGGCCCACGGTCACTGCACATGAGGCAGAAGCACTGCTCTGCCTTTCTCATCAGAGGTTTTCAGTGCTTGAAGATAGAGGAGGAGAAAGGGGGGCTGAAAGCCTCCTCCATGACCTCCACTGCAGAGGCTGAGCCATCCCACTGTTGGCGTGAGGGCTAGTGTAGGCCCAAGGCCAGAGCTGGCCAGCTCAGGCTGCAGGGTGGTCACTCAGAGCTGACAGGAAGGGAAGGAACCCACTGACCCGTGTACCTAAGCTAAGTCCTAGGCAACCCTGAGAAGCAACCCAGAAAACTGAAATCTTTCCAAGCTTCCAGAGAGGGTAAGAAGTGGGAGACGTAAGTGTCTGAGCTGGGGAAAGGACAGACAGATGCCGAATGGAGTTGGGGCTTGGGTTGGCACAGGTGCCAGGTGACAGCAACTGGAATGCTGGGTTCTCCAGGATGAGGGGCAGCCTGATATCCTGTAGACATGCTCAGTCTTCAACTTGCAGCTGAGAAGATACTCCAGGCATCCCCTCCTTGTGTTCCTCTCTTCTAAGGAGTGGAGGTCAGGGCCTCCTGCCGTGATCTTGGGAAGATGTAGGGCTGCTTCTGAGCACCAGGCTCTCCCAGGAGGCCCAGCAGACATGTGCGGTTTCAAGGGGCTTCTCTGGGTGTCCTCCTATGACCTGAGGCTCAGTGGTGTGCTGGAGTCAGCTCACACCAGTTCACAAGAACCGACTGTAAAATTTTGAGGAATTTTGTGAATTGCTTGTTAAACACAGCCATTCTTAAAATTAGATTATCTAAACCTACAGTTCAATCAATTATATTAAAAACAAAGGTAATGATTTCTCGAAACTCCTTACTCCATTATTTCACTACATTTCATATCACTTATTTAGCAGCACATCACTGATGACCCCCAGAAGGGGCACCTGGCTTCCTGGTTGCTCCCCAAAGAAGGCAGATGCATCTGGCTCTTGGTTTCACTGCCCTAGAACTCCCAGAAGGCAAGGACGGGAGTGTGAGTGCCAGGGCTACCAGGAGAGCCCTGCATGCCCACTTCCCTGCAGTTTCTACACCTGGCAGGAACCGCTACCCACCCTGCCAGTCTCCTCAGCCGGCAGAGCTCAGAGCAGTCTTTAGACTTGTAAACTATACTCCAGGGTATACTTCTCTCTCTCCTCAGTCCAGAGAGAATTTTGTGGCCACAGGCTGTGACCTTGTTTATCTTCCCAGCGCCCAGGGCCGGAACGTTAGGACATCCCCTGCCCCCACTCAGGGAGTTTCCCCACCTACAGATGGGGTGATGCTGATCAGCATTTGCATGGGGCACTGCACTTTCACTTACGTCATCCCACCACAGTCTGGTCAGGGGTTTCAGAACAAAACAAAACAAAAATTCATTGCCATGGAGTCGACTCTGATTCACAGCGACCCCATGTGTGTCAGAGTAGAAATGTGCTCCATAAGGTTCTCAGTGACTGATTTTTTGAAAGTAGATCACCAGGCCTTTCTTCCGCGGTGCCTCTGGGTAGAACTGAACCCCCAAACTTTCAGTTAGCTGCCAAATCTGTTAACCGTTTGTACCACCCAGGGACTTGTGAGGGGTATGGGTAGTTTTAGGTCCACTTTAATTAGCTTCCTGCCCCACTGTGGGGTGACTGAAAGTGGGAATTGGGGAGTGACCTCTCACCTGTGGCTTTCATTGAGGCTCTGTCTCCCTCCCTCCTCACCATTCTGTTCACTGAGGGAGAAAAAGCCCACCAGTATGTTGAAGACAGGAAGGGCCAGTGGCGAGTAGGGGACTGGAGAAGGGATAGGCTGGGAGAAAGGAGGGGTGGGTGGCCGCAGTTGTCGGTTAAAGATGGCTGCCTCAGCGTGCAGTGGGAACTGAAATGGGCCTCAGGCCAGGGCTTCACATAGCCGGGGTCCTGGGAAGGGAGTGTGGTGGGCGAGCGCGGATCTGGCTGCCCGCCCGGATGAAGGGTGACCTGGGGAACGAGGCGGGCCCAGAGGCGGTGGACACTGCGCCCAGAGAGGCCCCGCGGCGCGCGTTCTCATTTTGAAATTCCCTTGCATACTTCACGAGAAAGAATAAGTCATTTTCTCCTGGCTCTGTTAGCATCCACGGCCTCATTTTAATGTTCCTAACCAGGTGACTCCTCCTCCGGGACTGCCCCAGACCAAAGGTTTGTGGGCTGGAAACACGCGTTAGTCTCATACAATAAACCAGGAGAAACCACTGCTGCCCTCCAGCGGCCACAGGTGGGATCTCACGCCCTGCCGGGGCTTCCTGTCTGTGGCAAGTATTTACTGGGGTCCCACAAGACCCCACAAGTTAACTTTCTGTGCTTTGGCTTACAGTAAAATTCCTTCATTATACTTGGGTGGGCATGTACATCCATGGCTTGGGAGTAGAAAAGAGATTGGTTTCATGGCTACAGAGCAGGGTTTCTCAACAGCAGCACTATTGACATTTGGGTCAGGATAATTCTTTGTTGTGGGGGCTTGTCCTGTGCATTGCAGGATAGTTAGCAGTATCCCTGGCCTCTACCCACTAGGTGCTAGTAGTTCTCCTCACCTCAGTTGTGACAATCAAAAATGTCACCAAACATTGTCACATATCCTCCGGGAGGCTAAATTGCCTCCCACTGAGAACCACTGATGTAGAGGAAGCTGAGGGCCAGCAGGTCCTCTGGACATGGTCACCTAACTGCATTTTTAGGCAACCAGAGAAACAGAGCCTCGGCCTTTCAGCAGGAAACAAACCTGAATTCTAGATAACTCCGAGTCAGAGAGTGAGGAGGGACAGAATCTCAGGACTGAGCCTCATCTGTTCCTCTCAGCCATGCTGAGTCCAGGTTCACGTACCGCAGGTGGATTTGGGCCAGCAGCTCCATGCACAGCGGTCCCTCGGGGGTGGGGAAGGTGCTACGGACTCAGACCACCATTTTGCCTAGTGTCTTCACAGCCACCACAGCCACTCCAGACTGCCCAGGGGGCTCTCGGGCAGCTGTTTGGCCTCTGGCGTCCGCTTCTCTGTTCATTCACCCATTCAGCATGTCCGGAGCTCCTACTGTGTGCCAGTCACTCTGCCATGCCTTGGGGATTAAAGATAAATTAAGGTCCCTGAAAATAAACAGATTATTAGACTACAGTATGATATGGGAAGGCGAGGACAGGCAGCAGGAATATTTAGGAGTTAAGTGCTTGATGGGCTCCCTGAGGCGGGTCAGCTGCCCAGACCTCGGGACCAAGGCTAGATGACCCAATAGGCAAAGTATGCACGGGCCCAATTGTGCCTTCCCACCAGTCTGCAGTGCACAATTCTCCTGTCCTACACCACGTCAAAGATGTTGTGAAACCTATGTGAAACTGCTCACCACAGATTAGTAAGTAAATACAATTAAGCCCATGCGTACCTTGCTCAATGCAAGCTGGTGCATACCGTGCTTACTGGTTAATCCGCCCCTTCTTGGGACAATGAGATGCTGATAGCGTTCGTCCTCAGCACAACAGCCTTCCACCCACCTGAGACATCTGGAGATTCCCTCTGCAGCAGGAACAAGCACACCATCTGAAAGTCCTCATCAGGGCCCAGAACGAGCTAGGGGGCCAAGGCAGGCAGAGCTGCCAGCAGGCATCTCTCAGGCTCTGGTCGGGGGCGGCAGTCGCCTCTGGGGGACTGGTGCTGAGCTCGGAGCAGGGCAGTGTTTCCAACAGGACCCCCACAGCCACAGCCTCTGGACAGGTGGGCCTGGGAAGCCTGGGAACCAAACACCCTGGGCCACGTCCCAGGCAGGGGCTCCCCCACTAGTGTTCTAAGAATCCCAAGATTCGTTTTCCCCATTGCTCAGTTTTAACGAGTGAGTCTGTTTGCTGCCTCTTTTAAATGACAGTGGGCCTCATTGGGATAATTCAGAGTAGGCTTAATGAGGGAAGGAAAACAACTGACAAGCAGGAAGCATGCCTGGGTGCCAGGAACAGTACATGGGAGGGGCTGGGGAGGCCTGCCTCAGCCTGGCTGCTCAAGCCCTTTGCTGAAGACAGTGGCCATGTGGAGACAGGCTGCATCTGATAAACTCAGCTTCTTGTGGGTGCACGCGATGTCCTCCCTAGCACCCACCTCTGTGTGGGCTCCTGCAAAGGGAGACAAAGCCTGGATAATGCACAATAGCAGAGAATCCTAACTCCAGTGACATGTGGGTTTGATATGGAGCAAGAGAGAGTCCCTCAGATCTTAAACAAGACACTTAGCTGGACCATCCATTGTTGGGGTGTTCAACTACCCTGGTTCAGCACCGAAAGACCCATGTCCCAGACCAACTGGGACAGTCGGTCACCAGCACTGCCCCATGCTCCCTGAATGAGTAACTCTTCCCACAGGGGATGAGAGTGGTCTGTAAATGAGCCAGGGGGCAGGCACTCAAAGGTTTCTGAACTGTACACACTCTGGAGCCCAAGGATGGGGGAGTTCTGTGTTTATCTGGAAAGGCTTCCAGGAAGAGACAGCTGAGTGTTGAATGCTTCCCAAGTCTCTACTGACTCCCTTTGCAAACTGTTCCCCCTTCTCAGAGCTGCGGATCTTGCTGCTGTGTGGCAGTGACCTGCTGGAGTCCTTCTGCATCCCAGGGCTCTGGAATGAGGCAGATGTGAGTAGCAAGGTTTTGGCGCCGAGGCTGGGATGGGGAAGAATGGGGAGGGTGCACTTGATTTTGGCCTCTTGTCTTGTCTTCCCTCCCTGACAGCCTTCCTCTTCCGTGTTTCCCACCTCCTGTGAGTTCCCAGGAGGACAAGCCATTCACACACAGTGAAAGAAAACTCTCACCTACGCCCAAGCTTTATCTCCTACTGCGTTTTCACACTCACTCCTCCTCATGCTTGCTCCGATAAAGCCCCTGGGATAAAAGCAATCTGAGTCACAGAATACCTTGCTCCAAGTAGTGTTTGGTGTGGGGAAAAGAAAGAAGACCCAAAAACCCTCTGCCCTTTTGAGATGTCTGTGTGTTTTGTTTTCCTTTCATTCCTTTTGAAGAGGTAGTTAATACCACCCTCGAATTCCCTCAACAAGAGAAAAGGGGTCAAAGGGGGGAACTTAATGGCAAAAGGTCAGTAGGACCCTCCTGGCTATTGACTTGAGACAGAGCGAACCAAGCCTTTAACTTATACCACTGAGAAGGGCAATCAACATCCTTTGTTGCCAGATCTGACTGTGATGGTCTTAAACTAGCTAATTCGTAGAGTCACTCACCACTGACCCACATTAAAGGTTTCTTCTGATAGCCTTTAATTCCATTAACCCTGCCGTTAATTCATTCGGCTGATAGCCTGAGCTAATGCTAGCTCCCTATCCCATAGCACCATGCAGTTGGAACCCCAGAGCATCCATCCAGATCTAGTACTTTTTTTTAATTAATTTGCTGTATGGCCTCGTGCAAATCACTCAACTCCTCTGTGCCTTGGCTTTTTGTTTTTAAATCTATAAAATCCTTGGAATGCTATCTATAATATTCTGAGGTGCTAGAGAAATATACAGCACTATCTGTGCCCCTAAGTATTTGCAATTTAGATTAGGTGGCGAGACTTATTCGTGTGAAATTTTTTCATGTACGTATGCATGCAAACCAGTCCGGGGAGATTAGTATCACCCACCTCTGATGCCAAATGTGTGGTGGATAAAACAACCCCACCCCACATGCCAGCTGTGTCCTGTGGAAATCTCAGCTTCCCTTCCCTGTTCAGTTCAGACCCCAGTTGCCCACGCAGCCCTTCTCTCTCTCATACCCAGCCACCTGGGGCTAGGTCAGCATGTACCAGCCACATGACTCCCTCAACTTCAGACAAGGTGGCCCTAAATTCAGGGTTTTCCTCTACCCTTTCAGGGTACCAGCTGCAAGCCTGGGAGTCCACATGATTCCCTCCACTTCAGACTGGCCAGCTCACCCTGCTCCTTTGGGTTTGACAATTTGCTGGAACGACTCAGAATTCACAGAGAGTATACCATACTTAAGGAGCCCTGGTGACGCAGTGGTTAAGTGCTCACCTGATAACCAAAAGGTCGGTGGTTCACACCCACAAGCCACTCCAGGAGAAAGATATGACAGTCTGTTCCTGTAAAGATGTTTGTCGTTGTTAGGTGCCGTCGATTCGGTTCCAACTCATAGCAACACTGTGTGCAGCAGAGTGAAACACTGCCCCATCCTGTGCCATCCTCACAATCTTTGTTAAGCTTGAGCCCATTGCTGCAGTCACTGCGTCAATCCATTTTGTAGAAGGTGTTCCTCTTTTTCACTGACCTTCTACTTTACCGAGCATGATGTCCTTCTCCAGGGACTGGTCCCTCCTGATAACATGTCCAAAGTACACAAGACAAAGTCTCTCCACCCTTGCTTCTAAGGAGCATTCTGGCTGTACTTCTTCCAAGACAGATTTGTTTGTTCTTCTGGAAGTCCATGGTATATTCAATATCCTTCGCCCACACCATAATTCAAAGGCATCAATTCTTCTTTGGTCTTATTTGTTGTCCAGCTTTTGCATGCAATTGAGGTGATTGAAAATACCATGGCTTGGGTCAGGCGCACCTTAGTCCTCAAGGTGACGACATCTTTGCTTTTTAACACTTCAAAGAGGTCTTTTGCAGTAGGTTTGCCCAGTGCAATATGTCATTTGATTTATTGACTGCTGCTTCCGTTGGCATTGATCGTGAATCCAAGTAAAATGAAATCCTTGACAACTTCAGTATTTTCTCTGTTTATCATGATATTGCTTATTGGTCCAGCTTAAAGAAAAATCCATGAAGATTACAGCAGTGGAAACCCTGTGGGGCAGTTCTACTCTTGTCCTATAGGGTTGCTATGAGTTGAATCGACTCAACAGCAATGGGTTTGGTTTGGTTTCATACCATACTTAGGAGCCCTGGTGGTGCGGTGGTTAAAGTGCTCAGATGCCAACCAAAAGGTCGGCCGTTTGAACCTACCAGCTGCTCTGATGTGGCAATCTACTTCTGTAAAGATTACCGCCTTGGAAACCCTGTGGGGCAGTTCTACTCTGTCCTGGTTTGCTATGAGTTGGAATTGACTAGACGGCAATGGGTGTACCATCTTACTGTATTTTAGGCAAATAACATGTACCTTCTATGTTTGTTTGCCAGCGGAACCCTCCCACCACTTTTTGAGTAAGCACACTATGCTATTTTTTAAACAACAAAATATAAAATAAAATTGGCATAGCAGCACTTATGAAAATACCTTGTTGGGGGGGGGAGGTTGGCAAACAAACTTAGAAGGTGTGCGTTATTTGTGTAAAACATGGTACTACAGCTTTGTTATAACAAAAAAGGATACAAATGAAGGTTTCGGTGGGGTCTCAGTGTGGAGTTTCCCTGTCCCAAAGAGGGACACACTACCCTCTGTCATGTATGGTCACCAGCCTGGAAGCTCCATCTGAGCCTCAGACTTTGAGGCTCTTATCGGCTTCACCACATGGCCGTAACAGATTACATCATGCCTTGTGAAACTTAGTCAGCACCGGGTCCCTAGGTGGCCCCTCTTGGGCTAGTCAGCCCTTGTTTATTAGCTTCAGGTGTTGGGTTGGAACTGCTTGAAAGACCTGAGAACAAAAGGCCAGATTGCTTTCTGCAAGGTGGTTTCCACACCTCGTAGTATGTCTCTGGAGTGAGAGAGAGACAGACCAACTATGAGTAAGAACGCGACCGCCAAACTTCAGTTCTACTCAACACAGCTTGTGACAAACTTTATTTTGAGCTTTGGTTTTCTCCATCTTTAAAATGTGAATAATAATAATAATACCTTCTTCATAGGATTTGGGGAGAATTAAATGAGATTGCCCATGTAAAGTGCCTAGCACAGTGCCTGGTACACAGTTAACATGCAACAAATGCTAATAAGTGAATTTACCTAAATGGACATACAGATGTACACAGATATTCAAGGTGAAGGTCATGAGTGCTAACATGCTGGGAGATAATCAAGAGCAGAGGGAGAGTTTTAGGGAAGCAAATTACACTGCCTAGTCCTTTCATCTCCACCCAGAACAAATTTCCTGCAGGTGAAACTCTAGACCTCCTTTCAGTTCTGGATTAAGTGGCTTAAGTAGCTTTTACTTTCCTCTCTGCTTCACAAGGTGCTGCGAACGTAAAAAGTGATGCAGGCAAAGTACTATACAAGATCTCAGCAAACTCCTTCAAGAAGCCAGGCAAATCCTGTTGATTGCCTGGGCCCCGTCCCCTGTGGAGACTGGGCAGTTAGGGTGGGATTTAGAGGGATGAAGTTAGCAGCTGGAGCAGCAGCCTGAAGTGCCCCAAGGAGCAGGGAATCCTGGGGGTCTGTTTGCTACCTGTGTGAGGGCCCTCCTCTTGAGGGTTTTCTGGGCCTGAAACTTACATAATTTGGAGTCCTCCCAACAAGGCTAATTCTGCTCTGTTTCTCCCTGTAGATTGCTGACTGCAGTTCCTCTAACTTCCCTCCAAAATGGCAGCTCTTGATATCAGTGTTTGAGGACCAGAGAAAAGCACCCTAGATCTCTCATCTTCTGGGTAGTTAATGACATCTAGGGAATATGATGCCTCGGCTAGAACAGAAAAGTTGGGAAACCAATAGCCGTGGATTTACCAGGAATGTAACCATGGAGGTGGAGTAAAACCCTGGCCCATTGATCCATGCTCTCCCTTGAGCAGTCCCAGTCCTGACTGACTCTCTTTCCCTTTTGCATTCCTGAGGGGATCACAGAATTTCAGTCCCTTGCATGTGGTCATGGGAAAAGGAGGGGAGTACTCTCTTCCCATGGCCAAACCCATTGCCGTCGAGTCTATAGGACAGAGTAGAATTGCCCCAAAGGGTTTCCAAGGCTGTAAATCTTTATAGAAGCAGACTGCCACGTCTTTTTCCTGCCGAGCAGCTGGTAGGTTCAAACCACAGACCTTTTGGTTAGCAGCTGAGCACTTAAGCACTGTGCCACTAGGGCTTCTTGGGACTCTCTTACCACCCTGATATTCCCCAGTCTGAGATGGTTGACTTAGGAGAATCCTCTGGAAATCAGAGATGGATGAGACAATGAACCGACAGTAAGGTAGGGTGATGGACTCATTCCTGTTTGCCTGGGACTTTTGTGGGTTCTAAAACTGAAAGTCCCACATCCTGGGAACTCTGTCAGTCCTGGCCAAACAAGGATGATTGGTCACCCTTGGGACCCAGGGCACCCAGCCTGGCTGCTCTACAAGTACAGAACATGACAGTTCCAGGCCAGCAGGGACCCTGCATCGATCCAGTCCACTGCAGAGGCAACTGGGGAATTTGGGTGAAGCAGACCCTCAAAGCTCACTCCAGATGGTTTTCTAGAACCTAGAGCAGCTCTGCCTCCCCACTTCTACTCAACCAATTGCTCGGTCCCCTGACTCAACCCACAACATATCTGAGGGGTTCTTAGAATCATTGCTTTTGAGGTAGAGAGGCAAACAAATCAAGAAGCTATTTCCTTACATAAAAAGTATGAATCTCAGCCCACAACAGAGGTATACCAGAAATATCACATTTAATTTATTTAAATCAAATTAAAATTCGAAGTCAAACCTGTATCCTACAGGGATGGTGGGAAGTCTAATCTGTCATTACTGATTCCCAGAACCTGAGAGGCTCCTATGTGTCCTGGAAATGAGGACAAGCCTTCAGTCTCAGTTTGTCAGAGTCGCCACAGACATCTTCCCTTGTTGTGGTCCCTTGAAGTCAGTGGTGCTCTGCCTCCATGCCCGCCTGGGGCCTGGGAATCCTGGCTGAGACTTGGAAGCCCAGTGCTGATCCTCACCCACCTATGACCACCAGGCCTTGTTCTCCTCTGAGGCCTTGCCCCTAGGGGGTTGTCCCAGAGGAAGGAAGGGGTGGGCTCCACAGATCTCCAGCCTCTTCGGCATAAAAGTGTATATGAGAGAGGGAGAGGGAGAAAGAGAAGAAGAAGGTGGGGATGGGGGGAGCGAGTAGCAGAACCTCATCTTCCTTCTTTCTCTTCTCTCTCCTCTCCCCTCCCCAGACATCAGACAATATTTTTTCCATGAATTTAACCCCATTGACTTCAAACACCTTTTTCCTACCTTGCAAAATTCACCAAAGATAAGGGTCTAGTTCTTTGCTAGAAATAGGGCTGGGAGTAGACAAGCAAAGGGGATGTAAGGAACACATACTAGTTAGGTACTCAGTGATTAGCCCACTGTCCTTGTTTAGGGAAGGTTGGATCTCAGTGTCTGGAAATGGAAGGTCTTTCAAGACGGGGCATAGGGTGAGCCCTGCTTATTCTACTAGGAAGTTCTACCATCTGGGGTTTGCCTAGAAGTGGCGCATATTAGGGATTTCAGTTCCTAACCTTGAGACTACCAAGGATGAAGTATGTGAGACCCCCCTTCTGTCCCAGGTTTTATCCATTCACTTATTCATCCCTTTAACAGACATATTTCTCTTTATTACCTGGTGCCCTAAGTGACTCATGTTGACCACAGACATCTGCTCAGAGATAGTGAGCCCAGAGCCCTGAAGCTGCCAGTACTGAGGACAGAAGGGTGATACGGAGCAAGGCTTCTTCTTGGAAAAATCCTAGGGCCTGGCTCCTCGTCCTAGTCTTCCATGTCTTCTCCAGAATCTTCAGAAACAAGGCCGGAGAGAAGCCACTAGTCCAAACTCGTTTGGGGAGAAGTAGGGGCCTCTCCACCCTTCTGTAACAAAAGGACAAAAGGGGCTGTGGAGCAGCCTTCCCTCCACCGAGGCTGGGAAAAAGCTGAGGTATCTGTTCTACAGCAGGACTGCCAAGGCCTCTCCAGCACAGTCACAAACATGCCACTGAGTCAGTCCTCCTCTTTCTTTTCCCTTGGATTCCTGAACTGACTCCTTCCATGAAGAAATCTAATTACACAACAGAAGGGCCAACCTCCCACCCCCACCCCAAACGCATCCCTGTGGCATTTCCCACTGGGCACAAAGTCCCATTAGCACACAGCAAAATCTAACCTTCTTTGACCGATGACACACCCTTTCCCCTTACATTCCTTGGGGGAAAATTCCATACATATTCATCGAGTTTCTCTCAATTAGAACACAAAAGGGCTGCTTGTGTGCCCTGTCAGTTGGCATTTCCATTCTTGATTCCTGAAGGAACCAAGATCCAAGCTCCTGGACCAGCCTGGGAGATCAGGCCCAGGCCCCTACCCTACCCCCATTCCCAGATTCTTTATTAGAAAACCAGTCTTCTCCAACAGACTGTGTCCTTTGCTTCTCTGCATCCTGACACCAGCACCAATGCAGGTCTCCAGGCATGGACCAGGAACTGTAGAAAATCAAGGCCAAAGGCTACAGGGTCAGCTGTGGACAGATTTGTGAAGCAGGAAACGTTTATACTCCCTCCCCTTCCCCAAACAAAACCAATGTCTTGGGATCTTATGCTGCCGGCTGCTTTGTCCCTCATATTATAATGGAAGGCAATCTGGCAGATTAATTCTGATTCAAGTATCTGCTCCTTCAATCACTCTTTCAACAAATACTTATGGAATACCCAGTGTGAACATAGCATGTCTTTGTCCGTGAGGCACTTGCAGTGTAAAAATACCTTATTTTTTATTATATTATTTCTTTATATTATATGAAATAAAATATCTAAAAAAGAGTACCTGAACCTAGTAAGCACTCAATAAATGTTGGCTGCTGTTCATTCATTTTATTTAAAAATGTTGATTGGGTACCTACCGTGTGCCAGGCACAGTTCTAGGCACCAAAGAAACAGAGAAAACAAATTAGACCCTGACCTGGTGTACCCTGTACATTCTAGTGGGGGAGACAAAATACACACTTTCATAGTTTCTCATGGATTATCTCATTTAACCCCTCTAACAATCCTGTGAAGTGGAATCTCTATTCCCATTTCATAAGATATGGAAACTGGGGCTTAAAGAGATTGTGACTTGACCGAGACATTTTAGCTATTGAATGGCAGAGTAAGACTTCACTGAAGTCTTTGGATTCCTAATCCAGATAAGACAGACATGTGAGAATAATTCTATACTTCATAGCGGGCCACAGAAGAGGAGGTGGCACTTGAGCCAGGCTTTGAATGATGGGCAGGATTGGGTTAAGTGGGTAGAAAGAGAAGAGTGTTCTAGGTAGAGTTGTTGTTATTCGTTGCCTCTATTAGTTGACTCTGACTTATGGCGACGCCTTGTACGATAGAATGAAACATTGCTTGGTCCTGCGCCATCTTCACAATCTTTGGTATGCTCAAGTCCATTGTTGTGGCCACTGTGTATTTTGAGTGCCTTCCAACCTAGGGGGTTCATCTTCCAACATTATTTATTGGAGATTCTCTTGTGATCCATAGGGTTTTCATTGGCTAATTTTTGTAGATCTCCAGGCCTTTCTTCCCAGTCTTTTTCAGTTTGGAAGTTCCTGAAACCTGTCCATCATGGGTGACTCTGCTGGCATTTGAAATACTGAGAGCATAGCTTCCAGCATCATAGCAACACACAGGCCACCACGGTGAGACAAACTGACAGACAGGTGGTGGTCTAGGGAGGAAGGGGGTGGTAAAAGATCTAGTGGTGAGAATAAGACCTTTTGGGGAGATGGTTCCACCTGGTTGAATCTTGGTCTTTATCTGGGAAGATAGCTGCTTTTGAGCAAACAGGCAAAATCATTAAGTTTAACGATTAAACACATTAGCTGCGCTCAAAGGGTATTTGCATTTTAAATGAGCAAGAGTCAATATTTAACCCAAAGGAATGAATCTCTAAAGGTGGAACATTAGGCACCGGAAATGGGCCGTTGAGGGAATTTTTTTTTCCTTTTTCTTTTTGCACTTCTCAAATCACAACATGGCTGTGACTGGCTGTATCCAACATTTTTCTGAACCAGCCAGCCATGGACTAACTGCCTCCTACCTCTACCAGCTATAGGGAAACAACCAAAGAAAATAAACAGAGGAAGAGCCTGGGGCAGTAGCCCTCCAGGAGAAATCCCAGGGCCCCAGCACAAATGTAACAAAGACAAACATTTGGTTATTCAGGCTCAGATGGTTTTTATCAGACAGTCCAGCTCCAGCCCGGAAGGCTGATGGACAAGTCCACCCCAGGGATTAGGCCCCTGCACTGATAAGACTGATGCCGAATTTACAGGCTCAGCGAAGGAGGCTCAGCTACTGCCACGGGGGACTCTGGTTCTCGTGTGAAAGGTGCTGTTGTGGTTGATTTTCCGGCTTTTAACTTGGGTCTGGAATCCCCTGCCTTCCCACACCCCCTCAGCATTGGGAATGGGAGTGGGGATGACTTCCTTTGGGAAGCCCCTCTAAGCACCCTGCTTTTACTCATATTAAGAGAACTGTCCAGGAAATGCATTCCCACCTTCCCGATTCTGACCACTCTGGCCTCCGCCCACCTTCCCTTCAGAGAGAGGCAGCGGGCAGAACAGGGGCTGAGGATTCATCGTTGAAATGGGTGGAGCATATTTCAGAAGCCCCTCACATGCTGCTATGCTCTCTCCTTGAATCTTTTTCATCCCACCCAGAAGTAGACAAAATTATATACTCTAGGGGGAGACATAGAGTAATGAAATGAGCACTTAGCCCGTGGTAAGCCTGGAGGAAAAAATAAGAATATATTTTCAAATCAAAACATTTTCAAACCAATAAATTTTCAAGTCGCTCAAATATGAGTCCTAAAAATAGATCTAGAAGCAGTGTGAGGTGGAAAGAGCATTTAAGTCAGACCAGAGTGGGTTCAAATTCACTTACTAGCTGTGCAGCTTGGGTGAGTTATTAAATCTCACTGAGTCTCGGTTTCCTCATCTATGAAATGAGAACTGAGACACATGTCTCATAAGATAGCTGGTGTAAGGATGAAATATGATAATAAGTAAAGCTCCTAGTACTGTGCCTGGCACACAGTGGATCCCTTAATAAATGTCTCTTCCCCTCCTTACTGACTGCCCCATGTTCATCCTGGACTGTCTTCACTTGAGGTAGACACACTTGGGACCTGAGTCACTGATGAACTGTACCTGGAGAAGAGAGCACTGTCGGAAGGAGAAGGTCAGGATTCTGAAGCCTGACCTCAGAATGAGCCAACAGAATATCTTACCAGTTAGGCTTGCCAGGGTAAGGCAACGTAAACCACATCCTGCTGCTAATTAAATAAAGCCCTTTGCTTGAAACACTCTGTTGTTGCTGGATACCATTAAATCGATTCCAACTCTGATGGCTTTTTATTGCAATTAGAATGAAACCTCATCCTTATCATGATCAGGTCCTTGCTTACTTTCCTGCCTTTCTGCACTCGAGCCCTACCAGGCTTCTTTACTTGAACACATTTTTCCCACCTCAGGACCTTTGCACTAACTGTGGCCTCGCTGGGAATACTCTTACTCCAGATATCCCTATGTCAGGTCTCTTCTTGTCATTTAGGTTTCAGCTTAAAAGCCGTTTTGTTTTGTATTCAGTGCAGCACTTAGCTCTATCTGCTATTTTCTGATTTATGTATTTATTTATTTATAAACTCTCTCTCCCCACTAGAAGGTAAGTTTTGCGAGTACAGGATATGTAATACATTAATTCTAAATAGGCTTCTGATTCCCAATCATTGCTATTGGGTTAATGGTGTATCAGCCATTTTTTATGGCTTTGGACCTCAGAGGTGAAGTGTTATTCCAGTTCCAATACATTTAGTGTCACGGTGAGTCCCTTTTGAAAAAATGCGTGAAGCTCAGCAGACCAGAGTTGGAGACTCATTGTTGTGGAAGCTGAGCATTCTGTTAGGTGATGCTTTCTGGTTGTGATAGTTTTATAAACTTCTGCTGTTTTTTCCTCTATTTCTGTGAGATAAGGCTTGCAAGCATAATTATGGCTTTCCTGTGTGATAGTTAGGGAGCCCTGATGGGCTTGTTTTGGTTTTTCTGTGTCATATTTGGAAAATTAGAGGTTCCCCATGTAACCTAATGGAAAGGCATCCGCAATAAATTATCTATATAGCTTTCACTGGTGTATTCTCTTATCGCAGATCAGTGGCGCCAGAGTGCTACTCGCCTTATTGGTGGCTTGTATTACCAGACCGTATTTCTCAAAATCCATATTACCAACCAAAAATTTAAGCACACTCAATTAGTAAGCATGCATTCCAGTACTGAAACCACATGCTATCCAAAAAAAAAATGAAGGAGAAAAATGTAGTCACGAAAGCAAAATGTTACCGTAAACAACTAGTATACTTAAAGTAGAAAATATAGAATATGCTTTAATATATTCTAAATATAGACTATATATAGAATCCAAAATAGAAAAGTACGTAGTTTTGGTGAGTTTGGGCAAGAAGATGATGCTGACTGGGGCCGACTGCCCTATTGAATTCCTTGCTTAACTTATTTGCCAACATCAGAACAATGCTGGTTTGCCACATACACTCAGTAAAAATTTGTTGAATAAACGAATGGAAAGGTACCTCTAACTAGACCAGACGAGTTCAATCCATAAGATACTTAGCCTCCACCATGAGATGTGACCCAAACTTTTGCCAGTTACCCATAAGACTTTAGCTGCCAGAAGACATCAACCACCCAATAGCAATTTCTGCTTCTCCTTCACAGCACTAGATATAACTGAAAATAATCATTTGTTTAATGTCTCCCCACTAGATAGTGAGCTTTCCAAGAGATGAAGCCAGATCTGTCTTGCTCACCCCGGTGTTCCTGGTGCTAGGAAAGAGCTGGCTATGGTAGCAGACACCCACCCACAGCATCGCTGAAACCCAGCAGGGCAGGTTTTAAAATTCAGCCTCCTGAGGGGATGATGACAACTCCACATTCCTTCCAAGAGGTTTGCCACCTAGGTCATGGGTATTCTGTCTCCCAAGGCCAAGTTGCTTCCTGCCTCAACATGTCTCATATCCTTCGCTGAGATTCCCCACATTTGGGGAAGCAGAATCCACCTCCTTCAACTTCCTCTTCCCATCCCCACCCCTGCGTCCCCTGGGGAGCCTTTGACTAGAAGACGAAAAGTTTTGATCAAAGCCCTGCCTGTGAACAGGAAGTTGAGCAGGATGAATGTCACAGACCTCCACCTCTGAGACATAACACAGCTCAGAGCCAAACTGAGAGGGCCACAGTGTGCTGCAGCGGGAGAAGAGGGTACCCTGCCCCTGCCCACTGGGACCAGCATTGTGAGGTCCCATTGGCCACTACCAGGAAAGGACCTTGCTATTCAGGACAGTTCTGCTGCATTGTCCACCCACTCCCCCCAGGGCAAGCCCACAGAGGACTCTACATGAAGACACTGGAGGTTCTGGAGCCCTAATGCAGGAGGGCCTGGGTAGTGCCAACGGTTAAGTACTCGACTACTGGCTGAAAGGTTTTTGGTTCAAACCCACCCCAGAGGCGCCTCAGGAGATAGGCTTGGCAATCTACTTCCGAAAGGTCACAACCTTGAAAACCCTATAGAGCAGCTCTACTCTGCACACAGGGGGTCACCGTGAGTGAGAATCAACGCGATGGTGACTACAACAACAATGCTGGCGCACGAGCTCAGTCGCAGGGGCCTGGGAACGCCCCTGGCAGGGTCTGTGGATAGGGAGGGCCTGAGCAGCCCTCTGTTTCCTGCCATCAGATGTCTTCCCTATCCCACCCCCACACCCCAGGGCACAGCTATGAGGTCCTCATTCTGCTGGAATCCCCAGAGGCGCTGCGGTGCTTGCTGGCTCAACCCAGGCCAAGCCAGAGTGTCAGCAGTTTAGCCAACAGCCTATGTGATTTAAAGCAACAATTTCCCGAACACGGGTGCACGTTAAAAGCGTTAAAGAGCCCTTCTTTCAGCGAGAGGCTCCAGCCCAACCCAGACCTGCCTCACCAAAGTCCCTAGGGTGAGGGCTGGGGGACTGTATTTTATTTTAAAGCTCCCCAAGGAGATTCTTTTGATCAGTCAGATCATGTCAGGGAACCTGCAAAAGTGAGGTCACCCCTGCTTGTCATAGGGACTTGAAAGTCTATAAAGTCACTTCCTTGGGTCTCCCAGAGCCGCCAATGATAGGATGAGCTTCCCTCGATATCCTGAGACAGCGAGGGTTTATCAGCTAACTCCTGCATAACAACTGCCCAGAGAAGACTGCAGGCAGTCACTCATCTGACTGCATCTATTCAGTACCTGGGGCGTGCTAGGTCCTTTTCAATTGGGGCACAGCGATGAACTAAGCACAGAAAAATTCCTGTCCTCAAATGCATAGAGATCAACTTTAATAAAATGTGTGGTTACCAGGGTTGAAGGAGCCCTGGTGGTGCAATGATTAAGCACTCGGCTGCTAACTGAAAGGTTGGCAGTTTGAACCCACCCGAGCCTCTCTGGAGAAAGACCTGGCGTTATGCTCCCGTAAAGATTACAGTCTAGGAAACCCAATGGGGCAATTCTACTCTATCGCATGGGTTGCTGTGAGTTAAAAATCAACTCAACGGCACCTAACAACAATAACAGTAGGTGGAGATAGTGCTAAGGAGGACCATGAAACACAAAAGGGAGTAAGGACTAGGAGGCTTTAGGGAGTGTGTGGGTCCATGTGGACAGGGATGCAAGTTTCAATAGGGTGGCCAGGGAAGGTGTCACTGAGAAGGTAATATTTAAATGAAGATGTTTGAGCCAAGGAGCGACATAATTTGTCTTATATTTTAGCATGACTTGTCTGGCTGTTGGGAATAGACTGAAAAGGACAAGAGAAAAACAGGGAGACCAGAGCAATCCAAGTACGAGACGATGGAGGTGAATTTGCTTCTTGTTGCTTGTTACTATACACTTGGTGGCTTAAAACAATGCAAACTTTTTCTCTTCCAGTTCTGAAAGTCAGAAGTCCCAAAGGGTTTCACCGGGCCAAAACCAAGGTACCTCACTCCCTCAGGAGGGTCTAAGGGAAAATCTGTTTCCTTGCCTTTTCTACTTTCTAGAGCTGCATTTCTTGGCTCATGGCCCCTTCCTCCCTCTTCAAGGCCAGCAGTGTGGCATCTTCAAATCTCTCTCATCTCCGCCTTCACATTGCCTTTCTCTTCTGTGCCTAGTCTCCCTCTGACTCCCTCTTACAAGGACACTTATGATTGCATTTAGGGCCCACCCTGATATTCCAGGATAATCTCACGATCCTTAATTTACTCACATCTACACAATCTCTTTTGCCATGTAAAGTAACACTCAGGTTCCAAGGAATAAAAAAACAAAAAACCAAGCTCGTTGCTGTCAAGTCGATTCCAACTCTTAGTGACCCTATAGGACAGAGTAGAACTGCCCCGTAGGGTTTCTAAGGAGCACCTGGTAGATTCGAACTGCCGACCTCTTGGTTAGTAGCCGTAGCTCTTTACCACTACGCCACCAGGGTCTCCAGGTTCCAGGGGTTAGGACCTGGATATCTTTGGAGCCATAATTCAGTCGACCACAGGAGGCTTGGATCAACATAGAAGTGATGGAAATGGTGAGAAATGAGTAGATCCTTGGATTTGCTTCGAAGATAGAGTCAATAAGATTATCTGACGTGGGATATGAGAGGAAGAGAGGAATCAAGGAAAATGCCAAGGCTTTTGGCCCGAGTGATTGCAAGAAGAGAGTTTCCACTGACTGAAGTAGAAACGACTGCAGGAGAAACCATTTTTGTTGTTTTGCTTTATTTATCTGTTTTTGTTACAGGGCTCAAGGACTCAGTTTTGGGAATGTTAAGTTTGAGATGCCCTGTCCAAGTAGGGATGTTGAGAAGGCAGCTGGACATAAGAGTCTGAAGTTCAGAAGAGATGTCCATGCTGGAGATATTAATTTGGGAGCCTTCAGTATGTCCTTAAAGCTTTGAAGTTGGATAAAATCATTAAAGGTGTCAATGTAGATAGAGAAGAAAAGAGATCCAAGGGCTGAGGACTGGGCCACTCCAACATTTTGAGTTCAGGGAGATGAGAAGGAACCAGCAGAAGGAAACCAAAAAAGAGCAGTCAGAGAGGTATGAGGACAACCAGGGAGAGGATGGTGTCCTGGAGGCAGGGAATGAAGGTGGGAGTGGGAAGGGCAGGTAAGCCATGGGAAGAGATGGGCAAGATAAGAATTATCTTAGGTGAAGGGAAGAACAGCACACACTACAGGGGAAGTTAGCATAACTGGACTAAACCAGAGGTAAGAAGTTTCCTGAATACAGTCAAACACTTTGAGGGACAGAGTAGCAGGGGTAGGGGTCTGGGGAACATGCTTTCAGGGGACATCTGGTCAATTGGCATAACTAACCTTATTAAGAAAATGTTCTGCATCCTACTTTGGTGAGTGGCGTCTGGGGTCTTAAAAGCTTGCAAGCCGCCATCTAAGATGCATCAGTTGGTCCCAACCACCTGGAGTAAAGGAGAATGAAGAACACCAAAGACACAAGGAAAGTATTAGCCCAAGAGACAGGAAGGGCCACATAAACCAGAGACTTCATCAGCCTGAGACCAGAAGAACTAGATGGTGGCCGGCTACCACCAATGACCTCCCTGACAGGGAACACAACAGAGAGTCCTGGATGGAGCAGGAAAAAGGTGAGGTGCAGAACTCAAATTCTAGTAAGAAGACCAGACTTAATGGTCTGACTGAGGCTGGAGGAATCCCGAAAAGCATGGCCCCTGGATTCTCTATTAGCCCAGAACTGAAACAATTTCCGAGGCCAACTCTTCAGACAGGGATTAGACTGGGCTGTGGGACATAAAGTTATACTCGTGAGGAGTGTGCCTCTTAGCTCAAGTAGATACAAGAGACTAAACGGGCAGCTTCTGTCCGGAGGTGAGATGGGAAGGCAGAAAGGGTTAGGAGCTGGTTGAATGGCCATGGGGAATCAGGTGTGGAAAGGCGGAGTGTGCTGTCACAGTATGGGGAGAGCAATTAGGGTCACATAACAATGTAGTGTAAATTTTAGTATGGGAAAAAAAAAAAGAGATGGGCACGCTTCCCCTCCCTCTCTACACAGACACATACACACACAGACACAGACACACACACACACACACACACCCTTCAACATGAAAAATCACACCCATGCCCTAGTGTCTGACCACAGGAGTAGGGGGAGTCTGAAGTCTCTGGCCTGATTCCTGCAGAGATGCTGCTTGGATGAGCTAAAGCTGTGTCTCGTCTTGTGGCCCTGTCTCCCGCGCCCCATCTGGGATTGCCAGGGGGCAAGACTGTCACCTGTTTCTGGAAAAGGAAAACATCTCAGGCAGTAAGATCCCCATCTGCTTGCCACCCACTGAGCAGCCTGGCACTCTTATTGATTGGGTGCTCAGATCATTAGGTCCTAAGTGGAAAGCAGCAATTGCACTAATATCACCCGCAGGACAGTTCTCCCATGAGGTGGCTGCCATTCTGAGTCGTTATTTCCATGCTTTAAACAAGGATGCACACTTTAAATAGCCCTATTGTTTCACACATCATATGAAACATCCAGCAAGTTCTCAGAATCAAACTGAAGGCAGATCCTACATCATGCTATCTGTATCAGATAATCTTGAAATATCTACACGGTCATGCAGTTTGGGAATCTCCACATATACCAGCTTGGATGTATTCTGTCTTGCCTTCCTTTCGCCTTTTCCTTCTCTCTCTTTCTCTGCCCTACCAATTTCCCTGGAGTTTTAATTCAGAACTTAAACACCACTGGTTCTCAAGCTTGTCTGTATATTGGAATCACCTGGGGAGTTTAAAAAAAAAACAGTGATACCTCAATCCCGTTCCCAGAGATTCTGATTTAATTGGTCTTGAGTGTAAGCCAGGCTTTGAGAGTTTTAAAGGCTCCTCGGGTGATTCTAATGTGTAGCCAAGTTTGAGAACCAGTGCTTTAGATTACCTTCTGAATGATGAACCCCAATGCAATATTATAAAAGTGATCGCAGGAGGAGCTAGATCTACCAACTCCCTGTCCCACCTCCCTGGACATTCCTTACTCATAGGACACAAGACTTGGTGCCAGCTTTCCCAGTCTGAACACCACTGATAGATAGATTCAGCAGGTTGCAGAATGCTTTGTGTCTTTCCAAATTGCATGATCCAGTGAGGGCTAGGATTCTACATCCAGCGTTTAACTCCTCTGCACAACTTTCCTCCCTTCCTTGCAGCCAAGTTTTTATTTCAGCATCATCAGAGTCCCAGTTGCAACTCTAGCTCTAGTTGTACGCAAATGGGAAAAGGAGGGTAAAGGTGGATGGAAATGCTTGAGGGTATGCACACACACCACCACCACCACCACCAAAGAAGCAGACTTAGAAGTGGAATTCTGCTGGTACAGAAATCCTCTAGTAGAGAAGCAGAGGCCACAGTGGTCCATAATGTCTGTTTCTGTCTTACTTATTTGGAGAATTATGGGGAACAATCTGGGTTCCTTGCCCCAAAGACATGTTTTCCTCAATGAGCTGCACTGCTTAGAATAACCTGCCTCCTCTTCTCCTCGCCCCACCTGGGATTCATAGTTGGCAAGACCTAAATAGTAATAAGCCCAGGCAAGATCCAAGTCATATTAAATGCCGTAACTTTCAGGCCCTTTGAAAAATAAAAATTGGCACAAGCTTTCCAGAGAGCAACTTGGTAATATGTCTTAAGAGCTTGAAATATGCTCAGTTCATAGTCTTTGATCCAGTTATTTTACTACCTATCTGTCTTAGTCATCTAGTGCTGCCATAACAGAAATACCACAAGTGGATGTTTTTAACGAAGAGAAATTTATTTCCTCACAGTCAAAGTAGGCTAAAAGTCCAAATTCAGGGTGTCAGCTCCGGGGGAAGGCTTTTTCTCTCTGTTGGCCTTCTTCTCTTCGGTGTTCTCCTGGATTAGGAGCTTCTCTGCACAGGGACCCCGGCCCAAAGGATGCGCTCTGCTCCAGGCACTGCTTTCTTGATGGTATGAGGTCCCCCTGTCTCATTGCTCAGTTCTGTCTTTTATATCTCAAGACATTGCCTCAGGACACAATCCAGTCTTGTAGATCAGATCCTGCCTTACTAACACAACTGCCACCCATCCTCCCTCATTAACATCATAGAGGCAGGTTTACAACATATAGGAAAATCACACTGTACCAGGAATCATGGCCTAGCCAAATTGATACACACATTTTTTGGGGACGTAATTCAAACCATGACACTATCCTAAGGAAGTAATCAGAGATGTGATAAAAGATTTATCTATAAAGATCATTGTCAAAGTTTTATTTATAATTGCAAAAAATCAGAAGTAACTGTATAAGATCCATAATACAGAATTGGGTTACTGTATCATGATATATCACTGTACAGTAAAACAATAAATTGTACAGATTGTTAAAAACTATATTTTAAAATAATTTTGAATGGTATGAGGAAATGCTCACAATATAATGCTAAGTGAAAGAATAAGCAGGAAAAACTACTAATTTGGCAGTTTAATCCAATTGTGGGCATATACACCTATTTGCATAGGGGAAACCACTGGACAGAAATACACTAAAATGTTAACATTTAGATTGTGTGGTTGTGATTGATTTCTGTTTCTTCCCCCTGGACTTTCCAAGCTTGTATTGCTTCTATAATCAGAAAAAAAAAAAAAAAGCTTCAGTTCTCAGTATGGCGCCAGCTTCTATCAGAGGCTGACCTCAGAAGTGACCCCAATAGTAACAACCGTATCATTCACTGCTGTGCACACAGCAATGCATTCCAAACATGTCCACGCTCTTTGTTGCCCTTGAGTCCCACAGCAGTTTCTACACAGTGACGTAGAGGGGCATTTCGGTCCCTCTTATGAGAGGGCTGAGGGTTGAGCTGTGCTTGCTGGGCAACAGGATCTGTTTCACCCAGGAGGGTGTCTACCAAGTAAGGACTATATGTCATTCACGTTATTCCACAGCATTATGAACTCAACAGGAGCCTCAGGAATTGGAGGAAACTTGCCCAGACATGTGAGGGCATTTTTATTCACTCAGTCTTCGTTGTTAGCTGCCATGGAGTCGATTCCGAATCGTGTTGATCCCATGCACAATAGGATAGGACCATGGTGAGCCATAGGGTCTTCATTGGCTGATTTTTGGGAAGTAGTTCTCCGGGCCTTTCTTCCTAGTCATCTGTTCAGCATGATAACAACACACAAGCCTCCATGACAGACAGGTGGTGACTGCACTTGAAGTGCATTGGCTGGAAATTGAACCTGAGTCTCTGGCATGGAAGGTGAGAATTCTGCCACTGAACCACCACTACCTCCTCATTCAGTCTAGAGGTATTTTATTAAGTGTCTTCTTGTGTGCCAGGCAAAGTTTCCACTCGTTCAAGTAACACTGGAGCCAGAGTTGTTACACGAAGGAGCTGACTGATGGGGCTGGCTGGAGAAGCCAAGTTTGGAGCTAAAGCTTGAGGTTCTACATGGAAGATAGCTCCACCCTGCTAAGTAGTCAATTGACAGGGTTTTGGGGTCATGGTCTCACTAAAGGGCTCTCTCTCTCTTTCAATCTCTCCTCCCCCCTCCCTTCTCTCTCTGTTTCTTTAGATGGAAGTGATTGTTGGGGACTTTGGAATCGTGGTGGTGCCCCGGGATGCAGCCGACACAGACCGAATCATGAACCATTCCTCAATACTCCGCAAATATAAAGTGAGTCCTCCATCTCCCTGCTGGGATAGCTCTGTGATGTGGCCCTTCTCTAAGAGGCCTGGGAGGCTGGAGAAGCAAGGGAGCAAAGGGAGGTTAGTGTGAGGGGCTGGCAACCACTCTTCTCTGCTCTATCCCCAGAACAACATCATGGTGGTGAAGGATGACATCAACCATCCCATGTCTGTTGTCAGTTCAACCAAAAGCAGGTACGTTTAACTAATGGCCAGTGAGACCTTGGCCAAACAGGCCTACAAGTTTCCATACAACTCTCCTAAGTCAAGGCTAGCCTTTGGATTCAGGACAATACCTGCTGCTCCAGTGTTCAGCTTCCTGTTTGGATCTCATTTATTTATCCCCAATCATTTATTTTTAAAAGAGGATAGCCCATTATCTATTCTGAGATGGTTTGAGGGGGAAAGAGGATTTTTAAGTTTTGGATTCTTTAGTTTGAGGTGTTTAGTAAGGGTACAGGCTAAGCTTCCATAACAAAAATACTCCCATATCCAGAGTTCTAAAAAAAGGGGTTTATTTCCCTCTCGACTCGATGGCAACAGGTTTGTTTTGTTTTTTCTTTACTGAATAGTCAAGAGGGATTGACATCTCCAGCTTTTCACCATGAAGCTTCCCTTTCTGGGTCTGCAGCTGTTGCAATGGCTGTTGTTCTCAGCCAGAGGGAAAGGGCAAGGTAAAGCCCATGGCAAGAAGATTTGTCTGTAAGAAGATAAACCAAAATTGCACATATCACTTCCCTTTCCATCCCACTGGCTCAGCCTTTGTTGCATGGCCACACCTAGCTTCAACGGAGGCTGGGAAATAGACTTTATAGCTAAGGAGCCATGTGCCCAGCTGAAACTCAGGAGGTTCTACAACTAAATGGAAGGAGAGAATGGTTACTAGGGTCAGTTAACAGTCTCCACCACAAATTCCAAGTAGAAACACCCAATAGAATGGTGAGATATATGGACTATAGAGATCTGAAAGTATAAAACAGAAAGCCATGGCATATAAATATAAGTTAAAGTTACAGGTGTGGATGAGCTCACAAGAGAGTCAACAAGAAGAGAAGGCTATGGGGAACATCAGCATTCAGAAGAAGGCTAAGGAGAAGTCAGAAACTACCAGCAGTGGTGGCCCAGAAATCAAAGTATGAGTGGGTACAAAGATGGAGAGCACTGTCATCTGTGTCACTTATTTCAGAGAAACCAAATGAGCCCAGGACTCATGAGTTCATTGGATTTCTTCCCTGGAAGGCAATTATGGTTGCACTTGCAAGAGTAGCATCAAGTGGGAGGGAGGGCAGACACCCAATGACGATGAGTGGAGAAGGGAAGACTGGTTCCAAACATAGCTGCCCATCCTAATCACCATGAAAACTTAGACAAAAATAAAAATTCTTGGGTCCCATTGAGTCCTACTGAATTGAGATTTCTGGGGGTTGTGCCTAGAAGTGTGCTTACTGAGTGATTCTGATGAAGTTAGGATCAGCATTTGGAAACACACATACGTTTTTGAGAAGCTTTACTGTGACAGGAAGGCACTTAGGGACTTAGGGACCTAGCTTGCACAATCAGGGCAGTATGTCCATTGAAAGGACAGTGAGTCAGCCTCCCAGAATCACACAGGACAGGGCTCCGATGCCTTTTAGAATATAAATATCTTGAAAAGTACGTGAATTTTTGAAAATAGCTTCTTGGGGTCTGACACTCCCCGGACCATCATACGAGGAGACGAGGGGAAGCAGTCAGACCAAGCCTGAAACAAAATGTTGCAGAAGCCAAAGTGTGTCACTGGAAGCACTTCATAGCTTTTTCGTGCCATCCCTCCATGACCGCAGAGCTCACAGCGGAGGGCTCCTGTAGGAAGGAAAAGAAATGGTCAGTCGTAAGAATTCCAGTGAGATTCATGTTCATTTCCCATCGTGAGACCATCATGGAGAGGAACCCAAAGGAATGAAATCATAATAGCTAACCTTACATTAAAGTGCCTATTATGTGCTTGGTGCTCCTCTAAGTGCTTTGCACAGTGACTAGTTTAATCCTTTTATTAATGTAATGAGATAGGCACAAATATCCTCATTTTACAGAGGAGAAAACAGAAGATCAGAGGGGCTTAAATAACTTGCCCCAGGTCCCTCAGCTAGGAAGTGGCAGAGCTAGAATGAAATGATGTCACTGGGGTGGGAAAGGAATTGTGGGGGCAAAACAGCTGGCCTAACCTGGATACCATTTATTCAGCCTACGGAAAGATTGGTAATGGGGTGCTGGGGAGACACTTGTCAACCTGCTAGTTTGTCCCTCTCCCTGAAGGAGTGTGAGCAGGTGAGTCTTCCTGGCTTGCGTAAGGGGTACCCATCTGATCTACTGTTTCTTCTTGTCCAGGCTGGCCCTGCAGCACGGGGACGGCCATGTTGTGGATTACCTGTCCCAGCCAGTCATCGACTATATCCTCAAGAGCCAACTGTACATCAACGCCTCCGGCTAGCGACCACCCAGCCCTCTGCTCCACTCTCCCCACGTCCTCTGCCAACACACTGGCCCTTCCAGTCTCTGTCAGTCCCTCTGTTTCTCTCTTGCCTCTCTGTTTCTCCATTTCCTCATCTTGACTGTTCTCCGCACGTGCTGACTTAACCTCCACAGTGTGTGGGACCTGCAGAGAACCATGGCATACTCTACTCCGCAGTCATCTTTGGACAAACTTTCCTCTAGTCTCTGGGTTTGGGTGGGTGAGGGAATAGGGATAGGAGCTGGGGAAAGTACAATCCTTGGAGATGTGCTGGTGTCCGTCTCCCAGCATGCTCTAGAGAGGCGGCTCTGGTGCCTATCCTCCCAGCATGCTCTGGGGAGGCGGCTCAGGCACTCGCCTTCCCAGCATGCCCTTTACCACAAAGGGCTATTTTTCTTCTTTTTTCCCCCACTCCTCCTAGAATTTGGATGCAATCAGTGTCCATGGTTCTTTATGTTATAGTCTTGATGCACTTGTATGGTATTACTTCCCCTTTGATAGGCTATAATAGCCAGCCTCAGCACTCAGTAAATGTGTGAGGGTCACACCTAATAAAGAGGGCCCAGACACCTCTGCTCTCCCAGTGCATGTGCACACACACACACACACACACACACACACACACACACACACACAAACACACACACGGCCTTTGGCTAGGAGTGAGAACCTTTAGGATCTGAAACCTGGGAGGCAAGTCTGGGAATAGTAAGGTTTTTCAGAAGAATTTGAGTCTATTTCCTTAGTTCCAGAAGACCATTTTCCTGAGGCTCTGGACCTACGCTCACATAAACCCACTCCATCCTCATTTTGTAAGCCCTGTCCTGGTGGTGTGTGCACATTTATTTATTTGGGCTGTGCCTTATGGGCAGAGTATGGGTTCCCTGCCAGCCCAGATGTTTCCCAGGAACCTTAAGATCACCAGTCTAAGCCCTTGGGGGCCATACTTAGGCACATTCCTGCATCTAAGAAGAATCGTATATGCAAGGCCAAATTCTGATAATGCAGTAATTTCTTAAATAAAACATGCTAGGAATCCACTCAACCTTAGAGATCTCTGCTAATGGGAATTATTTATTGCCCACTTGGCTGGGAAACGTTTTTGCCATAATGTAAGCCCAGGATGATCTGGGAGAAAACCATCTGTTGTTCTGTAAGGCATTACTGATTCTCACCCACGCTAGCTGAAGTAACACAGGTGGCACCCAAGGCTGATTCTGTCTTGTGAATCAGTGTTTTGGTCTTGTTTCTGGGGACTCGGCCAAATCTCTTATAGGGCCCGGGAAAGCCTAGCAGCCGCAGTAACCACCTGATGAAATCTGCCTGATGGGGTAGTGAGTACACAGAAGAGAGATCATGGGGTGGTCAGGTGCCTCTAAACCATATGGATTTAGCTGTTTCATCCCTTTTCTCCCTAATTTCCCACATTCTTCTGCTGCCCCTGGAAACACAGTTTTGACAGGCCCTGTTCTGATTGTTAAGGCCTCACTCATGTCCTGCTTGAAGACCCCAAAATTACTCTCTTGGGAACTGTATCTCTCATCTAGTCTCTAGCTCTTGGGTTTGTGGTGGTCTGTGAGAAATGGTTCCCAAGCAGTAGGATAGTTTTATAAAAATCTAGGAGCAGTTATGGCCCAGGAGGGACAGGCTGGACCCTGACATCAGGGACGACGTTCTTCACCACACATTGTTACCTCTGCAGCATCCTTTGATAGCTTCCTGGAAAACAAACTCTGTTCAACAGAGGAGCATGGTAGAATAGCATCCTGAGGGGTGTTATTCTTCTCGGATTGTGGAAATACTCTCCACAGAAGGAAAGGAAGATCCTATTCTTGGGTCTCAGTATTTGGCCAAGGAATGTGGACTCATAAAACTGGAAAAAACATTAGAGCTCTGTTGATCCAACATTCTTCTTTAAATGCTGAAGAAGCAGAGGTCCATGGGATTAAAAGGCTGGTCCAAGGTCACACAGCAAGTGTAGAGCCTGGCAAGAGGATATTGTTTCCCTGACCTTTAGGCCATTGTACCGCATGGTCTCTCTCCCTCCAGTTCTCCATGATACTGACAAGGTACTGTGTTTTTTCTACCCTTCCCAAGACCTTACCTGGCATCTTTCTCTTACATTTTGTCTGCCCCAGATGCTCCCACCTGTGGCATTGTGCATGTCAGTCCCAGGGGAGGGTGTGATGGTGAGCAAGGAAGCTAGATTTCCCTTAGAAATCAAGCGCTCTCTCAACAGTTTGCAGGGAATCCCAGAAATGGACCCTCTGCAGCCAAGAAAACATTGCTTTGTGGAAGGCTAAGAAGTACACAGAGAGTGTTCAGAATGATAGTATTGCTGGAGAGAGAAAGATGGAGAAACTTTGTCCAGGAAAAAGAGCCATAAGGCAAAAAATGAAACAAAGGAAAACAGGGAGCTAGATTTCCTGGGTGAAATGTGGCGTTTGCAAGGACATGGAGTTTGTGGGTAGAATCCAAAGGGCGGGTGTGAGGATCCATTTGAGCAGACCCAAGAGAGACCAGATTCCTTTTGGCTCTTATGTCCACTCTTACTTGGCTGGTCTGTGGCCAAGCCCATTTAGTCCATAACTCATGACAAGGAACTGGCTCGGCTCTGCATGCTCAGTGTGGGGGCGGGGAGACCTGTAGGATGGGAGAGTGAGGTAAGTTAAGGAAAAGAGCAGGGCAATGGAAAAAGTAGATTTCTAGAATGAAATGGGGCAGAAACTTGGTGGATCACAGGGATCATGCTAAAAATAGCTTTCCTTTAATATAAGGAAAAGCCACCCCCTGTTCTCTTAGAATCATCCATTTATCACCCAGCCCCATTCTTTATTTTCTTGGGGAAGGTCAGAGCACTCTCTCTCTCTAGGGCAGCACATCATGGCTCTGATCCAGTCACATCCAATACCAGAGAGATGATTCAGAGTTGAAGTGGTAACCTAGGTGCCAACAGGATGACCTGTAGGACCTGACTTCTCCTCGGGGGTCCTGCTCCTTCCTACAAAGGCCAACGCAAGGCTGGCATGGCTCAGAGAGCGTGAGAAAGGCATGAGCTGGAATGAGAGTGCCAAGAGAGGCCTGAAGCCTCATTTCCTACCTACCAATAAAAAAGTCCCTCCCATTTTTTCTGAAAATGACTGATATGTGTAAGAACAGGCAGGAGGAAAACCCTTTGTGTCAACGACTCTCTCCTTAAGTAATGTTCCTCTGGGGGTCTGTGCTGCTGCGGGTGCTTCAGTCACCCCCAGACAGCCTCTGGGGCCTTTTTACTTCATTTTCCTTGAATGTACATAGGAACAGGGAAGGAGTGTCTCTTACTGAAGTGCCTGAAACCCAGAGCTAGAGCTTCTAGAGACATCATTCTTCCTGTCACAGCTTTGCCAGCCTTTCCCCAACATTCTCTAGTCTCATGCTCCAGCTTCTCAGAAGGAATAAAAGAACTTCCTATTCGAATTAAGCAGAAAGCAAGACTTAATCAAACTATGGCGAGAGGCAGAGAATTACAGGGAAAAACGACTTGTACTTTAACAATCCGAATCCACTCTCCCCCAATCTGACACACACAACACACACACACACACACACACACACACACACACACACACACACGCACACACTTTTAGGGGACTAATTAGAGAAGCATGTGATTATATTTTCTTCATCAAAAGAGTAATGCAAAATAAATTAGCAGAATATGAAAAGCTCAGGATCTCTCCCAAAGCTACTGCAGTAGGGCCAACAGGTGAGATGGGAAGGGTGGAAACAGGGACCGATTTTGTAGCTCATCCAGTTAGGACGGCATGCTTTAGGGATAGTATTGTGGTAATGATGATGAATCTGCTCTGTCACATTCATCCAGTTTGCACCTTCCTACAGCTGCCCAGTAAACTCATTTCTTCATGTGGTTTCTTTGTCGTGTGAATTTGAAGTGTCTTACTCGACCGTTCTGGTTAGTTAGAAATGAGTTATGGCTCCTTCCCTTCTCCTTCTTTATTCTAAGCCCAGGGCCCAGAGCTCAGCTTGATTGAAATGGTCGTGAGGGTTGGCATGGGGAGGGGGAAGCTTTTTTTGAACCACTTTTTGGTCACCAAATCTGCCATTTTAAGAGTAAGATTTGCTTTGTGGAAATCAATTCATTAAAAAAAATTACATTCAAGTGGCAACACCATTTCACGGTGAAATATTTTGAGTAAAATTTTGTTGCTAGAATAGTCATGGACAAAAGTTTTATCAGCAAATGTTTCAATTATGTTAATAAATAAGACAATGCTACTTGAGTCTAGTGTCTTGGTCTAGAACCTTCTCTGTAAATTGCAGAAATAATTACTTTTTCTTTGTAGCCTTGCTTGACAGGAGCCAACAGTTGTAAAAATGTACTTGGAGCAGATGTTCTGCTGATGCCACACGTGTAATATATAAGTAAATACAGCCCATCCAAGGATTATCAGCAGGGAAGAATAATTAGCAAATTTGAAAATCCTGGCTAAGTTTTCCGTTTTTAAAAATAGAATCTTAGATCTTACTTAAGTTGTCTAGTACTATGTTGGTTAACTTTGGCTCCTTGATGAAATTAGTAATTTATGAAATAAAAATATATTTGTGAAAATTAAAAACTTGAATAACTTAGCTTACCGGTTGCCACCGAGTCTATTCTCAACTATAGCAACCCTATAGGACAGTGTAGAACTGCCCCATAGGGTTTCCAAGGAGCGGCTGGTGGATTCGAACTGCCAACCTTCTGGTTAGCAGCCTGTGCTCTTAAATACCTTAACTAAGACAGCAATTGTTAAACCTACAATTTGTTCTGGAAGTGTAAACAGACAAAAATGAATAATTTGTTAATTGTTCAATCCTGCTGTTACTACTATTATTTCATCTTTAGTTGTAGCATATATCCTATGTTAGTTTAGGTCTAAATTGGAGTTGTCATTAGCTAATATCAGCCGTGATTGAGAAGGTGAAATAGCAATTCCCCATTAGACCAACTAATTTAAGGATTAGCTACTTGGTTGTCAGCTTAATTTTTTACAAAAATCATTTTGGTTCTTAGTATGTTTTTGTTTACAATTGAAATTAGCCAGCTTTATGTGTGTGTGTGGGTATGGTGGCATGCCATAATGATGCATGGTAAGACTTATGTATTGATTACTTGTATTTACGTTTGTGATTTTGCTCATGGAGCCCTGGTGGCATAGTGGTTAAGAGCCATGGCTGCTAACCAAAAGGTCAACAGTTTGAAACCACCAGTTGCTCCTTGGAAACCCTATGCGGCAGTTCTGCTCTGTCCTATAGGGTTGCTATGAGTCAGAATCAACTTGATGGCAAGGGGTTTGGTTTTTTTTAATTTTTATTTTGCTCTGAAAGCCAAATACTGTTTTTTCCTCTGTCCTGAGAACACGTAATGCTGAACGCTTGTTTAAAATCAAGTATAAACTCAGATATAATTGCTGACTTACATTAACTTATAAAATATGTATACTAGACCTGAAACCTGTGAGAGCTGGAACTCAACAGGACTGCCTTGTTTTTCTGGGTCTCACAAGTTTTCTGCCTTTGACAAAGTGTAGTCTTAACACTTTTCTTTCACTCACTTAAGTGGGAAAGATTTTAATTTTCCTTGTCAGACAGGTTTCCGCCTTACACAGTTTTCAGCTTTCACAGGTTTTACTGTACATGTACATTTCTGCCCTTATAAGCCATAAATAAGCTTCAGATGTTGGAATTTCCTAGGAAGCTCCATGTAGCCAATGGTATAAAGAAAACAGAGAGAAAACCTAATCTCTGCTTTTCAGGTGGAAAAACTGAACCACAGCAAGAACCCATAACATTCCCATGACCATGCAAAACATTAAAAGAAGACATGATAAACATATTGCTCGTCCTTGAGATGTGGTCCAAACATTGGACATTGCTAAGTATCTTCTTACCCTTTTCTCCAGCCTCCCAAGAGTACTGAAGAGAAACCACATCCTGGAGTAAAGTCAGAAATACATCTGCTGTGGAAATGTTATAGTCTATGGGCAGTTTCATTCCTACTCCTCTCTCCAAACAGAAATCCCTATGAGTCAAAGTAGATGATAATGTGTGTAATAGTCTACTAACAGCGCAATAAATCAGAAACTCTCAGGAGAAGTGCAAGACTGTTTCTGTACAAATTATAAATTACAAATCCTGATGAGAAATCAGAAGGAAAGTTCTCTTAACTTGGCATGATCAGGTCAAGGGGCAACAAGGGGCTAGGTCCTTGGTAGAACAAACCCCAAAACCCCAAACCCGTTGCAGTCAAGTTGATTCTGACTCAGAGTAGAACTGCCCTATAGGGTTTCCAAGGAGTGGCTGGTGTACCTGAACTGTAACTTTTTGGTTAGCAGCTGAGCTCTTAACCACTGCACCACTGGGGCTCCATCCTTGGTAGACTATCTCTTAGACCACCGCCTCTTCTCTCGTCTTAGGGACAGAGTGTCAGGTCCTCAGAAATGAGGGAATCATTTCTATACCAAGGGAGTCCCATGAGTCACTTTTCCATTCCCCATTTCTAATCAAGGATCATCTCCCCTTTGTCACGGAAGACATTTTTATGACTTTCATAGAATGCTATCCCATTGAGGAATCATTTTATGATCACATCACCCAGTCTGTTATGGGAGCAAGAAATAAACATCTATTGTGTTTGGTTGATTGCAAATTTTGGGGGTCAATGTAATACAGTAGTTATTTTACTCTAATTAATATATATACTTATTCTGGGCATTAGTTGCCAGTTGCAGGGGGAGAATTGTAGGAAGTATGATTGAGTATGCCAAGATGGGATTTATAAGTGCACTTCCACAGAATGCAAAACAAAGTCATCAGACCTGTCAGAATTTTGTGGGTCAAGTTGGACAGAAGTAGAACCCTTTCTTCAGCCACTGGGGTGGATAGCCAGTCAGGGTTGCTGTTGTTGTATGCCATTGAGTCGATTCCAACTCATAGAGACCCTACAGGACGGAGCAGAACTGCCCCATAGGATTTCCTAGGCTGTAATCTTTACAGGAGCATTTCTTCCAAGGAGCTGCTGGCGGTTCGAACTGCCAACATTTTGTTTAGCAGCTGAGCACTTAACCATTGTACCACCAGGGCTGCCAGTCAGGGTTAATGTTTTTAATTTATTAAAAGGCATGAGATCATACCACAGACTATAGTTTTTACCTTCATGTTATAGCTGATGAAAAAAGACAAAACAATTATTTCCTCCAACCCAGCTTGGGTTGTCCAGAAATAAAGCCTTCCTCATGCTTAGGAGACAACGCCGGTTAAATCTCATGAGGTGTTCTCCTCATTAGAAAGGGCAAAACAAGATTCTCAGTAATAAGAATTGAAGATGCTAACTCTAGGATCCATTGCTATTTCCATGGCATTTTAGTTTCTGTAGTTTTGGTACCTCTACCTTAGGCTGAGAGTTTAATAAATGAGAAACTGACCACCGGCGTCTAACAATCATCCTTTATTTAAAAGCACGTCCATGAAAAGCCAAGGAAATGCAGAGGTGAGGCAGCACCAGTCTTCCGGGTGGAGGTGAAAATGCCTCTGGTTTCTCCGGCAATTCCCACTGGTGTTATCATGACTCAACAGTGTGTTGCAATCAGAAAGGGGCGGAGTGACCTCTGGAGTGCCAAGAAGTATGCACAACCCAGAGCCATCTCAGCTTTGCCAAAACCCAAGTGCCCCCATGGGAGTGTCTTGCAACATATGTCCTGTTGAGAAAAAAGGTTGCAGACCAAGGGTTACTGCAATAAACACAGCTTGTGATGAACATGCTTTGTAAGTTTAAATTTATTGTTTTTAAAGTCTGTCTTCCTCACTAGACAATCAATTCTATAAGGGGCAGAGACTATGTCATCACTGTACTCCCAGCCTCTGGCACACAATAGCTGTCAATAAATATTTGTTGTAAGGATGGATGGATGGATGGATGGATGGATGGAAGGATGGCTATGGATTTTACCCGGCTCAAGGGTGGATAGGAACATTCTGTGCCAGAGAGAGAGAGGGAATAAGGTAAAATACATTGATGTGTATTTTTTTTAGTATTTGAAGAGTGGGATGGAATTAGGGTTAATAAATCTTCTAGATAATTTCACCTCTTTCAAGGCCCAAGCCACATTTTCCATCACATTGAAACCCCAAAGTAAATATCTTCCCAACGTTTGCCGTTTGCTGGTAGGAAATGCTTTAATAAAAATGCAGTCTCTAAGTTGCCATGGCAGTATCAGGAGAAAGGATGCCACTCCTGGGCCCAGAAGAACATGAAGGTGGTAGTGTACCTGATAGCACTGTTCCAAAGGGGCCAGCCTACAGGTCTTCACTGCCCACTTCTTCCAGTTTGAAAATGGAGTATATGTTTATGTACTAGGTGGTAAGAGGAAGGACCTCTCATAAACAAGAAGCTTGCACTGGACAATACAAGGCAAAAATATTTTACTGGCCACAGTGTGATTGGATTTCACTCTCTCTTCTGACATTAGGGAGAATTTTATGCCTGGGCAAAGTGCGAAAATTTTCCTTTGGTCCCATTTATTCAATGAATAAGCTGACTATAACCCAGCAGCTCTTGTCCATGCTCCAGGACTCACAGTTTATGGCTTTTCTGAAGCAAACATTTGTCCATGCAGTTTGTGCTTCCATCCAGTCTATTCTTTGGGGTCCATGTCCTTGATCAGTCTCACACCCATTGCTATCTGCCTCATTCCCTAGTGTCAGGAAGCAAATAGTATCACACTGGTGCAATAAGACATCCACCTGGCCAGAGTCTCAGGGATGGGGTCAGGCTCAGTTCACCTGATCACGCCCATTCAACATGTTCAAATGTCCTCATCCCACCCCACCCACATGAGCTGGCTCCTGAGCCCTGAAGTCTGTGTCCTAAGAACCTAAGTTGAGAAATCTCTATGGCCAGCTTCATTGTTGCTCAAGAGCCTGAGTGTTGTAGCAGCCTGGGGGTAAGTTGTCTCTAATGTTTTCCAGGTTCTTCACATCAGCCCGAATCCCATCTATGCTTGTCTCCAGGAAATGGAGGTGGCCCCTCTGCTGACGCGCCCTCTCTTCCAGCTCTGACACCAAGGGCCGCAGTTGGCTGTTGATCTGGTTCTTGGCTCGGAAAAGTTTCTGCTCCAATAAGATCAGCCCTTCTTCATCCACACCTCTAGGCTGGTCTATTTTAGGGAACGGGAAAGTGGTTAATGTAGAGAAACTGATCAGATCTTCCTGAATGCGTGTAGGTCTTTCTGTAGCCTTAACTAATTCCTGTTTCCACCTGCCCAGAGCAAATGGTATACCGTGCATTTACAAGGCATGTTTTAAGTTAGAAATAATCTTTAAAATGTTCTAAGAGCACTAGCCTAGTTACAGGGGTTACGAACAGCCCAGCTCAAACCTCTGAACTCTACTGTTCAGCAATATGAAGCTTGGGTTTCTCCTTTCATGTTAGAGTCGACAGTTCATACTCTGAAAAGATGGTTAAAGGTCATGGGGGCTGAGCATTGTCCAAGATTTCTGCCAAGCACAGCTCACCCTTAGGATCAGAGTCAACTCCAAATTATGCTTTCAGAAGCACCCTTAGGGAATATTGTGGTGTTTTTCTCCTAGAAAATCTTTAGAAACTGGCTGGGCTTCAGGGTTTATAAAGGCCAAGGTATGCTTTGCTATTTGGGGATGGATTCCAGCTGTTAGGAAATGATGTAAGACTTCTTTCTGGCCTGAAACAGTGGAGCTCTAGCTAGACATTAGTTTATTTTCAATATGAGCTTAGTCACATTTGTTCAGGTATGTTTCACCCATAAAAACCCATTGCCGTTGAGTCGATTCCAACTCATAGCTAACCCTATAGACTATCTAAAACTAATCTGAGCATGAAGAACACCTGGCCAAACTCATTTGGCTCAAATGGGCTTGAGCGGTCCTTGAGCAATTCAAACCCAAGGCCAGACTGCCCCCCACATCTGAGCTGCAGTGATGGTATTTGACTGCATAGGTTTACTATACCTAGAACAATGCATATGGTATTATTGTTTGTGGACTCAACAGAGCAAGAAGGAGAGAACAACACCATACCAAAAATGTGGAGCTAATGGATCTTTTCTTCACCTGGAGTGGGGGAAATTCAAGAATTTATCCAAGTTCTATGACAAACATAGAAAGTTAAATAAGCTTGGAGAAAAAATACCCATGTCCATGGGGAGGCAGCATGAGTAACTAGAAAAGAGCACAAGTTTTGGAGACAAAGAGACCTTGGTTCAAATTCTGCCTCCACAAGTTACTATGTGACCTCTGGGGCATTATCAATCTCTGAGCCTCAGTTTAAACCCGTTGCCTTCAAGTCGAATGTGACTCATAGCGACCCTATAGGACAGAGTAGAACTGTCCCACAGGGTTTCCAAGGAGTGGCTAGTGGATTTGAACTGCCAACCTTTTGGTTAGCAGCCTAGCTCTTAACCACTGGGCCATCAGGGCTCCCTGGGCCACCACAGGAAATGTTTAATATATCCCACCAACCCTAGTCCCCCAACTCTCTCGTTTTCTCTTTAAAGGCCCCATTAGTTTCATTACCTTTTTCAGAACACCAAACAATGCTGTTAAAATCTCAACTGGGGAGTTTTTTGCCCTTAGAGGGCATTTGACTCTTTTGGCTCATTGGATCACAAAGCAGACCCATTACTACAACAATGCAGACAATATTGGTCTCTCAGGGCGATCATGACACTCCACAGAAAAATCAGGTTTTAAAGTCCTTCTACTGAATTGGAAAAGTAGAACCAAGCTTTTCCCTGAATGTTGCTTGAATCTATGACTGAATCCCTAGTTCCATATCTGTTCCAGGCCAAGCTTAATAAAACAGGCCAAATGAGGGTTTCATACCAGCTCCACCTAAATCCAGAATTTTAGTTCAAATCAGTTTTCTTTTGGGAGGTCTCCATGGGGATATCTGATTTCCTGCTGTACTGTGCCCTCAAACCCTTTTCATCCTAAAATTTTGCATCCTCTCATGGTTGTACTGCCTTCACATTTCTCCTGGGTTATCTATGTAGGCAGCTCAAGTTTTCTCAACTGGTCACATTAAGGTATAACTGTCATTTGGGAAGGAGTCCCTGGTGATGCAAACGTTTAACACATTTGGCTGCTATAACCAAAAGGTTGGCAGTTTGAGTCCACCCAGAGGTACCTCAGAAGAAAGGCCCGGTGATCTACTTCTGAAAAATCAGCCTCTGAAAACTCTGGAGCACAGTTCTACTCTGACACACATAGGGTTGCCAGGGTCAGAATCAATTCGATGGCAACTGGTAACTGGTGGGTAGGAACAAACAGCAGAATCAGCAAGCGATTCTTGACTACACAGACTGGAGAAACTTCTTTTACCTCACCACCTCTACTACCTTAGACCAGGCTCCCATCATCTGTCTTCTTGATTATTTCAACAATCTCCTAGTTGGTCCCACCCTGCCTTCTGTCTAATCCCCCTTCAAACTCTCCTCTACTGCTACCTTACTGGTATTTATGAAATACACAATGATGATGTTATTCCTCTGCTTGAAACCATCCACTGGCTTCTCGGGATCAAGTCCAGACTCTTTAGCAGGGCCCTTAACTTGTTCAGTATTCCCTTTAGCTGTGAAGTTCCCTGAACCCACCCAGTTCTTTGACCCAAAACCAAAGTGCAATAGGTGTTCATTGACCCAGCTTAGAGATGGTAAAACAGAGTCTAGAAAAGTATAAAGTGATTTGCCCCAGGGATCTGAGCCTGGAAATAAACTAAATTTCCTGCTACCCATAAGGAAAGTTGAGACTCCCATCCATCAGGGCTAGGTATAGTGAGTCTTCTGGGGAAATGCCCTGGGGTATGGGGCTGGGAGGTTATGGATATGCCATGTACCTATTAGGTGTAAGATGCCATCCAATGTGTTGAGTGTGTCTTGGATTGTAGATCCAGCATGCTTGGCTCTGGAGTCAACTCTTTGGGCTTCTGTAATCACCTGAGGAAAAATAAGTACAAACCAGCCCTGAAAGGGTGTTTCTCATACTGGCAAGATAAAAGGGACCTCCTGTGGAAAGCAGCGGGAACTCACCATCTGCACTGCATCCGTATCCGTGTCAAACTCCTGCTCCTTCCTTGCCAGCTCTCCTTCCACTTCCCTCATCTCACTCTTCAGAGTGGCCAGTTCCTTCTCCAGGGCCAAGGCTCCATCTGCTGTCACATTGGCTTCCAAGTTCAGACTCCCTATCTCCTGGGAGAAGAAAAGGAGCCAGGGACGGAAGGAAAGACAGGGGTCAGACATGAAAACATCCCAAAGACTATTGCAGAAAAAAATACAGCTGCAGCCAGGCCCTGATGGGGTAAATTAGATGAACAATGAGAGAATCAGACATGGGGACGCACTCTTCCCCAGGCTTTGCCTCAAACAAGTTAATTTTGCGGTCTGTCTCTTAGGACTAGGAGAGTCAGTCATGAGACACTGCTTCCCTCTCAGTTCAACACTCACCAAAAGGTGAACACAATAGGAGCCATTTAGGAAAACCCAGAAGACAAGAAACTCATATCATTCTCAGTCATGTTCCTTTGCTGCCAGTCTTCTGAATGACTTTAGTAGGACCCCTGACAGTTGGGTTTGAGGTGCAGAGAATGGCCCTACAGCTTTGAGGTTTTGCTTTTTGTAAGAACAAAGCTTATTAATATCTTTATCAATATACTATTATTAAGCATCAAATTACAGGAGTCTCTATGCTAGAAGCTGTACAAAGAGAGGCACTTGAAATTGGTCTCTACCCTCAAGGGATTTAAAATTCAAAAAAATTTTTTTGGCTTTATACTCTTAATTTTATGATGTTTTTACATTAAACATGTATAATAAAACTAAATAAGATACTCTGATAGTTATAGCAAAAGATCAAAATGAGAAGAAATTTATCTTAAAAATTTTGTATTGTTTTTGCAAGTGACCGGTGGTTTATAAATGAGACCAAACAGTTCAGGTATCAAGAGTTCCTTCTGGGATTTTTCTACAGAGTTGCATAAACTTTCTAGAATTCATGTTCAAATAAGTGCTGAGAAGCTCTCTTCCAGCTGGCAAGCACTCTATCTACTGTAGCGTTGACCACGTGTGTTGTGTTACTTGTCTGTCTCCCCCTATTACAATGACTCCTCTTTGAGGAGGGGGACTACGTCTCTCTCATCTCCAGATCCCCAACACCAAGCACAGTGCTGGCATATAGTACAAGGAAAGAGAAAAACGAATAAGTAAGTGGAGTTTAGATGAAGGACGTGGACAGAAAGAAGGGATCTAAAAAAAAAAAAACCAAACCCATTGCCATCGAGTCGATTCCGATTCATAGCAACCCTATAGGACAGAGTAGAACTGCCCCATAGGGTTTCCAAGGAACGCCTGGTGGATTTGAGCTGCCAACCTTTTGGTTAGCAGCCGTAGCTCTTAATCACTATGCCACCAGGGTTTCCAGGGTTTTCACAAGGGATCTAGAACTCCAGAATTCCATAGGCTGGAATCAAACCATTGATGATAGTCTATATAAAAAATAATCTTGGATGTTTCCCCTTATGATGTTGTCCAACAACAACAACAAAAAAATCTGTTGCCATCAAGTCAATTCCAACTCATAGCGACCCTTTAGAACAGAGCAGAACTGCCCCATAGGGTTTCCAAGGAGCAACTGATGGATTTAAACTGCCAACCTTTTGGTTAGCAGCCTAACGCTTAACCACTGTGCCAGCAGGGCTCCGTTGTCCAGCAAGGGGAGCTGAAAATGTCAGGCTTTAGCATGTAGTCACGGCCTTAGGGATCAGGAGGCCAGCCATATGGCTTTGGGGCCGCCTTGGACCACAACAGGACTCTGAGCAATAGGGATCAAAATGAGCCCAATACTCTCTCTTCTTCCACACCACCCTTGTGCGGGGCCCGCCAGCCGGCATCTCGATTTTGCTTTACCTGTTCTATCCTGTCGGTGATCTCCAGGGCCTCACTCGCCGCGTTCCTTGCCCGCTGGGCGTCAGCAGCAGCACCGCCCAGGGCCGCTTCTGCCTGCTTAGTCTTGTCACTGGCGTCTGTGACCTTCTGGCTGATGAAGGAGAGTCTCTTCATGGCCTCTTCAGCCTCTGCTTTCCTGTCTTCAACCTGCAGGTCAAACTCTGAAATGAATAAAACATTGTCCTGAAGACGAAAAATAACTTACAAATGAGCAAAGGGGCTGAGAGAATGTGTTATTACTGCTGGGGGCAGGGGTGTAGGGAGGGTAATGGGCATCCAGGGGCAGTCTCTAAGTTGTGCCCCCCCCACCATTTGAATGCTAAGGGACAATTTCTAAATTGCTCCCACCCGTCTCCCCACAAATTCAAAATGAATAAACCTTGATAGTGGCGAGGCGTCAGCAGATACGCCTTCCTCCCTCTTGTCTGGCTGCCTAAGTCAGGTGCCTTTCATATTTGCAGTGCCTTTGAATGTCATTCCATGCCCCATCTGGCACCCCCTTGGACTTGCGCCCAGGGGCAAATACCCTCCTCTGCCTTCCCCCTCTCCCTTGCTACACTTCTGTTCCAGGAATGAGGGTAGGAGAAGTCCTGGCTGGAATTACTCATTCCTGTCCAGGAGAAAACGTCTTAAAGGAAGCATTCAAAGGGCCATATTTAGTCCTTTGCTTAGAGAAGCTGACTATAAGCCTGCCCTGGGTCCCCAACACTGCAAGCATATTAAGACCCCCAAAGGGGCTCAGAAGTAGGCAGAATCTTTGAAGCCCAAAGTTTCAAACCAGAGCTTTAGGCCTTAAGTTGCCAATGACAATAGTGGAGGATTGGTTAGAATGGGTAGAGAGGTACTTTCCGTGAAAAAAATCCCAAGAGTTTAGGAATGTTTCTCTTTTATTCTTGAGTGAAAAAGCTTGAAACTTTAACCATATCCTTGCATGACACTAACTCAAATCTCCTGAGACTCAGATGCTGAGACAAAACTTGCTCCATCATCAGCACAAAGCAACCATATTGGACACAACCATGCTATAAAACAACAGGGAAGGTATCTGCACGGGCTTGATAGGTTGCGTCTGTGAGGGACCTTAGAGATCACTTAGTTCAACATTTTCCCTCTAAAAAATTATAGAGTCCAAGTCTGTGTGACTGGCTATGGTCACACAGCTAGCTCAGCCCAGTCATGTGACCTCACAGAGACCAGAACCCAGGCCTTCTGAAATCTAGTTCCATCCTCTTTCCACTACATCAAATATTAATGTTCTTTTTCTCTTTAGGAATATATTTTTACACATCTAGTAATATCCTAATGCACTTACCACTTAGGGAGATACATGAGGATTCAAAATAAATGAAAGTTATGGTTGTACCTTTGAAATACTCAAGTGACCTGAACCATGAAACACTCACCTCTGAGATTCTTTAAGATGTTCTCAACTTCATAAAAAGTGGCATTGCCCATACTTAGTGCTTCTTGAGCTCTGCTTCTAGCAAGGTTGGCACGGGAGAGCAGCTGATCTGATTTCTGTAAATAGGCCGACAGAACAAGATTAGGGTAAACGTAACCTACACCGAGAAGTGCATTCCTGCTAGCAAAATCACCCCAACACATTTCTCTTCATGACAACAGAGTGCTCTGATTCTTCGCAGACACGAGGGGCACTGTAGCAAACCCCTCAACAATCTAGGACAGAGCAAACTTTATAAGCCAATGACACATCCCATATAGAGAACAGGTCAAACTCTAGTCCATTGTCAGGGACATGAGAAGTTATGCAAAATATAATTTTATGCTCCAGATACTTCCTGGAGCAGAGCTAGTAGACAGAACTCTGCCCAAAATAGGTCCTAGGAGACCTAGATCCTACTCCTCCATTTGAGGGCTGACTCATGGGGTGGAGCTGAGCTGATTACATCAAGGTCTCTGAGTCTCAGTTACTCCCTCTGTAAGCAGAGAGCATTTGATGGTTCCTCTTTCCATATTTATTCACAAGATAGGCATTCAATACATGTTTGCTGAGTGAACAGATTAACAAAAGAATACCTGTCTCCAATTCTTTCCATTCTGTAAGAGCTGCTGGGTTTCTTCTTCCCAGTTTCCCAGATTTCTTTGTACACGCTTGAACTCATCCATATGCTTGGTCACCAAGCTGGAGAGAGCATCAGCTTTTTGTCTAATCCTCTTCGCTTCTACCTGAGGGCCCAAAGAAATAAATGTCTGACTTGTTGTTCACCAGTTAGCACAACCAGCCTTCTTAAAATCTGGCATTACTGTTTGCAAACAGCAGCAACCTTAAGAAGCTACAAAAATAGTCACTAGCCATCCAGACCTAAAGCCTAACAGAAATGAGGCAAGGTGACCAATGCCAGTCAGGTAGCAGGTCCCCCGACAGCCAAACAGACTTCGTCTCTGTACCATTTTTGTGGGGGAAGGGTTTAAAAACATTATGTGCTACTTTCTATATTCACAGGAACTTATGTTTGTGGGAGTTATTTTGAGTACTTTTTGCTAAAGATAGAAAGCTGAATATTCTTAAATCTAGTACATTTGGAAGCATCCCGGGGTGGTGTAAACAGTGAATGCATTCGTCTGCTAACCAAAAGGTTGGAGATTTGAATCCACCCAGAGGAACCTCGGAAGAAATTCCTGGCAATCTACTTCTGAAAAATCAGCCATTGAAAACCCGATGGAGCACAGATCTACTCTGACACACATGGGGTTGCCATGAGTCAGAGTCAATTCTACAGCAACTGGTTTGGTTTTCGTTTTTAGTAAGTTTGGAATAGTTGAGGGAATTAATAGGTAGAAACAATATAAAACTTTTGAGAAGAAAGAAGTCTTCTGAGTAGAATGACTTTTGACATCTACCATTATCTTAGTTACCTAGTGTTACCATAATAGAAACACCACAAGAGGATGGCTTTAACAAACAGAAATTTATTATCTCACAGTTTAGGAAGCTGTGTATTGTTGTTGTTAGATGTCATCGAATCGGTTCCAACTCATAGCGACCCTATGCACAACAGAACGAAACACGGCCCAGCCCTGCACCATCCTCACAATCATTGCTGTGTTTGAGCCCATTGTTGCAGCCACTGCGTCAATCCATCTCACTGAGAATCTTCCTCTTTTTCGCTGACCCTCTACCTTACCGAGCATGATGTCCTTCTCCAGGGACTGGTCCCTCCTGATAACATGTCCAAAGTATGTGAGACAAAGTCTTGCCATTCTCACTTTCAAGGAGCATTTTAGCTGTACTTCTTCCAAGATAGACTTGTTCGTTCTTCTGGTAGTCCATGGTGTATTCAATATTATCCCCCAACTCCATATTTCTAAGGCATCAATTCTTCTTCAGTCTTCCTTACTCATTGTGTAGCTTTCATATGTATATGAGGTGATTGAAAATATCATGGCTTGGGTCATTAGGAGGCTAGAAGTCCAAATTCAGCTCTCTGTGGGCTCTGGAGGAAGATCCTTGTCTCCTCTGAGCTCCTACTCCTGGGCGATCTTCATGTGGCTTGGCATCTCTCTTCACCCATCTTTGCTTGCTTCTACCTGCCTAACCTGATCTCAAAGGGGATTGGCTTAAAGCACACCCTACACTGATACGGCCTCTTAACAAAGAAAATCCATTCCCAAATGGAATTATAACCACAGGTCTGGGGTTAGGATTCACAACACACATTTTTGGGGGACACAATTCAATCCATAACAATCATTGAAGGTGATTGGTTGTACACATAGATAGATGTGCTAAAGGAAGGACCCAAGTGTAAACATCAAACTTCATATATAATCATTTCCTACAGGTTTCAACGGTCTCTAGGACTAAGGAAGAGATATAAAAATTTTAACAACTAATAGGTTTAGAATGGGCCAAGGCCTTTTCAGAGACCAGGATTGGGGTTTAAGAACAAGGGCATGGGTAATGAGAAGGATAAATACTCTCCCTAATGAAAAACAAGAAGGGTTAATTTGGAGGAAAAAACTGGATAGCTGAATAATAGGGGACCTCCCCCCCTTCCCCCCGCCCCGAGAAGAAAGCATTTATGGCTATTTTTCTGCTCATCAAGCACATAGGGTAGAGGCACTCACCGGAAAGGACTGATCATGGACGCCCTGAAGCTGAGACACTGAGTCAAGAAGGCGGAGACTATGCTGATAAGACTTATCTGCTTCAATGTCGGCCTGAGTGGCCTCCCTCATCAACTGCTGGGCCAGGGACTTGGTTTTTTCTAATCTGCAAGGAAAAAAAAAAAAGAGAACTTTGAGAATTCACTCTTCGTAGAGAAGCAAAGATCTATCCTCTTGTTTAAAAGTATGTAGTTGGAATTATGCAGAAGAACCAAACAAGTTATGTGTCAGATATGAGTCTCTCTCTACAATCTAAACATAAGTCTTACAGTTTGTACAGGTTGGGCCAGAAGACTTGAGCCCAAGTTTCCCAATTCTTGATAATAGGTTTTTTTATATTCCCCACACCATCAGATGGGTTTAATCACACCCTTTAAACACCACAGAGGGTGACTGTGTCTTCAGGCATTGAGATCTCCCAATCAAAAGACAAACTTTACTCAAATTAATCTAACTTTTCTTCTTCCAGCCTTAAAGATATCTACTTTCTCCCAAGCTAATGCTCTCATTCTCTTGTCCCTCTTATTATTAATATATTTCAAAGAAACCCGGTGCCCCTCGAGTGTGGTTTTCAGCCTATCCTGGGAAATCCCGATGTTGCTGGTCCACATGAGAGCTGGCTGAAACATACTTTCCCACAAGCCCTTGCACCACAGAGCTGTCCAGGCTGCCACTTCCTCCTCCTTGGATCAGAGCCTTGCGCACCAGTGATAGCGCTTGATTGGAAAAATCCTCTGTTTCCCTTGCCAGTTGTTCCATATTACTGGCTGACTCAACATGACTGAAAAGATTTTGAAAAAGAGAGAATTAGGGTTTTAATAACAAAGAGTTTCCTTCAGATCTTTTATTTAAATGAAGGGAGAGAAGTAATGAAACTCGTTTGGCTGGAAAGGATTGACCCAGAGTAGATGAATCCTTGGTAGCATTTGGCTGCTAACCAAGAGGTTGGAGGTTCAAGGGTACCCAGAGGTGCCTCAGAAGAAAGGACTGGCAATCTACTTCTGAAAAATCAGCCACTGAAAACCCGATGGAGCACAGATCTACTCTGACACACATGGGGTCGTCATGAGTCAGAGTCTACTCAAAGGCAACTGGTAGATGGAATTTTAGAACTATTAAGAAGCAGGTGTTCTGGAGAGTTAGCTTCATGTCATAGACCGTGTGATGGTCTTTTCTGTTTATGGCATTATCAGTGGAAGCCCGGGGGAGGGGAGTGGAGATGCGGGGGAGCATAGGAGCAGTCTCAGTGTGATAAAACATTGCATCAGTAAGTTCTTCTGCGCAGGAGGGAAGCCCCAGGGTGTATTTCATTCAGTATCCAACCCCCTACTTACTTTCACCGCAACTCTAAACTAGGGCCACCACAAGGGGGACAAAGCCTGTAAATCCAGATGCTTTTGTCCCCCTGGTTCTAGAAAGCTATACAAACAAGCTCAGGAGACAGCTCGTGCTGCAATACTACAAGCCAGCCCCCTTCAGCTGACTGAATTCCACAAGGGATTAACTGAGCGTGCCACCCAGCTGAGCACTCTGCTGTGAGCAGACCTCTTAACTGCGGCGAGATTTATAGTCAGAGGCAAGGATGAATGTTGGGAGCTGCCTGTGTTTATAGGTCATCATTGAGGCCTTGTGGAGCCGGTTTTCAGGAGGAAGGTGCCCCTCTGCAGACTTAGCCCCCACAGGCTAGCAAATGACTCGTTGCTACTTGTTCCCAGGCTCGGGGTGGGAGCCTGGGAGTCCCTGAAAGCTGCGGAGCGTTGTTTTCCAAGGGGGCTGATTCATTTCACATGGCCCAAGGAATCACATCTGACATAGACCAAAGCCATATTGTGAGTCAGAGAAATCTGGGAATGCAACATTCCCACCCCCAGGTCCTGTCAAACTACCCCGCCCAGTGGCCACCTACGTGCTGAAAGCCAAGTGGTTGAACAATGGCTTCAAGGCAAGGTGGTGGCCATAAAGAAGCCTAGAGGGAATGAACATGGTGCTTGGTCCTGAGCACCCTACAGTCTTGTTCAAGTCTGGCCTTGCAGAGCGACCTGAAGCAGAGGTGCCTCTGACGCTGCTCACCTGTCTGCCAATTTCTGCGCTTCCTGAGCCAGGCTTTTAAAGCTGTTTGGCCCCTCGTAGTGCCCAGAGGGAGGAATGTTCTGTGGAAAAAAGGAGAATTGGGTAAGGGCTTGCACTCAGCCACAGAACCTCAGCAGGTATGGCATCTGTCCAGTCAGAACAGCTCACTTTCAGCCACACAGGATACCACACACTGACACTTCCATCGAGAGCCCCAACTCACCACAATCATTCCATATTTTTTAAAAAAGTATGTATAGACAGGATAACATAGAAATCCAAGTTCAAAAAAAGTCTGTATATGGATATAGATGCATTTAAAAATACATACATATTTATAATTTTTTGTGTATTTGAAGTCCACTAAAATGTATACCAAGTTTTAACAGTGGTGATTTTTTAGTGATGAGATCATATGGGAATTTGATTTATTGGCTAAATTTTCTACAATAAACATTATTTTTGTAAACAGTGAAAAGTCAATACACATTTTTTAAATACTCCATTTCCTCAGCCTAGTGTCTGATTATCTTCCAATTTCCTTTATCCATCTCCCACCCATGCACTTACATTATTGTCACCACTGCATTCTCTATTCAGAAATAAAAGAGTACTCAATCAAATCTAAGGAGCCCTGGTAGCACAGTGGTTAAGCATTTGGCTGCTAACCAAAAGGTTGGTGGTTTGAACCCACTAGCCACTTCATGAGAGAAAGATGTGGCAGTCTGCTTCTGTAAAGATTAACCAAAAACAGAAACCAAACCCATTGCCGTTGAGTCAATTCTGACTCATAGCAACACTATAGGACAGAGTAGAACTGCCCCATAGAGTTTCCAAGGAGCGTCTAGTGAATTCGAACTGCCAACCTTTTGGTTAGCAGCCAAATTCTTAACCACTATGCCACCATTACAGCCTTGGAAATCCTATGGGGGCAGTTCTACTCTGTCCTATAGAGTCGCTATGAGTCAGAATCAACCTGACAGCAATGGGTTTGGGTTTTGGGCAATCAAATCCCTCCCTCTTATCACGCTACCAAATTATGTCATTAAGACAATCATGCTGGCAACCTTTTTTTTTTTTCTTCCCATGTTCAGAACCATGTCTTCATTGGGCTCACTCTTCCTTCCTTCTTTTCTTCCTCCTTTCCTTTCCTTTATTTCTTCCTTTCTGTTTTTTTCTTCCTTCCTTCCTTCCTCCCTCCCTTCTTTCCTTCCTTTCCTCCTCCCTCCCTCCCTCCCTCCCTGCCACCTTTCCTTCCTTCTTTCCTTTCCTTCTCATTCATTCATGCAGCAAATATTTACCAAGGCCACACGCTACACTGTGGGTTGGGAATGCAAACATGAACAAAACTAAATTCTACTCTGGGAGCTAACAAGTTAGGAGATTGTTCAAAAAGAAGGGAGAAGAGGCAGGGCCAAGAAGAGGATGTGGTTAGGAGTAAATGACCTAGAGAGAGGACCATAAAGCAGTAGGATGGGAAATTGCAGGAGGCCAAAGAACGTAAAGCGATTGTGTCTCTTTCAAGGAAGAGAAGCCCACCTATCTGCCAGACACACCAGAAAGCCTGAGAGACAGAAAACGAGCCCAGGAGATCTGTGCTGGGTCTCCTGGCCCAGCAGTGGTTCTCAGCACCTAACCCAGAGATACCTACAGTGTTCCGCAGGGAAGCTTCACTCTCTGCCAGGCTCAGGCGCATCTGAGTGATGAGCCTGCGGGTCTCCTGGACACGGTTCTGATGCTGACTGCCCAGGGCCCGGATTCTCTCTGCTGTCATCTTGAGGTCATCCAGGCGATTCCAGTAGCTGTTCTCTTGGTTCCTCACTTTGGCCAACTGGAGATTTAGGGATCTAATTGCACCTGAGCACAAAGAAGGAAAAGGAGGGTGAGTACTTTCCGGGTCAGCACAGAGTTATCAAACATAACAGAGGGCTGAAAAGGGACTTTGGCTTATGGCAAAATGGTAAAAACCTCAGATATGAATGCATTCAATTGCTCTTTTATCTCCATCATGCAGGTTCCAGGAGAATGTCACAAACATCCTTCCACCTCTGCAAGAGCTGAGCAGAAACACCGGCTGAACTGATACCCACAGCTGACTGTGACATAGCATAGTGGTTCTTTCTAGGACCATGAATTCTCTCCTGTCTGAAGAGAAGTTGGCCTTGATCACCTTCTGAAATCTGAGCTTCTCTCAGGATGTCCTGGAGGGCCTTCTCGGCCTGCTGCATCCTGCCTTCCAGCTCTGCATTGGGTACTGCTCCACCATCCTGAGTGTTAGAAACCATGGCCTCCAGGCTCTGGAGCTGCTGCATAAACTGGTCCATCTGAAACCACACAGGAAAGAGGATCAGAACAGATGACAAAGACCATGGTCCAATACCAGGTACCCAGGGGATAATAGGGGAAAGCTCAGAAATACTTGCCATGTCATAGAGGGTAAGAGTTTAGACTCTGGAGCCTAGACTCCTTGAGTTTGAACCCTGGCTCGAGGCTCCACTACTCACTAGCTGTGTAACCTTGGGCAAGTCACTTTCTTCATTCATATAATGGGAATAATAAAGATACTACCTCATAGAGTTGTTACATGGACTAAATGAGTTAATATCTGCAAAAGGTTTAGAACAGTACCTGGCACAGAGAAAGTGTTAGGTAAGATTTGTTAAATAGATACATTAAAAAAAAACAGGTTGACTTTGTTCTACATTTGGGGTCCTGTTTGGGCCTTTTCTTCCACCACCCCTCACCCCAGCAAAATAACAATTAACAGCAACCACAGCATCAAGTTCGTTTTTCTCTGGAATTTGACGGCCATTCCTGTTTGAACGGCCTTGACACCTTCTGGGCTCCTCTTATCTTTTACATTTTCATATTTTCACAAGGATATCTCTTGTAAAATAAATCCAGCCGCAAAGTGGGATATGATAGTGGGAAGAGACCTGCACTCAGAGTCAGGAGACATGGGTGGAATTCAGTTTCCACTGGGTCATGTGGCTGTGAAAAGTTACAAATTTTCTGAGACTTTGTTTGCTCATCTAAAACTGAGATCAGAATAGTTTTTCTTCCAGCTTAACAAGGTTTTCATGAATATCAAATGAGATATCGGATTTTTTATGCAAATAACGTGCGTTTTCTACATTTGTTTGCCAATCGTGCCCCTCCCCTCCGTGAGGTATTTTTCATAAGCACATTATTCTAATTTTTTACAGCAGAATGTAAAAAAATAATTGGCATAGCGGTGCTTATGTAAATACTTCGCGGGGGGTGCAGAGTTGGCAAACAAACTTAGAAGGTGCGCATTATCTGCCTGAAAATATGGCAGTGTTATGGATTGAGTTGTATCTCCCAAAAATATGTGTTGTAATCGTAACCCCTATACCTGTGGTAATAGTCCTATTTGGAAGTAGGCTTTTCTTTATTATATCAGTGTAGGGTGTGCCCTAAACCTAATCACTGTGAGTTATAAAAAAGAGCAGATTAGACACAGAAGCGGGCATACAAACTGGGGAAGACAGAAGCCGTGTGAGAATCCTTTACAAGCCAAGGGACCAAGGAACGAACACGTGGGACTACCTACAAGTTAGGAATTAACACAGTCAAGACCTTGATTTGGACTTTTAGACTCCAGAACAGTGAAAAAATAAACTTCTGTTTTTTAAAGCCACCCACTTGTGGTATTTTTGTTACAGTAGCACTAGTAACTAAGACAGATACTATTTGCAAAAGGGGTTTTGAAAATGGTATACATGAGAAGATATAAGTGAAGTGTTATTACTGTTATACCAAAAAACAAACCCACTGCGATCGAGTCAATTCCAACTCATAGTGACCCCATAAGATTTCCAAGGCTGTAAATCTCTATGGAAGCAGACTACCACATTTTTCTCCCTCGGAGCTGCTGGTGGTTTCAAACAGCCAACCTTTTGGGCAGCAGCTGATTGCTTTAACCACTGCACCACCAGGGCTCCTTATTATTACACAGCAGTGGTTTTTTAATACAGCCATGATTAAAGGAAGAAAAATGAACCACCACCACCACCACCCCGCCCCCAGGAGACTAGCACAGCCCTTGATCTGTGACATAACTACCCAGCAGACACTTAAGGATTTTAAAATTCTGCAGGGGCCGCAGGGAGTGGTAAGAAGTGGCTCTGATGGGCATGTGCACCTGAATCTTGACTTGGTTATAACAAGCTGGACAGCTGGTTAATGCTGCATGATCACAGTTGAGGCCTCCAAATCCTGGCTTGCAGACACAGCTCCCATCACTTCGACATTCCACAGGCTCTGAGCCCATTGGGTTGCAGTTGCAAGCTAGAGACCAGAGACAAACAGTCAGGGAGTGTTCACAGAAAGGTAACTCCAGAATCTGGAGACATAAAAAAGATCAAAGGAGGGTCAAGTCACCAATAGCAAAGAATCCTTATTTGCCCTTGTCGATTCATCTGATGTTGGATTCGCCTTTTGGCTAAGCCTCCAAGCACTTCCCTAATACTGGTAGGTCTTAAGAATCATCTGGCAAGTTTGTTTGGTGAGTGTGGATAAAGAGATGTTACAACAGTCCATCCTTTCTTCCTCTTGTTAGATTGCAAGCCTCTTAGATATTCTGCAGGCCCTCCAGCTGTGCTCAAAAGGGAAATAACATTCCTTCTGAGCCCATTATGTAGCAGACTTTGTAGATGTAGAGGTCTCCCCCGTTTCACAGATGAGAATGTGAGCTCAGAGAGAGTGAATAACTTGCCCAAAGACACACAATAAGTAAATGGCAGAGCTGGAACGTGAACTTGGGTCTGTCTGACCCTAACACCTATGCTCTTTTCCTTCTGCTATGCTGCCTCTGACGTAGGAAATGCAGCAAGGAAGCAATACCTTCATTAATTCAAATTGATTGAGCACCTACTATGTGCCAGGTTCTATTCTAGGTGCTGAGGATATAACAGTGGATAAACATTGCTCTAATGGAGTTACAGTGATTGCCTGTGCTGCTCTATCTTTAGTGCTCACAAAACTCTTGCTACATAGTAATATTAACACTTATCTAACTGTACTGTCGTTATTTGCATACGTATTTGTGTGCCTCCCTTATTACAATATGAGCTCCTCAGGCGCTGGGACTGACATAACCTTCGCATCTAGCTCTGCATTGGGTACATAGTAGGTGCTTGGTAACAGATAGTTGAGTGAAGAAATGTATGGTTTAAAGTCAGTCAAGTTCCTGTTAATAACACCTCATAGCTAGAATTATAGAAAGAATTTACAGTGTGCTTTCTCATGTTATTTCATTTTATCTTCAGAACAACTTTGAGTTAAATATTATTCAGGCATAAGAAAAAATGAAGGTTCAGAGAGATTAATTGGCATATTCAATGTAACGCGGTAAGTATGTTACAAAACTGGACTTGAACTCAGGATTGCTGATGTCAAGTGTGGCTCTACCTAGGATGGGGTGCTTTCTAGCACCTAACAGCTGACCTGCAGGTCAGGGCTGGTCTGGCCTACGAATCCCCCAGGGTCCAGGCACCTTAGTAGAAGCCCCAGGTTGCACAGAGATCCTCAGAGGTCCAGGGATGGGGTCTCTGGTGTGTGTGGGACACTCTGGGCTCCCTGCAGACCTCTTGGCCCTCCTGGGGAACCAGGAGTTCCCTTAACTGGGTTCTCAGAGCTACTCTAGACTTTATAATATGCAAGGTCTCTGGGTTCTGGGTGCCAGGGCCCATCTGGGAACTTTGCAGTTAAGGGGTGACTCTCTGGGGCAGGCCAGCTCCTCTAGAATAGAACTTGCCTCTGGAATATAACCTGTGACAAGGTTTGCAAGAAGAGCTGAGCAAGAGCACCAACTAGCACGTCTTGCTTTGATCTGCAGCAGCCCTTTGGAATGCCACCTGAAAGCTGCCTCTTTGGAGCCATCTTGTTAGGGAAACGCTTGGCTGTTCTCTTTCTATACATCAACTACACTGACTTCCTGAGCGCGTCTCTTAAACCACTTTATCGCTCCACTTCAGTTTGTTCAGGCTTCTTCTCGAGTCATGACTCTCCCACAACAGGTTTGGCAACCACTTCCCTATCTCCTTTTCCACTTAGGAATGTAAACCTGACCTTTCCACTCTTCCCACCCAGCCTGAGCCCTCCCAAGCTCCACCAACTCTGCCTTCCAGAGCCCCGCCGCAGGGGGAATGGTCTCAGGCCTTTGACTGGCAAAAGGTCCAGGCTGTTTACAGGCCAGCTGGTCAGAGAAACCAAAGTAACAGCACAATATCAACTGAGGTTGCCCTGCAGATTAGCAAGCTTATGTGTACACACACACACTGTTTTGGGCCACAATCCTACCTCGACACTTGTCCACTGGGTTGGGGGCCAAGGGATCCCCGAAGAATCCAGCTTTGCACTGGTCACAGTGGAAGCCGGCCGTGTTGTGGATGCACTTCAAACACCTGCCTGTCAGCTGGTCACAGTTCCCTGGTGCACTGGGGTCCACGTTGTCATTGCATTGGCAGGGTTGACAGGGCCTCACTGGGCCACGTTCCCCAAAGGGGTCCCCAAAGTAGCCATCGGCACAGAGTTCGCAGCGGGCACCTGGGAAAGAACCAACGGCCAGGCCCAAGTTCTCATCCATTGGCAGCAAGACCAGACCCAGAGGTCCAAAGTAGCAAGTCACCCTCTAAAACAGCCAGGGAGACATGCTTCCCCTCACCCGCACAATAACACCCCCAGGAGCAGGCGCTCCACAGTGGGCCACCAATTTTAGAACACAGCAGCACCACCAGGAGGCTTCCTCCCAGTTAATTAGCTGGTTGAAAAAAGCCAGCGGCTCCGCAGAAGTGATGGGATTTAGAGCCATACCCCCAAGGGCGCTGCTGGTGAATTTATTCTTTGAGACTGAACAGCAGAGAGATGCTGAAATTTAAGAGGTCACTAAATATTGGTTTATTTTATAAAATTTAGTTAAACTATGTATTTGGACTGAAATGGTTTCTTCATCTGTTAATTACAAACTTAAAACAGCTTTATATGTTTCCTGCTCTATCTTTACTCAAGTCACTTTATCTGTTGGGCATCCCAATATTCTTATCTTTAGAATGAGGGCATTTAGATTAACCCTAAGTAATTATAATTTCCTGGAGTCCCTGGGTGGTGCAAATGGTTAATGTGCTCGGCTGCTAACTGAAAGGTTGGAGGTTCAAGTACACCCAGAGGCATCTTGGAAGAAAGGCCTGGCCATCTATTTCTGAAACATCAGTCACTGAAAACCCTACGGAGCACAATTCTACTCTGACAATTGACTCCATGGCAGTTTTTTTTTCTTTTTTTTTAATGATAATTTCCTAGAAATTCCTTGGAATATAAGCTATTGACGCAAATCCTCGGCCTCAGAACAGGAAGAAGCAGGCCCAGCACAGGCGCTCGACCTTACCAGTGACCCCGAGGGGACAGTTATTGCACACCACCTCCTCTGTCTCGGGCATCACCGAGCAGCTGAACCCGTTGCGACAGGGACATGGCTTACAGCTGCGGGGGTCTTGTGGATCATTGTAGAAGCCAATGGGGCAGTCGGCACACTCAATGTCAGGATTTTCATCCCCCGAATAACAATCTCCTGGGAAGCAGAGGAAGAATGGAGGGGCAGAGAAATGAGGAGGGTAAAACAATACATTTTCTTTAATATGGAGTATGTGTGGCTTAGTAACGCAAAGCCTTCCTTTCTGAAGCTTTTCATAAAGTATCTGAACACTGGTATTCACCTCTGCCCTAGTACTAACTCTAAACCTGGGCCCTGACCCTGAACCCTACCCTCCCTCTCCCCTGCTAAGTGCACATACACTTCCTTTGCGATTCAGAACTTTACACTCCTCCCCTGTTCAGCGTGGCTGACACCACTTGTCGGCACATTCGTTTGGGCCCTGACATTGCCTTTGATCTCTGCAACACAATTCTTGCAACCGGACACCAATCCCCCCACCCAGCACTGAACCATAACGGCCATTTCCTGAAACCCAGCACCTTTCTCACAACCTTGAGCCATTTCCATAATGAAAAGGACTGTGTGTACTAAAGCACCATGTTCATCTTCCCCATACAGCCCTACTCCCCTTAATCCTTTCTCATCTCTGAAATGAGTTCGGGCGCAGGTTCTCTTACCCAGCTCTCTTTCCTGGGAGACCCCAGTCACCTGGCTACACCTCCAGCCATCTGGTCCAGGTGTCATTTCACTCACCTGTGTCTGGATCACAGGCTCCTCCTCCTTGGCAGTTACATGGAATACAGGTGCCAAATGGCCCCAGCCTCGCTGAATCTCTTTTGTAGCCAGAAGCACAATCCTGGCAGAACTGACCCTTGTACCCAACAGGACACACACATTGTTCAACCCAGGGTGCTGGGGCTCCAGAGACGGGGCGGGCTGAAACCAGGGTCACATTGTCAATGTAGCCAGTACCTGCGATAGAAGACAGATGAGAAGCAGCACATGGGAAGGTCTAAAGTCAGGGCTCTCTTTGGGTTTTATTTTTCTTCACTCCCTACGAAAGATAGGCAGTGTTCCATTGTCATACCACATGGAGAGGTACAGGAAGCCAGCATCATGCCTGAGCACATAGGCTCTGCAGTCAGAACCATTAGTTTAAATTCTGTCTCCACCCTCATTAGCTGTGTGAATTGGGCAAGTCACAGAACCTCTCCATGGCTCTGCTTCCTCAACTGTAGAGGACAGGTAATGGTGGTATCTACAATGGACACCACTATGATTTTTGTGGTATTTATGTGGTATTTTTGCTATGATTTGTGAAAATTAATGAGGCAATGAATATATTATCATGTGCCTGGCACATAGTAAAGGTTCAATTAAAAACAAAAAAATGAGTTGTCACCAAGTCGACTCCTACTTATGGCGACCTCACGTGTGTCAGAGAAGAACTGTGCTCCATAGGGTTTTCAATGGCTGATTTTTCAGAAGTAGATCACCAGGCCTTTCTTTTGAGATGCCCCTGGGTAGACTCAAACCTCCAACCTTTAGGTTATCAGCTGAGCACATTGTTTGCACCACCCAGGGACTCAAAGTTTCAATAAACTGTTAGCAAATCCATTTTCTATTTCCTGCCTTAGTCTCTCCAACATGACATGGAAATGATGCCTGCCAGCCATACCTTCTTTTTACATGAGGCTAAAAAGCTTAAGGGACTCTGATTTAAACAATTCCAACTGTGATTAGGAGGAACCAGCATGCCAAGCTCAGAAAAAAAAAAAAAGGAATTAACAGAATACACGATGATGTCTGAGCATGGTAGCACCGTGTATAATCCCCAAAGGAAAGCTACTCAGGAGTGAATACAGCTGTGTTGTGAATGCCATTTCCTAGCTAAGGAAATCTGCCCGACTGTTGTAGATTATCTTCTTCAATAGTCAGTTTTAATCTAAGTTCCTCTGAACTTTTAGCAAGGAAGCCTCATTCATTCTTCATTGGTGCTGACCAGGGGCAGACTAACCAGTAAGCAAGGTACACACGGGCTTAAATTAAGCAAGGTATGCACGCTATGCATGGGCTTTCTTGTGTTTGCTTACTAATCTGTAGTGCACAGTCTTTGATGTGGTGAAAAAGAGGTGAAATTGTGCACTACAGATTACTAAATAAGCACAAGTAAGCCTGTGCGTACCTTGCTTATTGGGTAATCCATCCTTGGTGCCGACCTCTCTTTAGTGAATCATTCCTTTTTAACTTCTCATAGAATGTGAAAATTTAGACCAGATCTGAGACTCTAAATCAAAACCATCAAGTGGTGCATTTACTTGTTTGGAGACTGTCACCACCTTACTCGAGAGCTGAAACGGATTACTAAACGAAAGGCTAAGAGGAGAGAACATCATTTCTCTTAGTCACGTACTGTATTCTCCATATGTAGCTCGGATCCGGAGGGCCGTGAGGTTCCGCAGTAACCTTCGATACTCAAAATAACTCAGCTGGGGGCTCCAATTACTGCTTGGATGTTCACTTAATCTGCATTATTTAGAGACAAAAGCTTTAAAAATATGACTCTTATCACATCCCTGCCTGATACAAATTATGTCTGAGAACGTGGAAATAGCTAAACCCCTTTTCAGTCCTGCCAAGAGGACTGGGAGACATCTCCTTGTAGGCACAAACTTGGAGCTTCTGAGAAGTCAAGCTCCATAAGACAGGATGGAGGGTCTCCCAGTGGGGAAAGCCTAGTACAAGGGATCATGTCATCTGGAGCAGTGCTGGTTCCAGCTCACCACAGACCAGTTTCTATTCTTGGCCATGCAAAATTTAATGTTAGAAATACCTCTGAGTTCAAGTGGCTCTGATCCTCAAGAGCTGCAATTCGTTTTTGGCTTTGTTGTTTAAATGGTTTGTCTGTTATCTGGACACATTTCATTTACTCTTTTCAAAAGTCAATTTCCTAGGTAAATGTATAGAGACTGAAGCTTATTACTAATGGTTACCAAGGAGGGGAGGGTGGGGAGAGAGAGTCATTGTTTAGGGGCCACTGAGTTTCTGTTAATGGAGGTGGAGTAATTGGGAAAAGGATTGTGGCGATGGTTGCACAACATGACGAATGTAATCAATGTCACTGAATTATACATGTAGACATTGTTGAATTGGCTTTTGTTATATGTATTTTTACCACAATAAAAAAAGTCAGTTTCTATATTCTACGTTGTCCACATATAACCCACCCATTGCTGAGCCACTGCCATCGAATCAATTCTGACTCATAGTGACCCTGTAGGACAGAGTAGAACTCTCCCATGAGGTTTCCAAGGCTGTAATCTTTACGGAAGCAGATTGCCACATCCTTCTTCCACAGAGCAGCTGGTAGGATCGAACTATGGACCTTTTGGCTAGCAGCTGAGCACGTAACCACTGCACTACCAGTACTCGTTTGTCCACATGTAGTACTTCTCTGTCATCATAGTACCTCACCTCATCATAGCACCAGCACCTGCTCCATTCTTTTTAATTGTGTTTTATTTTTAACTGGAATAGCTCTTCCAGAAACAACTCTACCCCTTACAATAAAAGTTTACTGTGCACGTGGTTTGTGCCAGACACTGTGGTAGGCTGGACAATACAAAGGCAACTAGGGTGTGGTGATCACAGTCCAGCAAGGGAGTCAAGCGGGTAAACAAATAATTATGAGACAGTACAGTGAGCACATAACAAATATATGTACAGAATGCCATAGAAACACACAAGAGATGATTGTAGCTTTACCTGGGCTTCTGAGAAGGTTAATACAATGGAGGAACATGGAAGCTGAATCTCAAAGAGTAAATTCGTCAAGCTGAGAAGGTGGGAATGGGTACTCCAGGTAGTAGTGTGTGTTGGTATCATTAGAATAAGTAGCACTCTGTCATCTAAGTACATAACTTGTGTGTGTACTATGAGTCTTCTCTTCTCCATTCCCACCACCTCTGCTCTGGGTTAGGCCTCCAACCTTGAACTTGAACCACTGTGAATGTGTTCTAATGGTTCAGTTAAGGATCCTACCCAGTCCATCCTCCACGTGGCATTCACACCTGGCATTCATACCTAATCTTGCCCTTTCTCTATTATAATCTCTCAATGACTTTCCATCGTCTTGCAGGCCTGCACAAGACTTTAAGCACCTTGACATGACATCCAAAGCCAACTCTGATGGGTCCCTTTTCAGCCTTGTCAACCTCATCTTCCATCTACCCTACACATGCTGCTCTCCAGTCATAAAAATTGCTTGCCCTGCCCCTGCTGTATTGTGGTTTTACACATCTCCACACATATTCACATGCTCTCTCCCATCTGTAGATTGTTCTTCTCTGGCTTTTCTCCCTGGGAAACTCTGTCCATCTCTCAGTTCTGAGCCCATAAGTTGCCTCCTCTCTGACACTTTCCTTGACTCCTCAGGGTTAGGTGCTCTTTCTTCTCCTTCCAAGACCCTGTGAACATACACTGTCATGGAAGTGATTTTCATACTGAATTGTGTTTGCTTCTTGACATGTTACATTTCCTGGTAGATCACATCTCTTCATTTTGATATCCCAGCCTCTAATGCAGTATCAAGCACTTAGTATGCACTGCTCCCTTCCCCAACCCCTCCATATAAAACAAAACAAAAAACCCAGTTGTCATTGAGTCCACTCCAACTCATGGTGACCCCATGTGTGTCAGAGTAGAACTGTACTCTATAGAGTTTTCAATGGCTGATTTTTCCAAAGTAGATCACCAGGCCTTTCTTCAGTGGTGCCTCTGGGTGGACTAGAACCGCCAACCTTTCCGTTAGCAGCTAAGTATATTAATCGTTTGCACCAACTAGGGAGTCTAACCTCTCTGTACATACCATTAAAAATCCCCATTCTATAGGATAACGTCCAATCTCCCTAGATACAAAACTGTCCAGGTCCTCACCTCCTTTCTCTCTGACATCACCTCTCATTGTATTCCTCTCCCCAACTCCTGCTCCATTCATGCTCAGCTACTTGGAACTTCCTAAATACACAAAACTCCCTCAAGCATAATGCTTCCTCTGCCTTGTGAACCTCTCCCCTCCTTTTCTTTCCTTTGAGAACTGCTTTTCATAATCGTTACTTCTCCTAGGAACCTTTCCTTGACCACCCCAATGTGGGTCAGATATACCTCCTATGTATGTTCAAAATATGTGTCTATCTTGTCCACTTCTGTCACTTGAGACGCTGCACTACAGTCATCTGTCCTTCTCTCCCATTAGCCTGTAAGCTGCTTGAGGACAGGAATCACGTACTGTTTTGGGACATAACACCATGTCTGGTATGTACAAGGTGATCAAAAAATGTTTGTTGAATGAACGAATGAATGCTGATTGAATGGCTGCACAAAGGACCTGGATCTCGATCACAGTTTGCTCTATTTGACCCACCTGTGGTCTCTCTTTACCTGAATGTGTAAGTCTTGGTGATCCCACAAGGCAGAGTCTTGTCAAGTGGCATCAAGGAAGCTGTGATCCGTATACCAGCACCTTCCAGGATTACATCATGGGCAGATGGGTGTCTGCCTCCCCTGTCCACACGGTAGTCAAAGGACAGGCTTTGCCCATAGCTCACCTGTTGATTCCCAAGAAATTTGGCTGTGAAATAGAATTTTAAAAGATTGAGATCAGTTGTGAAAATGGAGATTCAAATAGTGAGCAAGTCTACATTAATATTGGCAATTTCTGTTGGATTCCTATGATACCCACTCACTACGTTGCCACAAATTATCCTGCTAGAAGAGTCAGTACATGGCGCTGGAAATGGTTATACATTTAGTGACTACAAAGGAGGGTTAGTTACTAAAATGCTAAAAGCACTTCATTATAAGGCAACTCTATCCATTAGATGATTCAGAGCATGGCCCCCATGACAGAGTAGTATGGAAATATCCCAGGCATATCAGCAGCAGTGCCATTTGTTGTGTAGGGCTTTATAATTTACAAAGTGCTCTCACAAACATTATTACATTTGATGGCAATGATTCTTGGAGGAAGGCATTATTATTCCCATTTTACAGATGACAGAATGAAATGAACCAGAATTAGAATTCTAGTCAAAGCTTTTCTAGGTGCATAACATTAACTTTTTTTTTTTTTTAACTTACAGGTATTTAAACTTTTAAGAAATTCTTAACTTTAACTTTTCCATCTGCTTCCAAATAGATCCACAAATTTGACCATAGTCCTTAATTCCCACTGAGCATCCTTGGTGGAAAACGCAGAAACTTCCCATTTGATGAAAGCAGGAGACCAGGCCAGCGTCTGACCCAGGACATCCAGTTCTGCTCTGCTGTACTATGTCTTGGTGACTTCATCAAATCTGGTTTAAGCCCCAACTATCTTCTAGAGACACTGTTCCCTAAGTGATATGTCCCTAAGACAGTGTTCACTAAGTGATACGGTTTCCACATATTCTAACTCCATTCTTCTATCTTGATTTCTTTGTCTTATAAGTTGGCTTCTACAGGAAAAGTTACATACCAGGAGCCACAAAATAGACAGGGTCCGAGCGTCGTGCTGAGCTAAACACATCCCGATGGCGCTGGGACCATTGAAGCTTTGCAGGAGACCCATTTCTTTGGACAGCCTTCCAGCCATCAACATCTGGAACACAAATAAAACCACTCTGCATTCAGGGCAAACCCTCAAACAAGGCAAGATGTGCTGGCCAAAAGTCCAAGCGCTGAGCAGGAAGCGAGGTTTTGTTACTATTTCCACACTCGTGTACAATCATCAAAATTCCCCATGCACCTCTCTCCTTGGGTCTCATCTCCACCACTACCCGCTTGCTTTGCCGTCTCATCTTTGAGTCTGACTCTTATGATAAATGAGCACATTTTCATCTGCCCATAATTTGTATTTTTATTGTATTTACATAAACCGGGTATGAACTTCATGAAGTGAGAGCGTCCAGCATGTTCAAAGAGAAACTCAGACTTAGAGTTAAAATCACATAAATTCCCAATATTTTTATAGTGCTTTGTAGCTTGCCAACTAATCTCCCATAAATTAACTCATTTAATGGATGTGAAAGCAGTTATTATTTAGTAAAAGTGAACTTCGGGAAGACTCTCCCAGACTCCCTAATCCCAGTGAATAATTCTTCCGTGGTTTTGAAACAGACGGTGAAGGGCAATGCGGGCAGACGAAAATCTGGTATCTGGTATAACTGAACTGTTCAGCTTTAACACTTCTGAGATACTAGGGTATGACTTATTGCCCTGACAAAATAAAGTACATTAAAAGCTAGAAGAGAGTTGATAAAGATGACTAGAGGACCCTATCCTGTGGCTGGGAAGGAGGTTGTCTGTAAGCCCAAAGCCCGGGGAGAACACAAAAACCTAGGAAACAGAGCCCTTTACCTTGGTGGAAGGCAGAGATGATCTTATGGATGCTGTAATCTGCAGAGCTGTGGCAGCTGGCTGAATGCCCATAGCAGAAACACTGGGTGCAGCCCTCAGGGTTTCCTGCATCCAGATGATAGTAACCTGGTCTACACCTGCAGTGGCATTTTAGAAATCAGAATGGTATTATAGATTCCTTCTTACTCCATCAGAGAATCTGGCAACTGATTTAGCCTCTTTCTACTTTCTCTCTCGCCCAAAACCAAATAGTTGCCTTCAAGTTGCCTCTGACTTATGGCAACCCCATGTGTGTCAGAGTAGAACTGCTCCATAGGGTTTTCAATGACTGATTTTCCAGAAGTAGATCACCAGGCCTTTCTTTTGAGGCACCTCTGGGTGGACTCGAGCCACCAACCTTTTAGTTAGCAGCTGAGCATGTTAACTGTTTGCACCTTTTAGGAACTCCTGTCTCCCATAAGATCCTATTAATTCTCAGAGGAGGAAACACCAACTATCTTTTTTTTTGCTCTTTTTTAAAAATTTTTTCCCATACAAAAATATGTACATACATTGTTATGTGACCCTAATTGCTCTCCCTATACTGTGACAGCACACTCCTCCTTTCCACACCTGATTCCCCATGGCCATTCAACCAGCTCCTAACCCTCTCTGCCTTCCCATCTCACCTCCGGACAGAAGCTGCCCGTTTAGTCTCTTGTATCTACTTGAGCTAAGAGGCACACTCCTCACGAGTATCACTTTATG